>NC_141761.1:15786460-16106520 GCF_982258835.1 Parasteatoda tepidariorum | reverse complement strand
TTTGAATTTAAAATATTTTTGAATTGTTTTAAACACCTTTTCTACAGCTTTGCTAACGTACGTGATGTGATATTGGTTTTTCTTGGACCTTAATACTTCAATTTGCAAATACGCCAGTCCAACATGACGACCCTATTGCAATAGTGAAATGCCTACTTCAATGTTTTTCAAGATATTTATCTGAACTTATTGCTTGGAATTACTCAACAACGAGCGAATTACTGTCCTTTGGAAACACCTGTGATTTGACATTTCTTGTGGAAACTGGTGAGTCTTACCTCATTCCGAACTTTCATTGTAAGTGACTATTCTGTATTTGACTATTCCGAACTTTTCATGGGAGTTTTATAAACGCTCTTTGAACTTTGATATGAATACTAATGAGCGCAAAACTGTTGAAATCCTGTTTGTCTGTTACAAACTGTTCTCACGTGACTTGTTTTGATTCTCCATCGATTAATTACCTTTGCTGGATTATTTTCCCAGTTAACTGGAACCCTCGAGCTACGCTTTGCTATTCCATCAACTGGATTGCTCTCACAGACGGTCTCATTGATTTTGATCTTCACTATTCTGTTTGTTAAAGCACTACTGGGTTGTCGGCTCGTTGGATCAACATTCCGTGAGTCTGTTTTTTATTCCGCAATTCGTCATCTGTTGACAACTACGTGTCGTCTCTCATTAACTGGATCGCTCGCCGACGACCCTACTGATACTGTGCATTGTACCTCACTGACTTCATGTCTTGACTGATGAGTCACAATTGAGACATCCATCCGCTGTACTCTTCTTTGATGTGCATTCCCAGTACTGAACTCGCTGCTGGACTTACTCCTCCTTGGTGGATTCCATCTGTCTCTTCTTCAAGTGTTCAGATAGGGTGTGAGTTACCGGATTTCTTTACCCCCGTCAGACATGCCCTCTGCGTCCGACGATCACCCCAATAGATCCCGAGGTTTATTAATCCAAGAAAAAGGACTTTTTTTTTATTGCCTGTTTAAAAACAGATGAGTGTCTAAGGACGGTTTTCTGAGGAAGCTAGGGACAAACTTACAGATATATAGCTGCATCCTTTCTTAGCATTGTAAACCAACAGAATTTGTGTCCTTACGGAACATGAGAGAATACGCCAATGTACCGGAAATCCTCGGACAGGCACTTCAAACAAGGACTCTGCCCGACAAGGGGTTAAGTCTCCTCCGACAGGGAGGCTCAAACAAATTAATTCAAAATATTTAAATTGAAACGAATTTTGTACTTTACATTTTTTTCTCACATCATTTTTTTCAAGTATGTTTCTAAGAATCACTAGAATTGATACTATAATGTGCAGATTCCTTTTAACGTAAATTTAAATCGCATTTTTTTTTCTGTTATAGATGTACTGTATGGTGCAATTAACCACACATTGTAAGCTGCTTAAAAATTACTTTTGAAAAATAGTTGTCTCTACTTCAAAACGCTTCTATTTACTCTCAAAAATTATTAGAGAATAAAAATTTTAAATTTCATGCACCAAACGTTTAAAGAACATTTTGAAATGTTACTTTTTAGATGCATCGATGGGTATTTAGGTATTTAGCTGGTGGTTATCCATATATGCTTTGATAAATTTAAGGTTTATGTTTGGGAGAAGAAAATAAGGTTAAATGATGTTCACTTTCAATATCAATATTAGATATAAATAAATAAAAACGTCTTCCATTTTGACCTCTTTCTTTAATTTTAATAATGGAAAAATGCATTTTCCTCAAACACCGCTATTGTGGAAAGTTATTTCTTTTAAACTCGTTATAAACAAAGAGTTTTTGTATCTTAAATATTAATGTTTTGAAGGTATCGTAATATCGATCATCTCGTAATATCGATCATTATCAGTTTTATTGACATAAAAACATTTTAGTTCCATTTCTTGGTGGGTTAATTGAAAAGTAAAGTTTTTTTGTTGCACTTTTTTTAATTCACATAGCAGCAAAATGTTAATTGTGTTTTTTTAAGGTATCCTCGTGTTTGTTAAAATCATCTTTTTTTTTGAAGTTTTAAAATAAATTAGATGTGCATGAGTTAATAGGTCTCCTTATTAGCAAATACCAATTTGTTTTAAATATTAAAGACAAATTTTGTGATGAATAATTTTTTTTTTTTTAAAATCCCTCTTTGTTAGCAAAAATCAATTATAAATAAAATTGCATTGAACATTAAAAATAAAATTGCTATGCTTGCTTTTGCATTCCGAGGAACAAAGTTTGACGTACATTTCGAAAATTAAAAAAAAAATGAGAAAAACGTTAAATACAAAATAAGTCAATTTTGGAATATCCAAATCTTCAAAATTTTTTTTGCACTGCCTCTTATTAGAGAAAAACAGAGTGCTAACGTTTAAATTATAATTTGAAATAGTGCTTTAGTGTAGATCTAGGTGTTACATTATAATACGCATTTTAATACAAAAAAGCATACGTCAACAACAACAATACAAATAAACAAACGTACATGACACTGTTTTGTGATTTAGTACATATTTCTAGAAAAAAAAGGAACAAAAAACGAAATCAAATTCCCTTTGTTCGAGATAGTACACATTTTATTTCTTTCTTCATATTCTGTAGCGCTCTTTCAAATTTATTTCTTCCTTGCACGCTTCTGCTTAAAGTCTATATATTCAGAAAATTAGCAAAAAAAAAAAAAAAAAAAAAAAAAAATCAAAAGTATTGCTACTGATTCAAGATGTATTACGTCACAGAATAAGGCGTAACTTCCAAATGACGTCAGAGCTTGTTTTAACCTATTAATGGTGAGAATAATGACTTTCTTTATACGTCATGAAAAATAATTCTGGATAATAATATTCATCCGGCTTGATCTTTAACTGACACGATCAAGAAAGTGTAGGCCTGAAATTGAGAGTAAAACAAACATACAATAAAAATGGTATAAGCTTTCAAATATTTCATATTTGATCGAGTATTATATTTTGCTTCGGAGTATTATTTTTTTACTTATTTTTGGTGAAAAAAAGTATCAGACGAGAATTAAGAATATTGTAAAAGGAAAATAAATAAAACTGAATGCAAAAGTAATAAGTAAATGTGAAATAAATGCCCTCTAGAAATAAATGTAAAAGGAAAAGAATTATTCTTGATTTATAATGCATAAATTTTTTTTTTTCATGATGTATTATTTTTTAAGTTAGTAGAATAAGACAATTAAAAAATAATTTAAGATTAAAGTTGAGTTGATCGAACGAATTGTCGTCTGTTTGCCAGCAAATAAATAAGTATTTATTTAGAGTCGTTGATTATTTCTTCCTAATTGGGTAAGAAATCACGAAGGTTGGCAGTGTTAAAGCTATTTGGTCTGATTTATTATCACACGTGTGTATTGAACTTGCGGAATCGCGATTTATCCAGGCTTGAATTCGCTTGCAGTTATCAAATTTTAAAAGACTTTTCCTGAATAATTTCATGAAACCGAAAATATTGCTACATTAATAATATATCGTTTGAAGTAACCGTTTTTTTAGAAGTGAATGCACGCCTATGAGCTGTTGTAATGTTATTAGTTTGAGCACAGAATGTTTATGTTTTTCCGATTTTTCGATATTTTATTTTACTTTATAACCACCGACCCAATTTTTAGGTTTACGACTACTAATGTAAGAAACCTCGTAATTTTGAACCCAATCCAAAAGACAAGGGAACTCCTGGATCAAGTATTGGGAGAAGTTTGCCTTCGTGGAGGACTTTTTGATGGAACTAACCCGCTTTACATGGGGAGGAAGATCACGAGAAGCTTCCACGGCTAGCCTGACGGCAAGGGGACTCTAATCTATGATCCGCCTACCACTGAGGATATTTCACGTCAGCACTGTGGTTGGTGCACGGAATTCGTATCGACCAGTCATCGCTGGGATTCGAACCCGGTTCACCTCATCCCCTTGAGCCATCACGGTGCGATATTAGAAAATGTTTTCCTTCAAGCTTGTTTAATTGCAGCGAATCTACTTACAAATATATACTATATCATTTTTTCACAAAGAGCTATAAATATTCTAACTTCCAATTAAAACATTATTTTTTGAAGTTAGTGGATTCTTGGAAATATACAGTTTAGAAAATCCTAAAATTCCCTATAGTCTTGTTTTTGAGCAATTGGGCCTACGTCACAGGTTGTGTTATTCCTACTAAATTTAACCCATGAACGGCATTTTCTGCGAGCCTAACTTCAAGCCACAAATAAACAAACGAAGTGTTTGATCGTTTAAATAGCTGCTCGCCAGATTTTATTGCATTATAAAGAAAAGTAATTGATATTCGATTTTTGATTAATAATTGATTTATGTGGATAGTGGCATTTATGTGGACAGTGGCATAGAATTTAGCATTGCGTCATGGTAAATGTTATTCCTACTAAGTGGAAGTAGTTGTGTTTTTTTTATATTATACCCAATTCAACATTTCTGAATTTTTCCATTTGAATGACAATATCTGAACGTTTCAATAAAGGATATTATTGTAACTTTCAGAATCCCCAGATAAAGAGCGGGAAAGTTGTTATCAACAATGTCATCTATCTCTAACATAGAGTCTTATATACTAGTGAATTGGCATTTTTGTAGTGGCAGACACATTACAGAACTCTCCCACCAGAATTTTATCTGTGATAGAAATCGATGAACCACTAGCTGATTCATTGCTGTTTTGTGAAAAGCCGGGAGAGCTGTATTAAGTGCTGTTCATGAGAGCAGTCAGTCTTATATACTAGTCCAAAATGTACGGCTTTCATGGCTGTATAACTTAGTGCCCCAACATTCATGCTAAGGGAAATCATGTATGTAAGGTATGGAAAAAATCCAACGTAAGCTGTGAAATAAACTTTATCTGAAGCAATAAAATAATGTTTATTTATTATGAATTGTTATTGTTAGTCATCGAAAAGACATTTAATTTTATGTCGTCATTCGAAACTTAATTAATTTGGGAATAACGTAAAATAAAATTTAACGATCCAATAATCAGTTCGAAAAGGGATCTTTTAGTGTTTTACATCAGTAGAAAAGGAATCAAGACAAAGAAAAATCGGCAAAAATAAATAATCTAAATTAATCGCACGTTTTGAAATCACGCAACCAGAAAGTCAGCGAAATGAGTTGGGCTATCAGAAAGTTAGATTAAAAAGTTTTCTTCCCCCCCCCCCTCAACTCGGATTCTCAAAATAATTCTGCAACATTGTGAATGTGTAGTTTATTCTCTTGGAATCTGCAAAATGTCATTATATTTCTCGGAGTTACAACTCCCAACAGTATTAGGAAATTTTCTAGTATTAGGAAAGTACTAAATAATTCTTTTCTATCTCCTTCACTGCTGTGCTTTATTTATTTATACTATAAAAAATTACAATATCATTAAAAGACATTCACTAAATGAATAAAAATAACTCATGTGAATAAAATTAAACTGTTGGATGAAATTATTTTTCCAAAAAATCGAAAGAAAAAAAAAACTTTTCCATATTTCAACTAGAAATCTCTAGTAATAAATTAAATGAAAAGGTAAAAGAAGTCAATGTAAATTTTAAATTATCCTAATGAATTCAAATTTCTGATCTATTAAGTATTTCAGGTCATACGGAGGACCTCGAGAAAAATATCTTCATTTCTTTAATGGATTTTGATGTTCATCGGAATTCGCTAGTCATAGTCGTTAGTCATCGGAAGATCAAAACTATTTGACACTAGAAATATACAGCAGTTAATGGAGGTTTACAAACACTCTCCCTCTTTTTATATATATATATATACTGAAAAATGTTTCTTTGCTAATTCATATAATTTTTCCATGTGCAAATCCATTTCGGGCAAATCCATGGCTAAAATTATGTGCAAAACAGGTAATTCATGTTTCTCTTTTCTATTTTATATTTTTTTCTTAATTATTTTCTAAAATTATTTATGGTAAACTTCTTTAAATTATCCAGTTTAAATTACCTTGTGCACATCCATTTCGGGCCCATCCTTGGTAACTAACAAATCAAACACACTTCAGCAATGCAGTAAGAACGGCACTTTAAAACAAAACTCTTCTAGTTGCGCTCAATTTGCGATTTTGTTTTCATGCTTTGCAATCTGGCAATCTTGTTACGGAAATATTTTTTAAATCATTCTTGGAAAATTTCCCGTTCATGTAAGTACATTTGAACTCGCTACTCACTTTATAGATTTTGTTTTATTCTGTTTTTTCTTTTTCTTTTATTTTATTTTCTGTTTTTACGTGTTATTTTTACTTATTGTGTTCTATTTTATTTGTTGTAAATTTTGTAAAAAATTTCTTTTGAGTGCTCCTTACACTATTGTATTAATATATTTTGCTTTGCTATATTGATATAATATCAGTAAGCACTTTTTTTTGCGGATATAATCGTTTGGGCTGATGAAAAGATTATATCTTTTATTTTCCAGATTTTTTAAAAAAATTTATCCTTTTTTTTCTTCTTCCCCATTTGTATTTTTTTATTATTATTTTTCTCCCCCCCCCTTTTTTTCCATATGTTTGTGATTTTCCTTTGTTTTATCTTCATTTTGAACTATATATATATATATATATATATATATATATATATATATATATATATATATATATATATAATATACAGAAGCAGCGATTACTCAGGGGATAAAGCGTTCGCCTTCCAGAACGAGTCCAAATCCTAGCGATCGCTGGGCGATACGAATTCCGCACCCGGCTTGCACCGACCACAGTGCTAACGTGAAATATTCTCATTGGTAGACGTTTTATGGGTTAGAATCCTCTTGCCGTTAGGCTGACCGTGGGAGGTTCTCGTGATCTCCCTCTCCATATAACGCAAATGTGGGTTAGTTCCATCAAAAAGTCCTGCACGAAGGCAAATTTCTCTCAATCCAGGAGTTCCCTTGTTTTCTGGATTGGGTTCAAAATTTCTAGGTTACAGACCCAGAGAGCAAAATAAGGTTTTATTTTCACTCAGGAAAAACCTTTTAATGTAAACCTTTTTTGTCTTAAAGCCTTAAAACGAGATGCGTGACAATCTGCTACCAAAACCTTGGAAGACAACTTTCTCTATAAAAATTATTAATGGAGGATGAAAATAGTCTAGTTATACTCAGCAAAAATCCTTTTCCATGAAATCGCTAGTGTGACGTCGGGTAAAAAACACCTAAATGATCATTTTACCTACTTTTTTAAAAAAGCTTTTTTTATAATTCTTTTAGGATGAAAGGTTTGCAATATTTTTGCTTTATTGAAAAAAGGTTTATTTTCGTGACACAGCACAGTGGGCCAGAAGACCTTGAATTTTGGCCAAAAGTCAAAAATTAAATTTCAACTAAAACATGTTTAGTCAGCTTTAATATAGCCCAAATTAAGTATTCATAATCATTCCAAACATTTTAGTTTACTTTTTGGACCGACAAGAGTGCAATGTAGTGAAAAATATGTTTAAAAATTTTTTTTTTTAATATAACTTTTAAATTTATTTTTCAGAAATATATATATAAATTTCACCTTTCTGTTACATTTTTATAAGAGTAATTAGTCTGAAAATATAGTACAATTTTTCAATGTGTTGAATTAGTTAATACTCTTGACAAACTTATAGTTTCTATTTTATCATTTGACATTTTACAATGTTTGACTCACTTTCGAAACTTATCTCCAAAAAGTTCCACGAGGTAATTAGCTAAACTTTTTTTTGTTGTCTTCTTTGATGTTTCTTCTTTCGAAAAAACCTGCCTCATTTTGCCCATATTGCAAAGGTGGACTAAATATACCGAAAAACAAAAATTATTGATTTTGAAAATTTTGAAACAAATTTTATCGAAATGCTAATTTTGGCCACGAAACATTGGAAGCTGGCCCACTGTGCACCGTAAGGTTATATGCTTTCTGGGAGAGTTGAATGTTAGTAATCGTAAACCCAAAAGAATTGGGTCAGTTGTTCAAGGGCGTTTATAAAAAATAAATAATAATAAATAAAAATATGCAGATTTCGTGCTTTATAAAATGCAAAATCGTCAATCCACGTCATTTGATAGATATTTAGCTGTAAAAATTAAAAAAAACAAACAAACAAACAATGAATTTATTCTCTTCTAAAATATATTGATTTAAGTGGGCTTTTTTTTCTTCATACGATAGAATAGCAAAAAAATGCTTCTTTTCAATTATTCAAGAGAAGAGAGAAAATTAAATTATAAATGGTAATTTGATTTGACCATCCATTTCATTTAAAATTAAACGAACGTAAAACGCTTATTTCTCTTATTTTCGTACTTTTTTGATTGGACAATTCTTAATAGCTGCTGAAGAAATAAGATAAATTATTAAATAAAATTATAAAATATTTGATACTTAAAAATTTAGCTGCCTTTTATTTTAGAGAGAAAAACTCCATAAAGAAAGAAATTGTTTGCATTCAATATGTTTTAACATGCGCAAAATAAAAAACGGAACATCCTGAATAGCTTTTGATGGTATTTTAACGTTTTGGGATTCATTCTTAATGGCTTCAGTGCCTCTAAATTATTAGTGTGAGCCGCGTTGACTCAGGGTGATAGAACGCTCGCCTTCCAATGTGGTGAACCGGGTTCGATACGAATTCCGGCTCGCACCGACCACAATGCTGTCGTGAAATCAGTGGTAGTGGGTTAGAGTCCCCTTGCCGTCAGGCTAACCGTGGGAGGTTCTCGTGGTCTTCCTCTCCATGTAACGCAAATGCGGGTTAGCTCCATCAAAAAGTTCTCCTTGAAGGCAAATTTCTCCCAATACTCGATCCAGGAGTTCCTTTGTCTTCTGGATTGGGTTCAAAATTACAAGGCTAAGGAGTTGTACTTTAGTAGTCGTAAAGCCATAAAATTGGGTCGGCCGTTCAACGACGGTTATGAAATAAAATTATTAGTGTGATCCCCGCCTGCCGAAGACTCCCCATGTGGTAAATGGTTGCTGATGCGCATTAAATTTGTTAGGTTACAAAGTCCTCCATGTTCCCATAAACAATCAAACCTCTGATCTTATGAATTGGTTCAAAATTACAAGGTTGTAAATAGTAGTTGAAAAACTCGGCTTCTCAACGATGCATATGAAATAAAAAATTATTACTATGGACGATATTTTAAATTATGTTCTTTCCTTGTTTTATTCTTCATCATCTAGCCTCTAAGTAGTTTTAATTCAAATTAAATCCTTTTTATATTATTTCATAACCGTCGTTAAACAGCCGACCCAAATTTTTGGACTACTAATGTTCAACTTCGTAATCTTGTAATTTCAAGCCTAATCCAGAAGACAAGGGAACTCCTAGTAAAGGGAGAAATTTGCCTTCGTGGAGGATGGAAGTAACCCGTATTTGCGTTACATGGATTGTAAAAACCACGAGAACCTCCCGCGGTTTGCCTGACTGGACTCGAATCCATGATCTACCACTGAGGATATTTTATGTCAGCACTGTACAAACCGGATCATTGCTGTGAAATCCTTTGATGCGATTGAAACTTGGCTGCTGAGAATCGTCCTTAATTTATGTCTATTTACCTCAATATATGACAAATGTTTGATTAAAAAACGATTACACATTTTTAAATGAGCTTAAAAATTTGAGTTTTAAGATATGCAAATATTTTTAATATATCAAGTTTTAAACAAAAACTGACATTAGAAGGAAATAGGTTAATTATTTTTTCAGGAATGACTTCTTTGAGTCGACAAAGTACAGTGAAAATAACATTTAGAAAATCCAAACTTAGTACTGGTCCCCTGTTTAAATTATAAGGACGATATTTTACCGGCTACCCTCCGTAGTTTAAAGGTCAAGTATCCAAATTTTATCAAGTACATTCTTTGTGTATGATTTCGGGATACTGTGTTCAAGATTTAAGAAGTTGAAATTATTTAAGAACATATCTTTCATGTACTGCGAAGTAGTATCTCGGGGAAGAAATATGTCTTTAATTATATCAGCGGTTGTAACAAAACGGTTCAGATATTCCTTTTCATTCTTTTGATAAATAAAGCGTATCTTCGAAGCTATTACAAATTTCATCTTGTAAGCCAGTGTTTCCCCTAACTTATGACTTTTATGTACCCTTTCTAAATTTTTAGTAAAGCTGTGTACCACTCATAAAAAAATTTGTGTATTTTTTACTATAAAAAATTGCACAAAAGTTAGAAATCGCAACTGGCTGTTGACACCACTAAATATTCACTGTTAACACTGCAAAAAATAGGCAATAGAAAAATGCGCAATCGTAAATTTTCATCACTAGCTTTGTTTTTAAATAAAAAAAATTTTTAAATTTTCGTTTGTTTCAAGATATTTCGCATAAGAACGCGTACCCCACTTTGGGAAACACTGTTGTAAGCAATTTGCAAACTATTTCCTTTCAAATTGTAGGCGGAGGAATTCTCCTTTCGGTTTATGATAATTGCCTCCAGGTGTAAACAGCAGCACTTTCATCGAAGAAAACCTTCTTCATGTTCGGTTGATCACTTCCTTTAGCGACATATTATTACTTAAATCTCACACATAAAAGAATTTATCCTAGAAAGCAAGTAACCTACTTACGACAACCCGGAATTTTCTTTTTTAAGAAAAATGCTTTTTGTTTTAATGAAGCAAAAATATTTCAAACCTAAAAGGATTAAAAAGTATTGTCACTACAGTCCCTGGCCAAATTATTCGATGCATTCTATGTAAAATCTCAATTTACGTGGTTTGCACTTTAGTGGTATCAATTGGTTAAACTAGACGCTTGGATAACTGATATTATATAGAATATTTATTATATTATATTGCAATAATTAGACCTAATTATTAGACGCACGCTTCAATAATGTGCACGGAATACTTTTATAATTAAACATAAATGTTCAGGAGATTTTTTGTATACTTTTTTAATGTATTGTATTGATACAGGAACATAAAGAAGCCGCTTCAAATAATGCTGTTTAGTAGATCACCTGATAATTTCACATAGGGCGTCTAATAATTTGGCCAGGATTGTAAAATTACTCTTCTGTCAATACTTGCATCATTTTTTTGCTCTCTCTCTTAGAATAAATAATCTCATAGTATTAATAACATAAAGCTCTTCTGGTCAACGAATTTCTATAGCGTGTGAATATTCGCAGGTTGAACCATATATCTGAACGACCTCAGGAAACTGCCTTTCTGCTGTTTCCTTCCGACTCCAACGAGTGTACATTCATCAAATTACATTCAAATCGGTTCTGGAGATCTCTTAATTTCTTTTTCCTGAATTCTTTAGTCCGTTTAAACTGCCTGTGATTACTTGGCATTGTGACAAAGGGAACAGCAGTTCTACGAGTTAATTAAGAAAACTCTAGAGAAGCAGCTGTTGGAAATTTAGATTCTTTGGCGTCAACAAACTTGTGTTATTCTCCCTGTTTTAATTCTCCATTTAATCGTTAATATCATTTAAAATACATTAAGAAACAGCTATAATCAAAAGCATAGAGCCGTGATGGCACAGAGCGTCCGCCTTACAATGAGGTGAACCGGGTTCGAATCCCAGCTATGGCTGGTCAATATGAATTCCGCATACGGCTTGCACCGACCACAGTGCTTACGTAAAATATCCTCAGTGGTAGACGAACCATGGGTTAGAGTCCCCTTGCCAACAGTCTAACCGTAAGAAATTTTAGTGGTTTTCCTCTCCATATAACGCAAATGCGGTTAGTTCCATCAAATAGAGTCCTCCACGAAGGCAAATTTTTCCCAATACTTGATCCAGGAGTTCCCTTGTCTTGTAAATTTCAGGGGTTGGGAAGAGAGGTAGTGCCCCCCTAAGCGATTTTAAAAATTCTGGCTGAATACATTTTGCGAAACTTTATAAAAAGAAACAAAATTTAATCTTTACATTTCAATTGCATAAATAACTTAATTCTTAAAATGAAAAAAAAAATTAATGTGTTGAAACACAAGTAAAAAATTATAATAAGGATTAAAATTTATTATTCCTTTTAATAATCATTGGGGCCGTTCAAAAAGTACGTACACAAAAATGGAGAAATTTTAAACCCCTCCCCCCCCCTTCGTACATTACCGTACATAAGGTCTTACTCCCCCCCCCCTTAGAGTACGTACATTTTATTAGTCTACCCCCCTTTTTCATAAAAATTAAAATAATTCTGTTTTAAATAAAATTAAATATTTATTTAAGGAGTGTGTAAGAAAAAGTCAAATTTAAATTTGGTGTATGCTTATAGTGTACGTACTTTGTATAATACCACCCCCCTCCCCATCGTACAAAACCGTACAAAATAGCGAATCCCCTCCCCCCCCCCTTCGGGATGTACGTACTTTTTGAACGGCCCCATTGAACTTCGTTTGTAGTAAAAAAAAATATAAATATAATAATATAAATAGATTCTTCAATAAACTTTCAAGTAACACGTATTAAAATATAAATTATATTTAATCTTTACGCCGTGTTGCATTACATTACGATTCAACTAAAAAAAAAAAAATTTTTTTTAAAGTACTTCTCGCATTCAATAAAAACAATTTATATCGTGAAATCCGCCATTTATAGCTTTTTTTTTTAAATTCATCACTTTTCACATAAATTTTTTTTCCGCTACAGCGAAAGTTAATTGACTTCTATTCAAAGAGAATTTTTTATTTTCCGGTTTATGAAATTTGTTAATCAGATTCTTTTCATTTTATTGACAGTTAATGAATGCTTAGAAATCCTGGCTTTTATTTACATTCAGTTCGATATCGCTTCGCTTAGAATTTCAATTTTTATGGTGAAATGTTAATTTCATTATTTTGTACATGTTTTTTTTTTTAATCAATGCCATAATTATGTTCTTCATTATTATTTTGCACTTGTTTGTAATGTTAATGGCTTATCATTAAGTTTCCGTTAAGTTTTCATTGGCTTTTTTTGTAATTCATTATAAAATTTTTAGAAAATGTTAAATTAATCTTAACAATTTTTCGTTCTAAAGTAACGGATTATTTTATTTGGAATGTGCTGAAATTGATGCTTCGCTTTTCACTCAAGTTTTTAAGAAGAGAATAAAAAATTGTGGTTCGTTAAATGTAAACGTTCATTATAAGATGAACATTTGTGGGCAAAATTAACTCGTTCCCCAATAAAAACACCTTTACATTGAATACGAGAGAGAGGGAACATCATGACTTGAGAAAAAATTACATGAAAAGGGTTTTTATTGAAGATTTTTATGTTACATTCCTCGAAAATTGTTTTGCAATCTAATAAATTTAAACATTTTGTAGTTTTCTTGTAATGTTTTCAGTATAGATGCTTAACTAACATGAAAAGACGTGATAATACTTACTTAAGTAATATTATTAAAATAATATATTAACATTTGTAGTCTTACCTTTCAATTAAAACGCATGAAAGCTTTACGGAAACCTTGTGTCCTTGTATTGTCATGAAGTACTAAAAATCTTTTTTCAATAATATTGCAGTTTCTAACTCCTGAAAGGATTAAAAACTATTTTTTAAAGCTTTTTTTAAAAAGTATTGTCCTTTAGGTAGCTGAGCATAACAAGACGTTGAGAAAAGAAACCTTATAATTACCTAGATTTAAGATTATTTTAATCTTAAGATTAGCTTTATTCGAAGATATTTTTCACGCTTACTCGATTTTCAGGTTTTTACATAGAAGGTTGTTTTTCAAGGTTTTGAATTAGGGTAGTGTGTGTCTTAGAGCAGAGCAGGTTGTTACAGATCTCGTTTAAAGGTTAGAAGGTTTACACGCAAATGACCTAAAAAACCTTTTTAGGTTTACATTAAAAGGTTTCTGCTGAGTGGAAATAAACCTTATTTTGCTATCTGGGGATTTTTTAAAATTTCTTTTTAATAGTTCTTATGATTTTCCTTTAGTTTAAAGTCATTTATTTAAAGTCATTTATGATGCAAGTCATTTATGATGCATATAAGTGCAAGATGAAAGTTTTTCACCTAGAAATATTATTTTTCTTTATATCACATTTCAGGGAAAATGTGTAAGGCTTTTATAATCGGAAAATGATTTTACATTACGACTCCCAGATAGCAATATAAGGTTTATTTTTACTCAGCAAAAATCTTTTAATGTAAACCTAAAAAGGTATGTAATAGGGTTTACGTGTAAACCTTAAAACGAGATCTGTGATAATTTGCTCTATTCTACGCACATTACCCTAATCCGAAACCTTGGAAAACAATATAAAAACCTTAAATCGAAGTTGGGTTTTCAAGCGTGAAAATATCCTTTCATAATCCTAAATATAGGTAATTATAAGGTTCGCAAAGGCATGAAATTTTAATTTCAATTTGATCCTATTGCTAGAGTGACGTCATTATGACGTCTCTAAGTGACCTTTTTAAAAATAATCCTGTCAGGTTTGCAATATTTTTGCCTGCATTAAAGGTTTTTAGTACAAACATTTTCGTGACAATAAAAAGAAAATAATAATTCGATAAAGCAAAAAATTTTGCAGCTTCAAACCTTTGATCCTAAAAATTATTTTTCTCTTAGGTAAAATCGTTACACTAGCAATGCATTGCACTACATCAAAATTTCTTGACAAGGTGGATTTTAGCTGAACATACAAGACGTTGCGGAAAGAAACCTTATAATTACCTAGATTTAAGATTATTTTCCTCTTGAGACTAGCTTCGTCCAAGCCCAGAAAACAAAATAAGGTTTATTTTCACTCAGCGAAAAACCTTTTAATGCAAAACTAAAAAGATTTTTTGGGAAACCTTTTAACCTTAAAACGAGATTTGTAACAATCTGCTCTATTTTACGCACATTACCCTAATCCAAAACCTTGGTAAACAATCTTTGATATAAAAAATCTTAAATCCAGGTTGAATTAGAGTGAAAATAACCTTAAATCTAGGTAATTATAAGGTTTCTTTTCTCAACGTCTTGTTATGCTCAGCTAAAATCCCCCTTATCATAAAAATTTTATAGACAATGCAATTTGATCCTATCGCTAGTGTCATTATGGACCTAAGTGACCATTTTACCTAAACGAAAATACTTTTTTAAAAGCTTTAGAAAATAATTTATAATCCTTTTAGGATGAAAGGTTTGAAACTGCAATATTTTTACTTTATTGAAAAAAGGTTTTTATTACAAATATTTTTGTGACGATAAAAAGAAAAAAAAATCCCGACACAAGGTTACTGTAAGGTTAGAAGATGCTTTCTGGGAGGATTTTTTACGCTAGTTCAACCTCAATGGAAGGTTTTTGTATCGAAGGCTGTTTTCCAAGGTTTTGGATTAGGGTAATGTGTGTCTTAGAGCAGAGCAGGTTGTCACAGATCTCGTTTAAAGGTTAGAAGGTTCACACGTAAACCACATAACAAACCTTTTTACATTAAAAGTTTTTTGCTGAGTGCCTTATTTTGCTCTCTAGGCTTAGATTTAAGTCCTAAACATTCTTGAATTTAATACAAGAATCTGAAGTATTCTTTCGCTTCATATTTATTGTGTCTAGTGCATTTTATTATTTTTGAAACAGGTATCTAATAAAACTAATCTTTTCAGAATCCTTTTTTCGTATAAAATTTATAATGGTATCCATTGCTTGATCACCCTGTTCTAAAATTATATTCTGCAAGCTCTTTTTATTTTCTTCGATCTGACTGAAATCGATTCACTTTTTATAACTTGCAAAAGTTTCTACCAAGTTCAAATCTGACAGAAACTCTATTTAATATTTTTAACAAACATATAGACGAAAACAGCATAAATATTATGACATAAATCTTCCGTCAGAGGTGCGCAAAAGTTTGATTTTCTACCAAGTTCAAATCTGACCGAAACTGTTTTTAATATTTTTAACAAACATATAGACGAAAACAGCATAAATATTATGACATGAATCTTCGGTCAGAGGTGCGCAAAAGTTTGATTTTCTACCAAGTTCAAATCTGACCGAAACTCTTTTTAATATTTTTAACAAACATATAGACGAAAACAGCATAAATATTATGACATGAATCTTCGGTCAGAGGTGCGCAAAAGTTTGATTTTCTACCAAGTTCAAATCTGACCGAAACTCTTTTTAATATTTTTAACAAACATATAGACGAAAACAGCATAAATATTATGACATGAATCTTCGGTCAGAGGTGCGCAAAAGTTTGATTTTCTACCAAGTTCAAATCTGACCGAAACTCTTTTTAATATTTTTAACAAACATATAGACGAAAACAGCATAAATATTATGACATAAATCTTCGGTCAGAGGTGCGCAAAAGTTTGATTTTCCACCAAGTTCAAAGCTGACCGAAACTCTTTTTAATATTTTTAACAAACATATAGACGAAAACAGCATAAATATTATGACATAAATCTTCGGTCAGAGGTGCGCAAAAGTTTGATTTTCTACCAAGTTCAAATCTGACCGAAACTCTTTTTAATATTTTTAACAAACATATAGACGAAAACAGCATAAATATTATGACATAAATCTTCGGTCAGAGGTGCGCAAAAGTTTGATTTTCTACCAAGTTCAAATCTGACCGAAACTCTTTTTAATATTTTTAACAAACATATAGACGAAAACAGCATAAATATTATGACATAAATCTTCGGTCAGAGGTGCGCAAAAGTTTGATTTTCTACCAAGTTCAAATCTGACCGAAACTCTTTTTAATATTTTTAACAAACATATAGACGAAAACAGCATAAATATTATGACATAAATCTTCGGCCAGAGGTGCGCAAAAGTTTGATTTTCTACCAAGTTCAAATCTGACCGAAACTCTTTTTAATATTTTTAACAAACATATAGACGAAAACAGCATAAATATTATGACATAAATCTTCGGCCAGAGGTGCGCAAAAGTTTGATTTTCTACCAAGTTCAAATCTGACCGAAACTCTTTTTAATATTTTTAACAAACATATAGACGAAAACAGCATAAATATTATGACATAAATCTTCGGTCAGAGGTGCGCAAAAGTTTGATTTTCTACCAAGTTCAAATCTGACCGAAACTCTTTTTAATATTTTTAACAAACATCTAGACGAAAACAGCATAAATATTATGACATAAATCTTCGGTCAGAGGTGCGCAAAAGTTTGATTTTCTACCAAGTTCAAATCTGACCGAAACTCTTTTTAATATTTTTAACAAGCATATAGACGAAAACAGCATAAATATTATGACATAAATCTTCGGTTATAGGTGCGCAAACGCACCATTTCAGTAAATATATTTTTTTTAACGAATATTTTGGCTAATTTTATTTTACTGCCTGTAAAATATTATTAATTCAATTAGAGTAAACAGTTGAGAAACTACTCTAGCTTATTAACAATTATTGAGAAATGAAATTTTTGAAAATGTATAATTATTCCTTTTAAAAGTTTATCATATGTCTTTATGATATTTTAAAGTTGCACGTCAGTAAATAAAGAAATAAAAAAAAAATTCATAAAAAAAAAACAAATGATCAACTAAATAGTTCGTTCATTCATTTAGTGAATGGCGCTTATATGTACCATTTTATTCCCCAAATAAAATACAATTTTACATTCATAAAATTTCTTTTGCGTCGTAATGAATGTAATGCAAGCATATTTAAATTAAAAAAACACCACATTTTATAAAAAAATTTATGCCCTTCCTAAAATGAGTTAAACTAAATAGTTTCTTTAATCTGGTTTAATTTGCATGGTAAAAAACACACATGCGATTTGATCAACCAAGTGTATGATTCACTTATTATAAAAATACAATTATTTTATTGAGTGTAAATCCAGCCACGGATCTTGAAATGATTGTTTGTTTCATAAATAAAGCAACTTGGTGAAAGATCTTCCGCTCATCAGCTGGGGTGTTCTAACAATACATCCGAGATAGCAATCAATATTTTGTTACTATTTCCGACCCCGCGGAATCTCAGTCAATGGCACGCCATAAATTTGCATATTCCGAATCTTTCCTCCATTCATGAGAAAGGCTTTTCCTCTGAAGGGGTTCCGGTTTTCTTTATTTCTTTTTTGTTGTTGTTGTTGCAGTAATGGTTCCGATACTCCTCTCTCGGGAGAGTTCTGCGTAAAATATGTGGGTGCATAGGGTAGGAATTTATTTTTTAAAGAATAACAACTTGATTCGGACAGATTGAGAATAGAACGATTTAATGTTAAGCCTTTTTTTGTTATTCTAAATTCCTATTATTTTTATACACATACACATATAATAGTCCGGCAGTGGACTGATCGTTAAGACACGGTTCCCAGCAGATCACCGAAGTCAAGCATCACTGGCTGAGGTCAGTGTGCTGGTGGGTGACAGCTTGGTTCTGTCTGCGTAGGAACCGAGGGTGTCCACGTTAAACTGTTCTACCATAAAATGCTCGACTTCGCGTGCAGGTCGTCGGGCTATCGAAGCGGGGGTGCCATCCCCCCTGCAGAGGATCAAAATTTTGATGGCATGTCTTCGGATCATCCTCAGGGATGCTCCCCAGACCGTCGCCAATAGCCCATTGTGCAGCTCTAGTGCGACGTAAATGAACTACAAACAAAAAAACAAAAAAACAAACACATATAATAACTACTTGATTTGAATAGATTGAGAATAGAACGATTTAATGTTAAGCCTTTATTTGTTATTCTAAATTCCTATTATTTTTATGCACATACACGTATAATATCTACTTGATTCGAATAGATTGAGAATAGAACGATTTAATGTTAAGCCTTTATTTCGTTATTCCAAATACCTATTATTTTTATGCACATGCACGTATAATAACTACGTAATTCGAATAGATTGATTGACGATCTTGATCAGTTGTGACAGTCTCTGGGACTCCGAATCTGGCTATCCAACCTGTATAGAACGTTTCTGCAACTGTGTCAGCTGTCTGATTCTGCATTGGAAATGCCTCAGACCATCTAGAAAAACGGTCAATACATGTAAGTATGTGCCTGTAATCTCTTGACGGTGGTAGAGGACCCACGATGTCTATATGAACATGCGAAAATCTGGCACTAGGAAGTCCCTATTCTCCTTGAGGGGATTTCGTTTGACGTTCAACTTCAGATCTTTGGTATGAGAGGCAACTCTTGCACCAAAACTTTATGTCTTTGGTCATGGATTTCCATACGAATCTCTTCCTGATGAGGTCTAAAGTTACTCTTCCTCCGGGATGAGATAAACCATGAAAAGTCTGAAAAATACTTCAGCGAAAGTCTTTGGTCCTATATCACCAGTAGAAACATCACAAAAGATCATTTTTGAATTTGGGAGATTCAAAGGTTTTAGTTCGAGACCGGAATTAGACACACGCAAAGAGTGTCATTAACCTGTGCCTCCGCAATCTCTTCAGAATTGATATCACTTGAATTAAAACTAAAGGAAGAAATTTTATTTTATTTTATAACCGTCGTTGAACAGCCGACCCAATTTCATGGGTTTACGACTACTTACGTTCAACTCCGTAGCCTTGTAATTTTGAACCAATCCAGAAGACAAGGAAACTCCTGGATCAGTACCCCCAGAGGTATTGATTTGTTGTGGGAACATGGAGGACTTTGAGACTCGACAGATTTAACGTGCATCAGTCACAATTTTCTACACGGGGAGTCTTCGGCCGGCGAGGATCGAACCCACGACCTCTTGGATATGGGCCCAGCGCAAAGGAAGAAATTCTCGAAAAAGTGTCAGCAACTATATTTTCACTACCGGGAATATGTCTTAAATCTGTAGTGTACTGACTAATAAACTCTAAATGTCGCATTTGTCTTGGAGAGCATTTCTCACTTTTTTACTGAAATGCGTAAATGAGAGGCTTGTGATCAGTGTATACTAGAAAATTTCGACCTTCAAGCATGTGCCGAGAAAATGTTTGATTGCTGAATAAATTGTAAGCAATTCCCTATCATAGGTGCTGTATTTTCGCTCTGCAACATTAAGTTTGCGAGAATAAAAACTCAAAGGCTGTAATTCATTGTTTACTTTTTGTTGCAAAACTGCAACAATAGCAAAATCTGAAGAATCTACAGCAAGAGATAAATTTGCATTTGGTAAGGGATGTGCTAGCAAAACAGCATTTGCAATCGCATCTCTAACTGCCTCAAAAGCAGAAATTTCCCTATCACTCCAAACTAGAGGTGTTTAATCTTTTTTAGCTTTACCTTTAGTAAAATCGTGTAAACAAGATTGGATTTTAACTGCATTTTTAAAAAATCTGTGATAGAAATTTACCATAGCTAAAAATCTCCGTAATTGTTCTACAAATTTAGGTAAAGGGAAGTCTTTTAAAGCTTTTACTTTTTCAGATATAGGCTGAATACCATCCTTTGAAACTAAATATCCCAAAAAATTAACTTCATTAACACCAAAAACGCATTTTTCTAAGTTAATTATTAAACTGAAATCGCTTAAGAACTTTGTCTAAATCCGATTTATGCTTTTCTTCGGTTTCAGAGAAAATGAAAATATCATCCAAATGCAATCTATGTTTCTTGAAACATTATCAATAAAACGCTGAAATGTTTGTGCAGCATTTCTTGAACCGAAAGGCATAAATATATATTCAAAAAGTCCAATTGGTGTGATAACTGCTGTTTTAGGAGCATCGGAAGTTTCAACTCTTATTTGGTTATATGCTTTTACTAAATCTAATTTAGAAAATACAGTTTTTCCATTTAAATTATGCGAAAAATCCTGCATATGAGGTATCGGATATCTATCACGAATAGTTTTGGCATTTAAACAACGAAAATCACCGCATATTCGAAATTCTCTATTTTTCTTTGGAACTAAATGTATCGGGCTTGTCCACGGGCTTTTAGATGGATGAACAATATCTTGCTTTATTAAATCGGCAAATTCTTTACGAACAATTTTTAATTTCTCAGGCGACAGCGTCTTGCTTTAGAACAAACCGGAGGTCCAAATGTTTCAATGCAATGTGTCACACCGTAGTCTTGGCGCGGTGAATTTTGATTGAAACTTAAAATATTCGGATATTTGACCATCAAATCATGATAACGGTTCTCTGATGAGACCAAAGTTAAGCCAAATGATGGTCCAGGACATGAAATGCCCTTAGGAATCGACGATTTTTAACATTGACCAACAGTCCGAAACGTTCTGCACCAATAATAGGGCTTGACACATCAGCAATAATAAAATCGAAGTCGACCCTTCTACGCAAACCAAGATCTAGTTCTAAGCGCTTATCGCCGTAAGTTGAGATCTTAGAGCCGTTTGCAGCATACAAATTTAATTCGTGAATTATGTTATTTCTAGTTAAATTTTTAGGAAAACAGCTAACTGCTGCGCCGCTGTCTACGAGAAATCTGAAACCAGATATTTTATCATATACAAAAAGGCGACTGTGAGACTGGCTAACATCTGCCGTCGCTACATCAGACGAGCCGTTTAGTTTTACAAAAATTGGCATGGTTATATGCACTTGTGTGCTTTATTACCAAAACGATTATGATACCAACATAATTTACCCGTACGTAGATTGGCAGGAGTACGACTACGTGAATTCGTCTGTATCAACGACTGCGACTTCTATCATGATTACGTTGTCTACAGGATCTAGATAATCTCTCAACGTTAGTGCTAAGAATCGAAATTTCTTCACGCAATGATTGAAGAGTTAAATTATCCTGAGAATTTTCAACTTCAGTCCGATTGGAAACAAGTTATTTCGCAAATCTTGTCGGCAATTAAAGCAAGTTCATTAATTGGATCTTTACAGACGGACAAAATTTGCTGCACATGAACTGGCAAACGCTGCTGCCATAAAGTACGCAATATATCGCAGCTTTTGGCAAGAGAGATTTTGCATCTCTAACAGAAGCTGTGACGATCGTTTATCCCCCAACTGCAAATCTTGCAGCAGCAATTTTAGCTGAGCAGATTCTGATTGAGAAAAAGTTTCCATTATTTCAGATTTTAAACTCTCATATGCATTAGATTTGGGAGGGTTACGAATTATATCTCTAATAGAAGATGGAACCTTACTGTCCAAAACCGAAACTACACAATGGTATTTAGTTTCATCAGCTGTTATTCCTGCTGTTACAAATGATGCAGAGCAAGGAGTCCCAAAATAGTAAGTGCGCCAAAAACATCAATAAAGTGAGCCAAAGGGTGAGTTTGGCAAAGTTTCCTCTTGCTGTAGGGGTTGCAACCATTTAGAAATCAGTAGAAAGTTTGCATAGCTGAGAAAAGGTGACCTGGTTTCGAGATGACACACCTGGTGAGTGAATCCTAGAATCTTTCCCCCTTTGTATTACTTATTGATATGTCAAATTGTAATCAAGAAAATTTTAATAATTAAATTTAATTTTAACTATGTGTTTTCTAATTTTAACTCAAATTAACATGATACATACTAAAGTGAAACCAAATTCCAACTGGTGGAACAAAGGCTCAGGCTCTGCTTCCCAAAAAACAGGTGTTTTAAAAGCAACACGAGAAAGCTCTAAATTTTTAGCGTCCTTTTCCTCAACAGATATTATAAATGTTTACAATTACTATACATAAAATTAAATTACCAGATTAGTCAATTATTAAATTACCAGATTAGCCCTACATTTACTTAAGTTAAAACACTTTACTTAATTAAAGAAGGCTAACACGACGAACTTCAATCTTCACATGACTTATTACTATCGGTCAAGAAAGAAAACCAAAATCTCACTTACTTTAAAATATCCATGAAAGTTGTTTTAGCACACTACTTTAGTAGATAAAATCATCCACTGTACTTGATTGGGTTACTACTGTAATTCTTCGGCCCACAGTTGTAATTCACCGGGTCACCAATATGTAGAATATCAAGATGTGCTCGATGACAGGTTGCAGGTACGGTATTCCCTTCGATCTAGACTCTACAACATGACTAACTCTACAACATGAACAAACCATCAAAACAAGTTGCAATTCTTATGTTGGACCATCATAAATCAGTCCGAATTCCTACATTTTGTTGCTTTTCATCAAAAAATAAAATGGTTCATGATCGAATTATTGATGATTATATCATGCTGCACCATCAATTGAAAACCGTCAAGAATTTTGACATGGGTAACGAACCTTACTTTCCATTTTCAGCGAAACACGTTCGACTCCGTTAAAATTCTTTTAAGCAAAACGAGTTTCTTCAACAGAAAAAAAGAAAGTTTATTTTAAATCACGGATCTTTCAACCATATTTTCAAAAGGAACATATGACATGCTTTTTACTTAAAACCATTTTCGTGTTAACCGACTTGATAGAACCTTCACGACATTCCAACGGGAGAAATTGTGACACTTTCCCGAAGTAAAAGGGTTGTTTGATACCCCTGTGCACGATTACGACGAATTGAACTACGATGAACTATAATAATAATAACATTTATTTACATAACAGAGGTAAGTTCACACAAGCTGCGGAAGACCGCAGGCAATCCTTTTACATGACAATCACGACTACAACTACTGTATTACAACAAACTTAGGGGAGGCAGCCGGTAGCTGCTTACTTCGCTCCTTTTACATTGGAATGTGCGCCAAAGCGCCTTGTGCAAATTAATTCGGCACACACCCCACCGGTGAACAGAATGTTCACCTAATTAATACCATTTAAACATTTACCATTTATCAAAACAAAGATATGACTAAAACTGTTATCATAATGAGACTATTCACAAACAATTACAAAATTATTACAGATACAATAAACATACATTACGATGCAAAATGAATATATAAGAAAAATTCTACTAAATTACAAAGAGCAAAATATTTTTAAACGTGTATACATACTTAAGGCTTTCAAACTGGTTAAAAAAAGAAGTGAATTATTTAAGTTACTCTATCTGCAAAATAGAAACAAAATTAGTAAAATTTATCAATTAATTTCTAAAGGATAAAGAAGCTGTATAGGTTTTTTAAAACTGCCTTTAGAAGTTTTAACTAAGCAAGATCTGACATAATTGTCTCTACCTAAAAATATTTCCTGAATGATCCCCAATTCCCACAACAATTTTGATTTAACATTTCCTTCAATAAGAACAGCACGCGTGACTGCACACGTAAACAGTGCGACGTAAGACTTATGAAAGTCTTGTCTGTCCTTTACGAGTATTGCTCCTGTAAAGTCGATTCCCACAATTTGGAAAGGGGGAGATTGAGAAATTCTGTCCTGAGGCAGCTGTCCACTTAATTGGTCAGCTGGTTTGGCATTATATTTTTTACAAATGAGACAAAGCCGAATGATTGATTTTGCTAGCTGACGACATTTAGGTATCCAATAATTTTTTCGAATTTGAGTCAAAGTTGCCGATACACCACAATGAGCAATACGTTCATTTTCCCTAATCACAAGCAACTCGGCAAATTTACTACGCCGAGGAAGAATTATTGGATGCTTTTCACCCAAGTACAAATCTGCTTCATTTAATCGACTGGTAATTCGCAATATATTGTCCTCATCTAAGTATGGCACTAAAGTTTTTATTTCAGAATTATTTCGAAGTTGCTTATTTTCTTTTAAAGTCGATATCTCCTCTGGATAAAATTCGTTTTGAATACTTTTTATCCAAAATTGTTCTGCATTTTGTATCTCATCCGCCGTGAGACACGAGTTTGTAGATTTATTAATATTTCGAGCATTGTTCACAAATCGTAACACCCAAGCAGTTACCCTTAAGAGTCTTTTTAAACTGCTGAATCGATTTATGTCGACAAATGGTTCTCTCTGCTTGGTAACAGCCACATGGACATTGGAGCGATGTTCCAGTTCTTTTGAACTTAAGTCCAAATCAAAATTGGGTTGGAGGTTGGGCCATTGATCTGGTGGTTGTTTGAGCCATGCTGGCCCATTCCACCACAATTCACTATGCAATAGTTTGGTAGCGGATGTACCACGTGAAATAATGTCAGCGGGGTTGTCCCTTCCTGGACAATGTCCCCATTGATTTGGATTAGAAAGTGTCTGAATTTCTTCAACGCGATTTTTGACATATGGTTTAAAGGTTGAAGAATCACCACGTATCCAATAATACGAAATATGTGAGTCAGTCCAAAAATATATATTGCTTTCAAATTTAAGACAAGACGATACTTGTTTGGCTAACCTGGCTGATAATAGGGCTGCTGTCAACTTTAATCGTGGCAGTGTTAGTGATTTCAATGGTGCTACACGACTTTTCGAACAAATAAAACTAGTTTCTATGCTATTACCTGAAGAAACAAAGCGCAAATAAAGAACTGTTCCATAAGCTATTTTGCTTGCATCGGAAAAGCAATGCATTTCCAAATTCATTAATTTTTTATTCGGTTCACCCAAATAATAACGTGGTATCTTAATATAAGTCAAATCATCCGCCTCACTACTCCACTTCTGCCACTTGCGGTGTAGCTCAGGGGGAAGATCCGAGTCCCAATCAAGTCCTGCAGACCAAAGTTCCTGCAGAAGGCATTTTAATCTAATGACGAATGGACCTAGTATACCGAGAGGATCGAAGATTCGTCCGACTACACGCAAAATTGATCTTTTTGATTCTATTTTACGAGACAGAAATTTTAAAAGGTCCTTCGGATCAAAATATATTAGATCATTTTCGGCATCCCACGATAGTCCCAAAACTTTAATTGAAGGTTTGGAATCAGCCAGCGTGTTTTTAGAGTGCTGTGTTTCCATATTCTCTTGTTTCCATAACAAAGCAAGATTTTCCGAATTAGTGGTCCATTTGTGTAACAACATACCCGCATCACTAAATATTTGCAAGCACTCCTTGGAAGTACTTAAAGCATCTTCAATATTATTTTGTCCCAAAATTAGATCATCGACGTAAATCGAGCTATTTAATAACTCAAATGTCTCTGGAAACTGTTCCTTGTATTTTCTAAAATGATGTTTCAAAGTCGCTGCAAGAAGGTATGGACTAGGCCTAAGGCCAAATAGAACTCTGGTAAAATTCAAAATGTAGGGATTACCATTCAAGCTATCTGCCCAGTAAAAACGAGTAAAGTTTCTATCAGGAATATCAAGTTCAATTTGAAGAAATGCTGATTTTACATCTGCTGTAAACGCTATAGGATTTTTCCGAAAACGTAGAAGAAGTTCCAGAATATCAGGATGTAAGTTTGGACCAGTAAATAAGCTTTGATTTAACGAGGCATACCCATCTTCATGGCTAGATCCATCGAATACAATACGCAGTCTACTGGTAGATTTGTCATTGCGTATCACTGCATGATGGGGCAGAAAAAATCCCGTACTATCCCTCAAAGAATCACATGAAGTATGCTCAACTATACCTTCCTTAATGTAACCATCGATTACATCCCTATATTCACAATGCAACTCTGGATCCATCCCAAACCTACAACATAACCTTTCAAAACGCTTACGAGCAATATTTTCATTATTTTTCAACACTTCTCTCATTCCTGGTCTCCAAGGCAAGCTTACACGGTATCTACCATCTACAAAACTAACTGAATTATCAAACTCACTAAGCACCTCTTCATCTCTGTTACCTAAATTCACCGAATCCTTGTCAAATATTCCTAAATTTTCTAACTCCCAAAATTTCCTTAATTCAGCCGAAATTAATTCATTTTCATTAATAACCAAATTTACAGACGTACAAACACTCTGCTCATCACATTTACCCTGAAGAGACCAACCAAGACTGGTATCAATAGCAACCAGTGAGGAATCCAATCTTTTAATTTGTTTTGTTAAAGACCAATAAAAATCCTGACCAATTAACAATGAAACTTCACAATTTTCAAACAATTCATCATTACTAAATGTCAATCTAATTCCCATTGACTCCATTTCCTTCCATGTATCCGGATTTGGAAGGGTAATATTAGCTCTAGAAATTTCTTCGATTTCCACTGCCTCAATCATCGCCTCATCTCCATTCAATAAATTCCTCAACCTAATTTCTACCTTACTACAAGTTTGTTTTTTAGGCACTTTAGATCCGAATGAATATATTTTTAACCTTTCTGAGCCTAACACCCTTAATCCCAATCTACGAGACAAGTTTTTCTTAATAAATGTTTTTTCACTTCCATTATCAAATAAACAAAATATTTTATCTGACGAAGAGCTACCAATAATCTCTGCCTTCACGCATTGCAGCAAAACCCCACCTTTATTATTATTTACCACAGAATTTGAACAGGTAGTTTTAACATCAACTCCCTTTTCTTTCGAATCTAAACATAAATTTTGTTTTTTAGAATTCTCTAATTTAAAACAAATCGCACGTGCATGACGCCCTTGACAAAACGAACAATTATTTTTCTTACACATTTTTACATTGCAAGAAATATTACAGCATAAAAAACATCTCCTTTCCTTAATTAATTTGTCTCTTTTTTGTTGAACATTTAAATTCTCGCAACAATCAGAAGAGTGGTTCTTTTCCGAACAAAATAAACAATTAAAAACCGCAGATGTCATTAATTCAGTCGCCGATACTCTCCCAGCCTGCCTGTTATGATTAGAGGGGGGATGAAATTCCGAATGATACTTAGGTTTCATATTCGCGTATCTGCGTGGCGCCGTATTGAAATATTTATTAGAAAATGAAGGCGAACTTTTTATTTGTGACTCATTTCGATTCTTTAACAATGCGGTAGTTCTTTCTCTACTTTCTATTTCCTGTCTGAGATATTGAGTTAAATTAGTGATCTTAGAATCCCCCTTTTCAAATTTTCGATTATACTCTAAAGCTAAACTAGAAGGGATAACCTTCATAATTATCGGAAACAAAAGACAACTATAAGAATCGGGTGAGATTCCAAGGGATTCTAATCCTCGAATGTTGACTTCTAACTGATCATACAATTTACGCAATGAAATAACATCAAACGAGTTCCGGACAGGGGTCAGATTTAATAAACAATTCATGTGATAATCAATTATAAGTTCTTTGCGTCCGAATCTTTTTTCCAAAATTTCAACCGCTTTTACATAATTTTCTGAAGTTAATGTTAAACCTTGTATTGCTAATTCCGCATCATCTGTAACAACCGATTTTAAATATGAAAATTTATCTATATCATTTAAACTCGAATTCTCATGCACTGCAGATTTAAATCTAGCCCAAAAACTAGGAAAACTACTAATATTCTTACCCGAAAATGATTCCAAAGTAAGCTTGGGCAAACGGGGTTGGTTTATTAAAACCGGGCTAGTTTGAGGAATTGTAGTAGTAGTTAATGGTTGAGTTTCCGCCAGATTTTGAGGAGCTGTATTCTGGTTTGCAGCTAAATAACGCTCAGCGCGAGATTTCCACAACACAAATTTATCACGATAATCTTCGCGACTCTCAATTTCTTCTTCTAACTTATCAATATCAATTAAATCCTGAACTTCCTTATCAAGTTTACACATCTCTTCAAATTTAGCAACTAATTGTAAAAATGTTTCGTTAACAATTATTTTATCGGAACTATTATCTATTTCTGCTTCAAGTTTTTTAATTTGCTTCGTTACTAACGATCTTGAAACAGACCTAGCTTTAATTGTTCTTTCTAACAAAGCCTTTTTTGCCGCATCCATTTTAAACTTATTATTTCAATTACAAAACAAATACTCAAATAACAGTCACAACCTCAATTCACTCTAAGAACAACAATAAATGCAATAAAACGCATTCAAAACAAAAATACAAATAATAAACACTGAAATTCATAATCCTAAATCGAAAGTGTAACCAACAACCATTAAATAACACTTCTATAATATTACATTCTAACAAATTTCTTTTCTGAAATGAAATCGAAAATCAAAACCAATACGAATTACATTCCAAATACTCTAACCATGCCTTATTTCGAAATAACCTTATTCAAGCACTATTCATTCAAAATATCCAACTAAATTATTTATCTAAAACAAATCGAAAGCAAGATATACAATAATTCAAATATCTCCAATAATATAACAAATTCCTATTCTTAACGAAAATTTAAACACATACTAACTATACGAATTGCATTTCAAAATTCTCAAACTACACCATAATTCAAAATTACCTTATTCAACGAATACCTTCAAATATACGACTAAATTATTCAATGAAGAAATTTAACATTTCTAACTATTCCAAAAGAAAACGCAACGAACTTACCCCAATCATGCAGCGAAACGACGAACGAAAACGACGACGAAAACTAATATGATAAATCGGTGGTTTCTTAGGCCATTTCCCGGCCATGTGCACCAAATGTGCACGATTACGACGAATTGAACTACGATGAACTATAATAATAATAACATTTATTTACATAACAGAGGTAAGTTCACACAAGCTGCGGAAGACCGCAGGCAATCCTTTTACATGACAATCACGACTACAACTACTGTATTACAACAAACTTAGGGGAGGCAGCCGGTAGCTGCTTACTTCGCTCCTTTTACATTGGAATGTGCGCCAAAGCGCCTTGTGCAAATTAATTCGGCACAACCCCTCAGGGATCCAGTGTAGGAAACTAAACTGAGATTCAGTATGTCCTGCTGCATATTGATTCTAAAGTGTTGTCATGGCCGTAAAATCTTAATTATCAGCTTTATTGTTTTTACGCGACTTGTTCACGTATCAATGGTTAAATTAGGCGATGTAATAGAATTCACTCATGAAATAGGGATGAGCGAAAAACGAAATTTTCTGATTGGTTAAGTCTTTGTTTTAAATTTTACTTTTCAAATATTTTTAAGATAACACCAGTGATCATTTGAACAAAAAAAAAATAGTTTATGGCTCACATTTAAATATTTTATATTCGCTGTGTCAGATAAATTCAATAAAGAACATGAAGCACGTGAGGTCACCCAATTTATACTTGTCTGAACATATTTTATAACTTAATAGAGAATTTTTTTCCGTTGATCTAAGTAGGCTTTTACATTACTTGTTAAATAAAGATCGAAAAATTTCATTGCAGATTTTTCACCAAGTAAAGTTTTAAAATAAATTATCTTGTTCTATTATTTATAAAGTGCGCAGCAATTCATAAGCATTATCAAGTGACATCCGTTCATAGTTTCACTCAAACATTTAAATTGTAATCTATTCTCTCTGTCTATTTACATCAAAGATAAATCACTCATGGATTTAGAGATAAACTTCAGAAATTTCTGAAGAGAATTTACAGAAACGTCCTTAACGGACATTTCCGTTTGGCTTATAGCTTACATAGAGATATAAACTTAAAGGATTTAAATGAAAGTTAAAGTAAAGTAAAAATGTTTAAGTGAGTAATGGGTAAAACATATGAAATAGAAGGAGAGAATGTTCGATGAACAACATCCCAATTACCATACCCATTATTGTTAGGAAAGAAACGAACAAGTTCTTAAATCAATTTTCGCTAGTTTTAAAATAAATGTTTGTTAAAGAAGTTACACGATATCAACCATTTTTTAGAAAAGTTTTATAATAATTGAATTATAGATTGTGTTTTGCATTTTTGTAAGAAATACGATTAGGTAGGTAGGTACTTTATTTACGTCGAACTAGAGCTGCACAATGGGCTATAGGCGACTGTCAGGGAAACATCCCTGAGGATTATCCGAAGACATGCCATTGCAATTTTTATCCTCTGCAGGGGGGATGGCACCCCTATTTTGATAGCCCGACGACCTGCGAGCGAAGTCGAGCACTTTACGGTAGAACAGTTCATACCGTGCACCCTCGATCCCTACTTAGGTTAATCAAAGTGGTCACCCACCCTCTTATTGACAGCAGCCAGTGAATAAAAGACAATTTCATCATTTGTACTATATATATATATATATATATATATATATATATATATATATATATATATATATATATATATATATATATATATATATATATATATATATATATATATATATATATATATATATATATATATATATATATATACACAAAATAAATAAATACAAGAAAACACGAAGAAAGTTAAGAAAAACAATAAGTTTCATTTATTGCCCATAAGCTGCAAGTAAAGAGAACTGATTAGATAATTTAAGAATGGAGATAAAGCAAAGAAAAATTATAGACATATGCAAAAGGGGGAAAATAATAATGAAAAAAATAACAAACAACTGATTTAAAAAAAAGAAAAAAAGGATGAAATTTCTTAAAAAAACCGGAAAATAAGAGATATAATCTTTTCATCAGCCCACACGATTATATCCGCAAAAAAGAGTGCTTTCTGATATTGCATCAATATAGCCGAAGCAAAATATATTAATACAATAGTGTGAGGAGCACTCAAAATAATTTTTTTTACAAAAATTACAACAAATAAAATAGAACACAATAAGTAAAAAATAACACATAAAATCAGAAAATAAAATGAAATAAAAAGAAAAAACAGTATAGAACAAAACAAATACTATAAAGCGAGTAGCGAAATCAGATGTACTTACATGAACGGGAAATTTTTCAAGAATGATTTAAAAATATTTTCGCAACAAGATTGCCAGATTACAAATTATGAAAACAAAAGCGCAAATTGAGTGTAAATAGAGGATTTTAAAGTGCCGTTCTTACTGCATTGCTGAAGTGATTTGCTATGCTGTGCATTCATTTGTTAGTTACCAAGGATGGGCCCGAAATGGATTTGCGCAAGGTAATATTATGCTGGATAATTTAAATAGTTGACCATGAATAATATTAGTAAATAAATATTTATTTAAGAAAAAGTATAAAATAGAAAAGAGAAACATAAATTGCATGTTTTGAAAATAATTTTAGCCACGGATTTGCCCGAAATGGATTTGCACATGGAAAAATTATATAAATTAATAAAGAAAAAAAAATGTAGTAGATAATTATAACACGGATTTGCTCGAAATGGATTTGCACATGGAAAAATTAATACAGACATTTTTAGTAAGTAATTTTACCCACGGATTTTCCCGAAATGGATTTGCACATGGAAAGATTATAATAATTAACAAAGAAAAATTATTTTAGTAGAAAATTCTAACCACGGATTTGCCCGAAATGGACTTGCACATGGAAAAATTTTATAAATTAATAAATAAATTTTTAGTAAATAATTTTACCCACGGATTAGCCCGAAATGGACTTGCACATGAAAAAATTATAAAAATTAATAAAGAAAATTTTTTTTAGTAGATAATTTTAGCCACGGATTGTCCCGAAATGGATTTGCACATGGAAAAATTATATAAATTAACAAAGGAAATTTTTTAGTAAAGGAATTTTTTAGTAAATAATTTTGACCACGGATTTGCCCGAAATGGATTTGCAGATGGAAAAATTATACAAATTAACAAAGAAAATGTTTAGTGAATATATATCCACAAAAATATACGATTAATCCAATGATTTTATGTAAAATTTAATTACTTTAGTTGGGTATCCATTGTTTTTTATCAAATTTTGAAAGAGTTTATCGATTTGTTTTTTGGATAATTAAATATTACTACAAATTCTTTTAATTCTGTACATTTCATTAAAAGTGGTATTTAAATAGATGCTTCTAGAAACATTAGAATTCCAAGTAATTAGTTAATTAATATTAAAATTAAAATAATTTCTTTTATCGCATAAATTAACAAAGCAGCTACTTTCAACTTTTATAATACCCAAATCCAAAAAATTGAAATTAATATTATCATCATGATTACGAAGCAAGATTAATTCCTCAGTATAATTTTTCCATGTGCAAATCCATTTCGGGCAAATCCGTGTTAAAATTATCTATTAAAATTTATTTTTCTTTGACAATTTATATAATTTTTCCACGTGCAAATCCATTTCGGGCAAATCCGTGGCTAAAATTATTTGCAAAACATGTAATTTATGTTTCGCTTTTCTATTATATATATATATTTTTAAATAGATATTTATTTACTAATATTATTTATGGTCAACTATTTAAATTATCCAGTATAATATTGCCTTGCGCACATCCATTTCGGGCCAATCCTTGGTAACTAGCAAATCAATGCACAGCATATAAAATCACTTCAGCAATGCAGTAAGAACGGCATTTTAAAATCCTCTATTTACACTCAATTTGCGCTTTTGTTTTCATATTTCGTAATCTGGCAATCTTGTTGCGAAAATATTTTTAAATCATTCTTGAAAAATTTCCCGTTCATGTAAGTACATCTGATTTCGCTACTCGCTTTTTAGTATTTGTTTTGTTTTATACTGTTTTTTCTTTTTATTTTACTTTATTTTCTGTTTTTATGTGTTATTTTTTACTTATTGTGTTCTATTTTATTTGTTGTAATTATAGTAAAAAAATTTTTTTTTTGAGAGCTCCTCACACTATTGTATTAATATATTTTGCTTTAAAAAATATATTTTTTTTAAAAAAATTCATCCTTTTTTAAATTTTTTTTTAAAATCAGTTGTTTGTTATTTTTTTCATTATCCCCCCCCCTTTTGCATATGTCTATAATTTTCCTTTGTTTTATCTTCATTATATATATATATATATATATATATATATATATATATATATATATATATATATATATATATATATATATATATATATATATATATATATATATATATATATATATATATATGTATGTATATATGAATGACAAAATAATACGAACACCTGTGAAAAAGTGTGACTTATTTCACACCTGCAACAGAAGTCTGCCGCCTAGTGAGCGTGAGGAGGAAGCTATCTGTCTCTCAACATTAGTCACCTGTGTTGCATGAGTTTATCTAACTATCTTTTATAAGGTAAAATGTCTGACCAGTCTGAATTCCAAAGAGGGATGATTGTTGGGGCGTGTTTAAGTGGAGCATCGGTGACAGAAACAGCTAACTTTTTGGGGTTTGCAAGAAGTACTGTATCAGCCGTTATGACAGCATACGTGAAAGAAGGTAAGACGAAGTCTTCAAAGCAAAACAGTGGCCGAAAGTCAAAGCTTGATGATAGGGATAGACGTGTCTTGCAGCGCGTAGTAGCTCGAAAACACAAGCAATCGTTATCCGAGATAACATCAGACATGAACAGTCATCTTCAGGACATCGTTTCAACAAGAACTGTTCAAAGAGAACTTCGTTCAGCGAACATTTATGGGAGAGTGGCAATACGTAAACCCTTGGTGACAGCAACCAATGCTTTCAAACGCCGTCAGTGGTGTAGAGGTCACAAAGGCTTGTCCCTACAGCAGTGGCAGCAGGTAATATGGTACGATGAATCATCCTTCACCTTATTTCAGACCACCGGACGCGTTTATGTCTGGAGATCACCCAAAGAAGCGTTTGATCCTGAATGCCTCTTACAAACTGTGAAACATGGAGGTGGCTCCATTATGGGTTGGGGTGCGATATCTTGGCGTGGTCTTGGGCCACTAGTACGTCTGCATGGGAGAATCAAATCTAATGACTATCTAAGCGTTCTAGCGGATCATGTTCATCCTTTTGTACAGACTGTATTCCCTGGAGAGCGACCGATTTTTCAAGACGACAACGCCCCTACCCACAACCCTAGGTGCGTTCATACATGGTTCGAAAAGCATGACAATGAAGTTGAGCATCTCGCCTGGCTCCCTCAGTCTCCGGACTTAAATATTATTGAACATTTGTGGCAATATTTGGAGTCTAAACTTCGTTCCCGATTCCCACCTCCATCAAATCTTTTGGAATTAGAGGCCGCTTTGCAAGAGGAATGGCTTAATATTCCTTTAAGCGTTGTCCATGACTTCTATGCATCGATCCCACGTCGTATTAAATCTGTAATTCAGTCAAAGGGTGGTCCAACTCCCTATTAATGAAGATTTTTTGATATTTCACAGGTGTTCGTATTATTTTGTCACCCATCTTGTCACCCATCTCACACATTTTTGTCAATTAAAAATAAATTTAATATATATATATATATATATATATATATATATATATATATATATATATATATATATATATATATATATATATATATATATATATATATATATATATATATATATATATATATATATATATATATATATATATATATATATATATATATATATATATATATATATATATATATATATATATTAAATTTATTTTTAATTAAAAATGAACATTAACTATAATTTTTTTTGAATCAGTTTTCATCATTTCATATTAAATTAAAATTTTATTCTAGTTTTTAAGCAATGATAATTAAGTCCCGAAAAATAATCATGCATCATTTTCTCTTTTCTTGCGTACTGACGCTTTTTGCCTTCCCCCCCCAAGTCAATCTGAGTGAGTTGTCGTTCATTTACATCGCCCTAGAGCTGCACAATCAGCGACGGTCTGAGAAACATCCCTGAGGATGATCCGAAGACATGTCATCGCATTCCCTGCAGAGGGAATGGCTCCCTCAATTAGGTAGCCCGACGTCCTGCACGCGAAGTCGAGCACTTTACTGTAGAACAGTTTAGCGAGGACCCATACTGCACACCCTCGGTTCCTAAGCCGACTGATCTAAGCCGACCCGCACATTGACCGCAGCCAGTGATGCTTGACTTCGTTGCCATCAGTGATAGATCCCAGTATTACACACCTTAACCACTGTGGCCTAAATTACAGCACATTAATGAAACTTAATTTATATAATCTTCTGTATTTATTTCAGCATATTTTCAATACGGAAGTTGTTAACTCATCTTCAACGAGTCAGACTGTGAAGCTAATAGTTGCGGGTTTGAATCCCGCTCAGGGCATAGATGTCTCTCTCTCTCTCTGTGGGTTGTTCTCAGTAGTGTGAATGTGGACCGCCCTATAAACTGTGGCAGTGCGTAATATTGCTCGTCTTCGTGACTTAGGTTTACTGGTGTCCTCTGGATGACGATAAATGAGCAACACTAAGCCAGGATAGCCTGGTCCTTAGGGCCCACGTCCAAGAGTTCCCGCCTGCCGAAGACTCCCCGTGTAGTGACTGCTGCACGTTAAATCTGTCGAGTCGCAAAAGTCCTCCTTGTTCTCATCACACTTCTGGGGATACTGAGTTTCCTTGTCTTCAGGATTGGGTTCAAAACCACAAGGCTACGGAGTTGAGCACGAGTAGTCGCAAACAATGAACATTGAGTCGGCGTTCAACGGCGGATATAAAAAAAATGAGCAACACTTCCGGTATCTTCTGAGGTAAAGAAATTAAGTTCAGTGCCTGCCGTAAAAAAATTCGATTGTTTTTTACTAAAAATAAAACTACATTTTATGTCCAAAAGAAAACTTTCAATTGAAATATTTCTTTTTTTGCAAAATATAAAAGCATGCGCAATAGTTATTTAGCCACAGGAAAATATTTTCTTTACGCAAAGAAATAATTAGCAACAACATTCGTATTAACACACAGTGTAAGAAATGAATAGCGGGACCGATTTTAATGATGCATAACATTATCCAGCGAGTGCTACACCAGTGTATGTAAAAGTATGAAAATAAAATGTATGCGTACGTATAGAAAATTGAATCGATGTTCAGCAGCAAAATTTTTTTTTCTTGGAATCGCTATAGCGAAGGGAATTCGGTTCACCGTTTCAGAAACAGGTTTTTAACTTCTCCTTTTTATTACATATTATTTAAATAAATGACCCATAAGATGAAATACAAAAATGACTGAAAAATAATACGTATCAACAAAAATGTGTTAACTTTTATTGTTTTCTAGTGGGCTGCGCCCCCTGCTCGCTAACGCTCGCCAACCCCCGAAAATTGCTGCTCAATCTTATATGATTTGCTTCGCTCGCTACTAACTTAGGTACATTGCAAATGCACAAAATTTGAAGAATTCAAAACAATCATTCAAATTCATATAACAACTTCTTTTTAAAAAAAATTACATCTTTTTAGTAAATACTAAGTCATTAAAATAAATTTGAATTCAAATAAGTGACATGCAATTCTTTAAGCCTATTAGAAATGTGCTATAGTATAAAATCTTAACATAAAATTTCTAAAACTGATATCTCTTTAAAAAGGTTAAAATTTTGGCTATAATTAAGTCTATTAAAAATGAAATAAGTGAATTGCAATGGAAAAACCTGCATAAACAAATAAATTCTAGTAAAACAAATAAATTCGTGATATAAATCAAAAATCGTCAGATAAATTCGTAATATAAAAATTCGGGAATAAAAGCGCTTTCGACAAAATACTGAAATAGAGATCTATCGACAAAGACTAGTCACTTCTGCCTAGCTTATGCTCTCTCTGGTTATTTCAGTTTCCGTTTTTAAAAGCGCTATATGTTGAGCCACCTTAGATAGATTTGGCATGGGACATTTTTAGCGGCAATCATGGGTCGATTTTCTAGCGCTGAAATTCGAGGCTTTTTTTTGTCGCCGTGTAAGAGAAATATATACATATATAGATTACTCTTCCTCTTGCATAATAATAATAAAAAAATAGTAATCTTTAGCTGATGAGCAATCCACCACATCAGATATAGAATTTCACCGACACCCGACTCTCCGATAATTTTTTATGAATTTATATATTATTCCGCTTTTTGAGCCTGTCTAACCAGGCATTCGAGCGCATAAAAGTAGTCTCACGCTATCGCTCCGCAAATTCATCGGCTTTGACTTGAGGCATTTGTCCAGATACTGGAAGATGGCGGCTTTTTTGAATGCTGAACCCATTCAATAATGCTATTCAATAATGAAGCAAACGAGAAAAAAGGCTATATCCCATGCTATAGATGGTTTAAGAAATAGGTATATGAATTAATTTTGAAGTAGAAATTTCAAAATTATTTCATAAAAAAGGAAGAATCAGTCGAAGACAGAAAAAAGTTCATAATATTGTGACGCTTATCGTCACTTAATTCAGAATCACAATAAAACATTTAAAATAGATTTATTGTAAATTGCAAAGTAATTGATTAGATTTAAAATACTGTGGAAACTTGATAAGTCTTTAAACCACCGTAACAATATCCAACTTTTCTGGTTTTTTTTGGTTCACTATACAGAAAAAAGATAACGCTATGCTTGTGTAGTGAACGGGAGTGAACATTTCGTTCACTATATACGGAGTTTACTATAAACCGTGTACACTGTAGCGGGGTTTCACTGTAACAACTTTGTTGGCATAATTGGAAGCAATGTTTTCGAAACACTTTTCGTGGAAAGACTACTCTAAAACCTTCGAATGGAAGCCCATTCGAATTTTTTCTTGCACCCCTTTTAATCTTCTTAGAGATATTCCAAGCTTAATAAAAACGTTGCAAAATATTTAACGGATATCCAAAAATCAAAAGATTTCTCCTTTTTTTTTGTATTACTCAACTCGCTAAATTAATTTGTGAATTTCCCGTCATGCTCCGGGGCATGCTTAATTAAAGGAAAGGTTTCCTTCATGATAAACATTAATTATTTTTTTTCTTCTCTTTTTTGACCCAATTATTTTTTGATGATCTTTTCCGATAAAGCGACAAAAATTTACATGAGAAGAAAGTACATAAAGATACTAAAATATTTCGCTGAATTAAGATTTTTCTTAAGATTATTTGATAAAGTGTATCAATATGCGTTACTCTGTTAATCATGAATTACTTTTATGAACAGAAACGGGAAATTAAAAATTTCCTACTGGTGTTTCCGGATTTTTATTAATTGAAAAAAAAATTTCTTTCTCTCTTTTTTTATATCTCTGTAATTTTTCCATGCTCCGTAATTGAAGCTCACGGGCAGTAAATAAAACTTATTCATTTTCTTAATTTTCTTCGTTTTTCTCTTTTTTTTCTTATATATATATATATATATATATATATATATATATATATATATATATATATATATATATATATATATATATATATATATATATATATATATATATATATATATATATATATATATATATATATATATATATATATATATATATATATATATATATATATATATATATATATATATATGTATATATACATATATATGTATATATATTGCTTTTCTAATATTGTATCTATGTAGCCAAATCAAAATATATCAATACAATAGTGTGAAGAGAACGAGAGAAATATTGAATGAAAATAGAGCACATTAAGTAAAAAATATATAACGCAAAAAAAAACATAAAATAAAATGTAAAGGAAAAAAAAATGAAAAACACCAAACGAAATCTATAAAGCCAGTAGCTAATTCAAATGAACTTACATGCACGGAAAACTTAAAAAAAAAAAAAAAAATTCGAAATATTTTCGTAATAACATTGCCAGATTTCAAAATATGAAAACAGAAGCGCAAATGGAGCTAAAAGCGTAAATAGATGGATTTTTGTTTCATGGCGCGTTCTTTCCGCAGTACTGAAGCGCATTTGACTTGTTAGTTACCAAGGGTTAGCCCGAAAATGAATGTGCGCAAGGTAGTATTACTATACTGGATACTTTAAGGAAAATTATAATTACTAAGATTGATAAGTTCAAAATGTAGAGAAAACATGGAAAAATTACGGAACAAAGAAAAAAATATAAAAAGAAAAATAATAATAATAACTACGAAAAAAAAGTCCGAAAAAAGGAAAAAAAAAATTAAAAATCCGGAAAATAAAATATATAATCTTTTCATCAGCTCACACGATTATATCAGCAAAACGGTAATATAGCCAAAGTAATTATTTGCTTCCTAATATAGTCAAAGCAAAATATATCAATACAATAGTGTGAGGAGCACACAAAAAAATTTTATAAAATTTTTTATAAAAAATTTACTTTTTGTCCTTTTTGTATTTATCTATTACGATATATATATATAGCATATATATATATATATATAGCATATATAGCATATATATATATATATATATATATATATATATATATATATATATATATATATATATATATATATATATATATGCTATATATGCTATATATATATATATATATATATATATATATATATATATATATATATACGGAAAGAGAGAGAGACGTATAATAAATAAATTCTGAAGTGCATATGAAATTTCTTTTATAAAATTTTATTGAAATGAAATAAATAACAATACATCACGAGACTTATTACAGACTCTCTGAAAGATTGTTGTATAAGATGCCTGTTAAATATAAATATATTACATGTTATATACTTTTAAAAATGTATATAAAATATTCAAAGAATGTTTCCTCAAACACACTTTTCAGCTTCAAATCAAACTTTAATATATATTTAATTACGCCGGCCTGGTGGCCGAGCGGTTAGCGTGCCCGACTGCGAAACCATAGGCTGCGGGTTAGAATCCCGCTATGGGCATGGATGTTTCTCTCTCTCTTTGTGCTGTCCTCTCTTGTGTGTGTGCAAGATGTGTGAATGTGGCCCACCCTATAAACGGGTTTGTGGCAGTGTGGCGTGGGCAATGTTGCTCGCCTCCGTGACTTTGGTTCACAGGTGCCCACTGGGTAACGCCAAATGAGCAACAATTCTGGCATAGTATAGGCAAAAGATTCAAACTCAGTGCCTCCCATTGGAAAAAAAAATATATTTAATTACATTAAATTACATTAAATGCGTATTTTTTTGTGCTTACAGAACACAATTAAATTTTGGTCTGCGGCCGTATAATCACTGTTCGATCTTATCACTGGGCAAGCCATTAATGTTGACAAAATTGTTCACCACAGGTATACACTATTGCTGGGAGTTATAAGGTTTTTCGTGATTTTCCCTGCCAATGTCATGTCGCTACTTTCGTTCTAAAAAGTTAAAATTTTTCCTAAAATTATCTTCTGAGTAGGTATTTAAAATCGAAATAAATAAGTAAAACAAATTATAGAACGCCAAGGAGTCATAAAAAGTTTTAAAATGAAATAATATAAACTGAATAATTCTTGTTTTTGCAGGAATTGTTTATTTAACAATGAGAAACTGAATTGCAAATAATTGTGAAAATAGGCGTTAATAATAAAATTCACATCTTCTTCACTAAGGGGTCCTCCACCTGTTGCTATCGTCAATTTTTATTTTATTTTATAACCGTCGTTGAAGAGTCGGCCCAATTTTTTAGGTTTACGATTGCTAACTCCTTAGCCTTGTAATTTAAACCCAATCCAGAAGACAAGGGAACTCCTGGATCGAAAAAAAATTACCTTCAAGGCAGACTTTCTGATGAAATTAACCCGCATTCGCGTTACATGGTGACCACGAGAACCCTTCACGGTTAGCCAGGGGGACTCATGATCCATGGTCGGTGCAATCTGGTTGTGGAACCAGCCATCGATGAGATTTGAACCTCAGCCATCGCAATTATCGCTATTGAAACCCAATCATTTTATTATTACCACGTTTATGTAAACTTGCCTTCGTGTATGTCTGTCCGGGTGGAATTTCGTAATCGATTTTAAACTAACTTCCCGACTAGCTACAAACTTCAAATTTAGCACACATTTCAGAATTGGATGACAATGCATGAAAATGAAGAGAAAAAAGACATGCAAAGTAAAATAAAATTAAAATTTAAAAAAAAAATTATTTTCGAGATTGTCTTTTGTTGTCGATTCCGTTATTTCAAATTATTACGTGTCAGGTGAAAAGATTTTTGTTGTCGGAGTATTTTTATTGGCTGAAAAATCACGTGGTAGGATCCAGTTTTTCCTCATTCATTTCCGTTTTGGTTGTCATCAGCATAAAACTAATGAAAGTCGTAAAGGTATTGTTTTTCTATAAAGATTTTTGTATCCTTAATTTAAAATAAAAGTTCTATTACTTTAGTAGTGGTCTTGTAGTAGTCTTGACTACTCTTGACTAAGAAAAATAAATAAAAATATATATTTTTAAAAACCACGTTTTTTGTAGTGAAGAATAATAATTAAAAAATAATAATTTTTTAAAAATATAAAATAAAAATTAAAAATTAAAAAAATCATAGTTTAAAATAAAAAAATTCAAAATAAAAAGTAATATTTTTAAAAACCACGTTTTAGTAGTGGAGAATAATAATTAAGAAAAAAATTGAAAAACGAAAAACGTGGGGTGCATGAAATACATAACAGTACATATACACATACATATACACATTTTCTTACTCATACACATGCACAGCCACATATACATCCACATACATATGCATATACAAAAGCATATTCCACATTCAGATACAATTACAATTACTGATATACATACACATATTCTCAAGAGCACGCATACACACACTAATGTAACATTACTGTTATGTATTTCATGCGCCCCACGTTTTTCAATTTTTTTCTTAATTATTAATCTCCACTACTAAAACGTGTTTTTTAAAAATATTACTTTTTATTTTGAATTTTTTTTTGTTTATTCGTGATAAACAGTTTATTACATCAAAATTAAAAGGTGTTCAAAATATTTTATTAATTAAAAAAATTAATTTTACAGATTCACTTCCCAATTGTATTAAGATGCAATTTAAGACTTAGCTCAATTAAAGTGGCAACTTCATCCACAAACTTCAAATTTTTTTTATTAATATTTTGTTAGAATAAAAGATAGGTAAATATTTTTCACCAGAGTTATAACTTAGCAATACTGAAAAAAGTTAATTCTTTATATGGGTTTAAGAATTTTATATAGTTATTTTGTGTTTATTATTCTAATCGCATGACAGGACAGTAGCAACTTCAAGTAAAATGTATTTTTCAAAAGTAAAAAAAAAATATATTAATTTCGTTTACTATTTAATAAATGTAAAACTGAGATTAAACATCTTTATCATAAAATGTTGTTAGTTATTATCATGTCATTAATTTAATATAATTAATAAATAAATAAATAAATAAATAGATGGATAGATAGATAAGTAAATAGATAAATAAATAGATAAATAAATAGATAAATAAATAGATAAATAAATAGATAAATAAATAAATTAATTATTCATTTTAAAGCATTTAATTCGATAAATGAATGCATTTAATATAATTAATTTGTTCAACTGGCTAAGGTGGGTTCAATTTTTTGAACTGAAAAAAATGTGCTCATCCAAATTTCATAAAAAGATAAGAAAGTTTGAAAGAAGAAAAAAGTGGGATGATTCTTCCTTCCTAGATCTGCCCGATTAGAGTTTTTCATTCTAATCGATGAGAGAAGAGTCTGGAGACGCGGATTACAATTTTTTTTAGCTTTTCATCTTTCTACGCTAATAACACATTTCATAAGTGAAGAACAATAATTCTTTTGGAAGCTTGAAATGCATGAAAATAAGGATTTGTTGAATGAAAATAGGAGTTACTCGATGAATAATTTAAAATTTATTGTAAAGAAAAGAAGTTAACTCATAAGAAGAAAGAATTTATAGAAATATTTGAATTTATATTTAGAGAGAATAATGGGCATATAGACGAAACTGCCGTGCTGTCTCTATTCTAATTATAAAAATGAAGAAAAATTCGTGGAAATGAAAAGCGCTTAGAATCGAAATTTCTAATGCGTAATCATCCAGATCCGTCAAATATGCAAAAAGTAGTTTTATAGATTTGAGATGGATTAGAAAAAGATCTTTTGGTCTCGAAAAGTAAAAACTGGAAAACGCTTGCATTAAAAAGGTTAGCCTGGAAAAAACTACTTGAGAAGGCCAAGGCACCACCATTGATGATGATGACATTTGCTTTATTAATTTTAAAGCTATTTGTTTGCTTCAAAATCTTGTCGATCATGGTGTCATTTAAACTGAAAGCTTTCCTTGAAGTGAAGAAAATAGTCAAAGCGCTATGTGCTTTGGAGGGCCGCGAATATCAAGTCAATGTAGAGTTCCGGATATCTAACTAAAAATTAGATATCAGGACTTCTTTCAAAATTGTTCTAAACAGTGGTGTTGCGAAAGATATTCAATAAACTTGGTCGTTCAATTATTGTGAATAGGTTATTTAATATTATACATTTGTCTGTGTTTAGATGTTTAAATTTTTTTTTTTTAAAACTGAAATAAACTTAATAAAATAAAGTTGAAGCAAAAGGGTTTTAAAAAACCTAAAAAAAAATATATGATACTAAACCTCACTGTCAGAATTTTCATTCTAAAATAATAGTAAAATAACCATCCGATTAACCGTGAAGTTTACAGTACAGAATATTTTTTTTTATCTTCACGGTTCTGAAACTGTTTACAACTAGTATGGTTTTAAGATCATGAATACTAAACCATACAGTTTTTTTTAAGCAATTTACAGCTACCTTGGTTTCAAAACCATTAAAAAAGAAATTTAACTGGACATAGGAGCTCTCGTTAGATAAGGGGCATTGGAGAGTGCAGGACACTTCATGTGCGGCAATGGGAATGGAGGTGTCAACGTTAAGAGTCGAACCACCGTTCATGAGATTGACAAATTATCTCTCTCGGCTATAATATGTACACAGTTGCAAGAAACTAAGTGTCTTCATTAGGTGAGCTAAGTGGGTGCAATAAAATTCCTGTTATTTAACCGTTTTAGGTAAAAAATAGTTAATAAGCAATTTTTCTCACTGTTAATAGTTTCATTACCATCTTATTTACGGTTATTTAACTGTTTTGTTTAAATAGGGTAAAATAACAGTTTTAACCCTTTCTGATTGTTATTTAGCCATTTTTTTTCAGAGAAATTTCTAATAGTGCATTTCATTAAAACTGTTTTGATTGCAAAATTGTATAAAAGCATCGAAAACGAAAAATCCATTAAATTCTATAACTTAAGGTGCTAGATTATTTCTCTGATTATTTTACATTTTGCGAAAGATAATGAGTAAATAACATTTGTTCAGTGATTAAAAGCGAATCTCTTTTTGAGTACCATTGAGACTCTTCTTAAGATTACAATACTGATAATTAGAGCCATTTCTGAATATGTTTAACACTTTAAAAATTGGTGAACGAAACACCTTCTATAGAATTACACAATAGTCTCTGCCTATTTCTGCGTTTCCAATTCGTCTATCACATTATTCTTTGTTTATTTGGTTTATTTCGTTTTATTTCTGATGTTTATAAGGTCTCTCAATAGAAAGGTCTATATTTATGAATGAAAGAGAAATCATACCAGATAAATGAACGATCTGTTGGTTTCTTTGACAAAAGAAGGAAAATATATTCTTAGAAAGCTACGTTTATATGTTTAGGAAATCTTGAGAAAGACTGTTATGGTATAACTAATGATTCATGAGAAAAATCGAAACAAAAACGGCGTGAACAGATAATAAAAAGTAACTACAGTTAATGTAATTAAATAATTGATTTCATCTACTCATTAGAATAAACTAATAAGAGCCAGAATATGACTCATGAAAATATATGAGTGAAGATTCAGTTAATATGTTATTCAATTCTGATAAAATGTTATTGACGAGATGTCTTTTTTTTATTTCTGAATAGTAAGAGCAGTTTTAAATGACAAAATTTGGATGCAATCGGTTACTTCGCAAACGAAAATTTAAAAATTCGATTTATAACTATTCTAATTTTGGCAACTACAAATTTCAAATTGATGTAAACACTTTTTATACCTAACAATCCGAAGCGTTTTCGACGATTCTCAAATAAAAAGTTTAAAAAATAATAATTAACTATAAGATATAATTAAAAATAATCTTTTAAATGAAATTTCCTTTGGGTAAACAAACTTTGAATTTGTGTGGCAAAAGTTTTAGATCTGTCAGCGAGGTATGGCGGAATAAATGAGAAAATTAATATTAAGGGACCACTTTTTTGACTACATTATTATGCTTCGGTGATAAAAGTATGTTTATTCAGAGATATCTTTATATATATATATATATACAGAGAGAGAGAGAGTGGAATGATAGCAGATAGCCAATCACAGAAGACTTCTGGTTAGTAACGCACAAAACAGCCAATCAAAATTGAAAACGCATGTATGTGAAAAGGTAATAATTTTTAATAATGCAGTCAAAAAATACAAAATACAAACTGACCTCAAATAAAACTCAGAAGACTTCGAATCAAATAATTAAGAAAACTCTACTATTACGTTTATAAAAAGGAAGATTTATTAACTCCACAACAAAATTATAACATCGCCATTCCAAAAAAAAAAAAAAAAAATCTCACACTTGTTGCGTAAAGTTATAAAAAGACCGAACGATTATTTATGCAAACGATTATATATGATTATTATGAACTAAACTTTATGCAAACGATTGTTTATGACGTCATTAACGCAATATTATCCAGTGTTTATTAATAATTTTGAGTGGTAATGTAAAAAGATAGTTGTTCTAAGGTTTTATAATAAAATGTTTGCTTTGATATAACGCAGTTATTTATTTTAGAATTCCATTATATTTTAATAGCTTTGATAAATCCGGTAGAGTTATTGGAAGCACGAATCAACACTCTCTCACAAAACTATTTACATTCCAAATTATCAAAATATATTGAACAAAGTTTATTTTAAAATACTTATATCTTTTATAAAAAATGGATCGCCGTGAATATCTTAGGCGATATCAACAGTGGTACAGAGCTGAACATGATTTAGCTGTACAAAATTAACTGGAAAATAATCGTAGTGCTATCACTACGCGACGGTGGAATGCGCGGCGAAGTAACGTTGAAAAGTCAAGACGTTTAAATGAAAACGAATACCTTGGTGTACTTACGAATATTTCTGATTGAAACTAAAATATTTTGTCAGTTGACAATATTGAAGTTAATTGAGCAATTACTTGCAATGGTATTTGCTTTTGAAATATTACTTAGAATCAACTTATTAATATTACATGTTTTAATTTGTTTGTAATTTTTGTAAAGTTTTTTTTCATCAGGTTTTAACCGTTTTTAGTTTAAAATTTAAATTACTGGTGGGGGGGGGAGATAAAGCACCATATAGGGAGCGTCCGGCATCCTATAAGGTCAACAATGATTTGAGTTAGGCTCTACCACTCGTGCTTCGGATACGGAGATTAATCTCCGGCTAATGCCCTATAGTAATGTGTTAAATAATTGCTTCCTCGCTTTATATAAGTTTATAATATTGTTTGTATTGAAATTGCCTTATATAAGTTTATAATGTTGATAATAAGTTCCTCTGACATTTTACAATCCTATCATATTCTCTCTGTGTGATGTTGGTGCAGAAAAATTGCCAGCTAATCTCCAGGAAAACGACTTTAAGTTTGTTCGAGAAGCGAACGAAAATGTAATTGCGCAGCAATTATCGGGGGTTGGCGAGCGGTAGTGAGCAGAGGGTGGAGCCCTCTAGCATATATATATATATATATATATATATATATATATATATATATATATATATATATATATATATATATATATATATATATATATATATATATATATATATATATATATATATATATATATATATATATATATATATATATATATATATATATATATATATATATATATATATATATATATATATATACAGTAGTGGGCAAAAGTGTGGGCACTTTTTGAAAGTTTCATGTTTTTCAAATTTGTGTGCTTGTAGAATATATTAATCTTCACTTAAATACAAAAGTTTATTTATCAAATTGAAGGTATATTAATGTAGAAATTAATAATGAATACAGTATTACAATATCTGTATTACAAAAAAAGTTATGCAACTAATAGTAAGATCTATCTTGGATTTGCATTTTTTTAAAGTGATACTTACACAATCAATACTTAGTAGAATAAACCTTATTTTTTAAGACAGCTTCCCAGCTTCTTTTCATTGAGTGAACGACTGTTTGAAGTTCATCTTTCGTAATCACATGGTGCCAAGAATCAATTATAGCTTCAATAAGTTGTCTTTTATTGGATGGACGTTTGTTTCGTGCAAGAATTTTCAAACGTCGCCACAAATTTTCAATTGGATTGAGATCAGGACTGTTTCTTGGCCATGGTAATATATCTATACCTTTATTTTGAAACCATGCTTTGCATACTTTTGCTGTGTGGCATGGAGATGAAACCTGCTGAAAAATAAATGGTGCGCTGTTGGGGAAGAGATCCCGGATGGAAGGTATCAATTTTAGTTTCAGGACAGTTTCGATGTATTTTTTGGCATTCAGGATGCCAGGAATCACTTGAATTCGGCCCACACCATCTGCCCACCATACATGCCCAAATCATAACATTTGTTGGGTTTTTTGTAGTTGCTTCAATGCAAGCAGGATGAAGTGCTTCACCTACTCTACGTCTCACGTATTTTCTATCATCACTACCAAAGAGCGATATTTTACTCTCATCGCTCCAGATTACTTGCTTCCATTGATTTTCTGACCATTTAATGTGTTCTTTTGCCCACTTAACTCGATTTTCGCTTTGCTTTTAATTTAAATATGGTTTTTTCCTTGGAATTCTAGCTTGTAGTCCAAATCCTGATAACCCTCTTCTTATTGTTCTTGAACTTACTGCAATACCCTCTGCATTCATTTCACATCTAATGGCATCTGATGAAGTTTTTCTATCTTGAAGGCATAGCCGTTTAATTTTTCTATCGGCGGTAGCATTTGTGCATTTTTTTTCCGGCCTGATTTGGCTTCATTTTCCACTGATTTCGTTTTTTCATAACGTAAACAGAACTTTCGTACACCAGAACAAATCACTGAACCACTAACTTTTCTTGCAATTTCAGTATAAGACAGGCCATTTTCTCTCAATATGACAATTCGGCTTCTTTTTGTAGATGTCCAATTAGTTCTCCTTGCTGATGACATTGTTTAAAATTAGTTTAATTAAAAGAAAAGACTTCAAAATTAAAAAGCAGCAATACTCTATTTAATTGTACTAGTATGCATCATTCCGCAAAATATTTCCACAACAATAACTCTTTTGCCATCCAAATAACCTAAAATATAGTTACAGACATTTGATTGGTCCTAAGAACAGTGTTTGTGATTGGCTAGTACGCTTTTATTACAAAACACGTCTTTATTCAAAACGATTTATGTTTGTTTGTTCTACTAAAATAGGCATAACTTTTTTTGTAATACAGATATTTTAATTCCGTTTTTGCTATTAAATTTCACATTAAATTACCTTCAATTTGAGATATAAAAGTTTGCATTTAAGTGAAAATTAATATATTCTACAAGCACACAAAGTTGAAAAACATGAAACTTTCAAAAAGTGTCCACACTTTTGGCCACCACCGTATATAAATATATATATTAGAGAAACAATTCACATAATAAAATAACTAAATGCCCAATGTATTCGTGTTTCAATTATGTTAATTAATTTACGCAGTCAATATAATAATTTAGATCTATATTTTAGTTTAGTTTCGTAATTTGCACCCATTTTTATAAACTTTATTTGATAACTGTAATGCTGCAGAATGATTGAATAATGCAAACGTAGCCTTTCTCCCGCACCCCTCGTCACGTGACACCCCTGCCAAATGACGCGCTTTTTGACAACCCCTCCCCATCTTTATAAATATTATTGTTACGCGTTGTGGGGAGTTCATGAAAGATGACAGTCCTAAAGTAGGGGAGGGGGATGACAGTGTTTCCCTTACACGTTGCACCAAAAATTGCTACATAAATTGGAGTTTTTACTAGCTCCAAATGTCAGTAGAAGGTTGCATCAAAACACCCTATCTATAAAAGCAGAGGAAGGTTGCACCCTATTATAAGGTATTTTTAAAGAACTCAAATGCAGGTTGCTATTTACCGTAAGTAGGTAATTTTACGACATAACTATTTCATACCGCCAGACAAATTTAAAAAGGCATAAAAGAAATGAACTTTAATTAATGTAAATAAAACATTGACCTATCAAAATAAGTTGATACAACATGCATTAATCGTCCCGATACACCGAGACCAAGTTATAAAGAAAACATGGCGTCGTAAACAAATATCGTCAAAGTTAATCAGTCACCGTCAAAGTTTTGTGCCTTTTAAGAAATTTTGGTGCTGTCAGCTGCTCCATGGAAGTATTTCTCTATCATACTTCACAATTTATGGTGTAACTAAAATAAAATGGTCTTTCATTTATCTAAACTTTGGGATAATAAGAAACTTTGCACCTAATACTGGTTAAAGATTTCCAGAGCTTTTTTTTTTATAGTGTAGGATTCTGGTATACTGTTTTTCTGCTTTCGATACATATGTGTTTCATTCTAGCTATTCTTGTATGTTAGTATTCTTTTTTCAAATAAAGTTCTGAAAGAATCACGGGGGGAATGAAAAAGTTTGCGGGTGAAGTTCATTAACTATCCAAGTCAAAATTCTTGATGGTCTCATTTGATGGTTTATGTTGGTTTCAGTGCGATTCATAATGGTCATACATCATTGGATGGTCGCCAACATTTTCCATCACGTGTTTTTGATATGGCCATCGTTCCAAGATGTGAAATGCTACTTTCTGATGGATCAGGAGAAGTTTGACTCTCATGAGTTGGACTCAACAATCGCCGATGGTTCCAACTATGCATTTCCATAACGGGAATTTCTGTTGGTTCTCATCAAAACTATTTGTTTTATGTTGGACCATCATAAATTAGTCCGAATTCCTGCATTAGGATGATGGTTGTTCATGATATCATTTTCCATTACGTGTTTATGGTTTTTGATGTGCCAACAAACTTCCATCATTCCATGATGAAAAATGCTACTTTAATACTATGAGGGTTAACTATCAAGAGAAGTTTGAATCTCATGAGAAGATAAGTTGGACTCAACGATCAGTGATGGTTCCTACAATAAATTTCCATCACGGTTTAATGGCAATTCTTGTTCGTTCTCAGGAATATACCATCAAAACAATTTCTTTAATATGTTGAACCATCAAAAATCAGTCTGAATTCCTGTATTGGGGGTGATGGTGGTCCTTCCAACATTGGATTTCTAAGACACTATGATGGAAATTCATGATGGCTCAACATAAACAAACGATCAAAACAAGTTGCTATTCTTATGTTGGACCTTTATAAATCAGTCCGAATTCCTACATTGAGATGATGGATCACGAAAAATAGAATGGGTTCAAGATGGAATTATTGATGGTTACCATCAAGTCCCATCAAGGGAAATTTTGACTTGGGTGTTAGTAATTCAATTTCATTCGATTCGTCGTACCTGATTTTAATAAAAAAATTCTTCGAAGGCAAAAAAGTATTTTTTAAAATATCAATTAATGCACAAGGTTTAATTTGAAATTAACTTATAGGAATTCTTTTATTTTTTAATATGATTATAAATATTATATATATAATATAATAGTATTATAGTTATAAATAATGTATCAATTAAGAATAGTTTTTCAGGCGATTAATATTTTAATTGGTTAAAAATATTAACAAAATGATTATTTCAATTTAATAAAAAACTAGTACTTAAAAAACTAGTTGAGATAGTGTTATTTGCAGTACTATAAATTTATTTATTGAAACTTAGAACAATTTTAAAATTTCTTAAGAGTCATTTTGTTGAATAGTTTGAAGTGAGGAAATTTCGTAAACCTTATGTATTGAAATTTTTTTTTCTTTACAAAAAGTATCGCTAATTCATACGAATTAATTTATTCGAATTAATTAATTTAATTGCATTTTACTTCTTGAATCGTGTTCTTTCTAAAAATATGCCTGCAAAACCTAGATTCAATTCAATTTATATACATGGTACGTTTTCATTTCAAAAGTTATCATTCCATTATTATTCCACAAATCATACAATAAAAAAGGCTATATTTTTTTCAATTTTTTATTTACAACGAAATAAAAACGAATTTAGGCTTACAGTAATGTTAGATTCAAAATATTCTAGCTACCAGCATTAAAATTAAAATCTTATGGAGTTTACCAAAAAATAAATTTTTTATTTAGATTAAAGCACTTTTTTATATTTACACTGAAGAGCCAAAAAAACTGGTACAGGCATGAGTATGCAAATAAAGGGGTATGGAGCCAATCAAAGTACAGCGCTGCGATCCGCAAAGCGTATATAAGACAACGAGTGTCTAGCACAGTTCTTAGATCGGTTACTGCTGCTACAATGCCAGGTTTAAGTGAGTTTGAAGGTGGGTGTTATAGTCGGCACACGGGACATAGCATCTCCGAGATAGCAATGAAATTTGGATTTTCGCGTACGACTATTTCGCGAGTATACCGTGAGTATCCGGTAAAACATCGACATCTACGACATCGCTGCGGTCGGAAAAAGATATCCCCACCCCCTCTTACTCCCACTGGTTTATGGACAGCCCTGCAGGATTCATGGTGTCAATTATCTCCAGCACTACTTCACACATTGATCGAATCCATGCCACGTCGTGTTGCGGCACTTCTGCGTGCTTGCGGGAGCCCTACACGATATTAGGCAGGTATACCAGTTATTTTTTGGCTCTTCAGTGTTGATTAAAGCTTAAACTTTGATTATATATGCCATCAAAGTTTAAGTAATTTTAGACATCAAAATTTAGAGTTATCATTCCATCCAAAAAATTTTTTTAGAAAACATAAAAAGGAAATAGAAAAGACTACATTTTTTGAATTAAAAATTTCTTATTTACTACAAAATAAAAAAGAATTTGAACTTACAGTAACGTTAGATTCAAAATATTCTATTAGAGTTTACTAAAAAATAAATTTTTTATTTTTTGGTAAACTCTACTAGATAGAAACACAATGTATGAAATACTTTTCTTAATACTTATCACTGAAAATACTCAAATGCAGTTAAAATAAAGAAAATACGAAAATAATTCTTTCCAATGTGAGGGACAAAAAATTTAAATTTTTTTAAATTCGATGAAATTTATATTAAAAAAGCAAATTAAAATGAATTACAATTTAAAAAAATGATAACAAAATGAAAAAAAAAAAAGATTCGTCATTTTAGTGACTTTATTTTAAAATCAACAAATTGATCCTTTCACATCTATTCAAATTTGAAAAAAAAAAGGAAAAAAAAAACTTTTCACGCATTGTCATAATCACATTTGGAAAGGAATGCAGTATTTGCGAATAAAACAGTCAAATTGGATTTGGTACGCTTTTGTTTAATTGTTCACATTGTTCCTAAAATCTGCTGATTGTTCCGGAATTATTCTTGATTGCTCACGTTTCAGCGGGGGACTTCAGGAAAAATGTTAATTTCGTTAACTTTGTTTCGAAAGTATTTTAATTAAAAAAATGCTTTAGAAAAAGAGTCTGCAAATTGTATATGAGTAAAATCTACAACTATCAAAGTTCTTCCTTTCTTTTTTTCAAATACAATTTTAAAAACTTAATTCAACGCATTCTATTCTTACCGATTTCATTCTGAACGTTTTAATTAACACGAAAAGGCATTTAATGTTATTCATAACCTGAAATAGACTCCACACTTAATTAAAAAATTAGTTTCTTTAAAAAGCAGTAAATAAATAAATAACTAATATATTATGATTGTTTGTACAGTGGACAGAAAAAAAAAGATATCACCCTGAACACTTTAGTTCTAGCGATCGGATTTTCACGTACTAAGAATGGTTCCTGGAGGTGATCTCAAATATGATAATTATTCAGTGCTAACTATTAATTAAGATACGAAATCGGACACAAAAACGTACTTTCTCCACACATATTTTTTTTCCAAGAAAAACCTTCTTTAATAATAATATTGTTAATAATTTTGCATAAGTAGTTAGAGAAAATGGTACTAGGTTTAGTTAGGTAAGTATAAGAATTATCTCCAATAATCCACCGATTTTGGAATTTATGAAACAAAATAAAATTAATTCCCTCGCGACTTTTGACTTCCAGGATCTTTTCAATTGCATTTCCCTTTATAAACTAAAAGATGTCCTTTTGAATTTTTACTATGATTTCAAAAATATTCTCAATTGCGATTTTGATTATTGAGAAATTTTAATTTATTTTTGCCTTTTTAATAATTATATTTACAATGCAAAATATGATTTTCTTCAAATTGATGGAATACTACAAGGATCTAATTTTTCATGTCTCTTAGCTAACTTATTTTTGCACTATTATGAAGGGAAAAAAATTATATTCTTAATATTAAATATGTTTTTAGATTTACTGATGATTTAATTATTAATTTTCCAGATTATGCAATTTTATTAAATAATATTTACCTCTAGGAATTAATCCTGCTTCGTGATAATATTTATTTTAATGTTTCGGATTTGGGTATTAAAAAAAGAAGAAAATATGTTGATTTATACGATAAAAGAAACGATTTGTAATTTCAATATAAATAAACTAATTACTTGGAATTCTAATGTTTCTAAAAATATCTGCCTTCCCAAAAATGGAAGCGCGCAAGGTTATATATATTATTATATTATTCGGGATAATTCAAAGTTTATAATTAATAAGGCTGATATTTAATTATGCAATTTTAATGATTTAAGAAAATTAACATTTATTGAAAAAAAAAAAGACATGATTTGCAAGGTTTGCACTGATTTTCAGCTTCTTATTGTATAACTCCTTATCGCTTTGAGTTTTCCTTTTAAAAAGTACAAAATTACTTATATAATTGCCTAAAACTTGTTTAAATTTTTAAGATATTCAAATAAAGCTTTTATCATTCGTTATCAAATGCGATTCCTTACAAAATTCTGAAAAAACGTTTTTAATTTTTTTTCCGCTCTTGCACAGTATAAAATAACTAGCTTAAATACTCATATCTAGCACGCACAGTTTTTAACGAATGTTTTTAAAATTTTAAATTAACAATTGCGTGATTTATTTTAAATCTCTCCAAAAATTATGTTTAATTCCATCTAATGTTTATGAAGTTATACCAAAATAAATATAAGACAAAAAAATTAATTTTTTTTATAAAAGTGTCCATATTTCCATAAATATTTACTCTAGGTTTACGAAACCTTACGTATTTAATAATAGCAGTTTGTCCATCCAATTAACCATAAAGTTTACGGTAAAGAATATTTTTCACCTTAACGGTTTTGAAACTGTTTACAACTAGTAGGGGAGAGTGGGGTCAATTGTAACAGGGTACGATTGTAACAGAGCAAAAATTTCGAGTATCGGGTTCTAGATTTGGTTCCTAGGTGGCACACAAGGTGTATTTAATAAATCTACATGTACACCCCTGATGGCAACCATTTTTATGTACTTTTGAAAGAGTTACATCACAAAAGATATTTTCACGCCCCGAAAGTACTTTTTTTGGTATTAGAATATTATATTGTAACAAAGTAATTTTGTTTAAACAAATAAAAATTAGTAACCGAATATGTAAGTGGACACCTTAATTAACATTTCAATAAAAAAAAAGATTAGTTTTGCTAATTAACTAGCATTGTTTTTAACAAATGAAGCTGAAATGGCGTCTTGGGGACAATTGTAACAATAAGTAAAGGGACGAATGTAACAGCTGAAAATAAATAATCTTATGTTTACAAACCATTACTTAACTCTTTAAGAACCACCAATAGTTTCCTATATCATTCATATTATGTTGCATGTGCATTATTTTATTTGTCACCTTCACAGCATAAATTAAAATTTTTAACCCCTTAAAGTTAAAAGTTTAACCCTTTAGGTCTCTGCTCATTATTATTTTTACTCCTAAAATATCACTACTATTTTGTACTAAAAAATATATACTAAAAAATTATATACTAAAAAATATATCACAACTATGATAATATGTATAATTAACTATGTTTTAGTTGAATTTATGAACTGTTACAATTGACCCCGTAAGTGGGGACAATTGTAACAAGTGCACGACTGTCAAAAATTTTTAATAACTAATATAATAACATTTGAAATCAGGTATTTATTTTTTTTTCTAGTAGAGGATAGTCTACTTGACTCGTCTGTCAATTAATACTAATAATATATGGGATTTTTTGTTAGTTAAAAATAGTTAAGTAAAAAATGTTACAATTGACCCCACTCTCCCCTACAGTTATAAAATCGTGACTAAAAAATATACTGTTTCTAACCATTTACAGCTACCATGGTTTCAAAACTATAAAAAAAAAGAAATATAACTGTACCTAGGCTTCTTGTTAGATAATGGGTACTGGAGAGTTCAAAAAACTATCATGTATGTTAAAGGGAATGTCAACTCTGGGGCTCTCTCGAACATGAGATTGACAGATATAGCTCTTTCGGCTACGCCGTTGCAAGGAACTAAATTGCTACATTAGGTGGGCTCAGTTGGTGCAGTAAAATTCTTGTTATTTAACCGCTCTAGCGATTTTTCTCTCTGTTACCATCTTGCTTATGGACTGTTTTGCTTAAATATGGTGAAATAATAATTAAATAGATTGTTATTTAGCCATATTTTCTGAGAAATTTCTAACAGTATAGGTTTTTCAAACTTCTGAAAGCTTTAAATATTATTGCTAATCGTATGAATTAAACATCGCATGAATTAAAGTTTCAGAACAATCTTTTAAGTATTTCTTGAGAAATTTAAAAAAAATGTCAACAACTGAAAGTGCCTCTTCCATTATTGTAGACATGTCCATATTTAAATGTTATAATTATATGTTAATTGTTAAATGTTATAATTATATGTACATATTTAAATTTAATAGTAAATTTCTAAAACCTATATTCAATATTTTGTGTAGAATCATATGTAATTAATTGCAGATACAAATAAAAAAGATTTTTTTTAAAAAAAAAGTCTGATGCCATCAAGCAATATTATATAGGGGAGAAATTTTTAAAATTTAGCGTGAAATAAATTTAGAAAAATAAATAAATAAAAGGAAAAATTATAATATGTAATCTATAATACGAGCATTTATAAAATAATTTTTAATACATTTTTCCTAAATTTTGATTAGCAAAAACAATAGTTTAATTAAAGCTAAAAGAAATTTTTTGCTGATTTGGAAAATATTTGCTTTATAGTAACAGGTAAATTTAACACTTTATTTAATAATTTAAGTAAAATTTAAAAACAATTTAAGTAAATTAGCTGGAATTTAAGTCTGTTATAACTCAGAAATTTTCTTTACTTTAAATATTAGCTATATAAAATCATAGTTTAAAATATACTAGTTATAAACATTTAATAATTTGAATCATTGGTTAAGCTGCTTTAAGAAGTCATTAAAACTAAAATTAAAATTTTTTTTGGGAGAAAAATACGATCCTTTAAGGATCTCAAAAATATAAGGTAGTGGGAAACGTGTAAATAACCGCAAAATATAGTCAGGATTCATTCATCCAAACAGACAATAATCATTTGAGACTCTATCATGCTCTGCCAATAAAACTCAACTCAGATTGTCTATAACTCTGCTGTTTACCGAAATGCCAAAGGAATAATTTCAACCAAATTATAATGGCTTTCTTTATAATTATGATGACTGAATTATGCCGTAATTATATTTACAACAGTAATTATATTGAAATCTTCCTATTTCATCATATATTGGGACGTGAATGGAGCTCCGGCTGCTTAGGTAAGTCGAATGACGAAATATGGAGAACATATTTGGGAAGAAAGCAAATTCAAGAAAACAACAATGGTCAAGTTAAACTTATTCATTTCAAATAACCTACTAAAAAGTGCCAACATACAACTTACGCAGGTGGTCAAACGTAGAGAGATAAATTTCCATTGAAAATGCGTTGTGGTCATTCAAACTATAAACTTTCGGTCAACATAGAGCAGTGATCAACGTAGGGAAGTTTTACCGAGGGTGCAAGGTCAAACTATTCTGGCGTGCTCGTCAGGCTACCAAAGCCTTTGAAGAGGATCAAAATTGCGATGGCATGTCATCGTCAGAGAGTGTTTCTCAGACAGTCGCCCACTCTGCAGTTCTAATGCGACGTAAACAAAACACCCACCTACGAAATAATGAGTGCAAAATTTTACCTGTAGCTTCACTAAAGGTAAATGCTGTTTTGAATTTAAAATCGAAACTACATCAATATCACTCCATCAATTCATGACGTATATAACATCAGTATGTGACGTAAAATCATGACATTGATGCACATTTAAATAGCAGTTGCATATTCCTTTGGTGCTACAAACAAAAAAAAAAGTTTTTTTTCCTCCATCTTTTAGTGTTTGTTTGAGACGTTTAAAGTATCCAGTTTTACTTCCTGTTAATAAAAAAAACAAAAAAAAAACCTTCTGCATTTTCTAAGCTTCTGATTTTAAAAATTAATTCAATAGACGCGGCAACAATTCAACGCTAAAGTATGGATAGAATTTCCGGAATGTGCTTCTTTTTTGATTCTCTTTAAGTCATCAGCGCCGCTTTTTGAGCAACAAAACGGTTTATAAATGGAGAAATGTTTTCCAAACTTCCGGATGGGGGAAGTAAACTGTCCCTCTATTGTAGTGAACAAAACGAGCCATTCTATTTTTATTTATTCACTTCAGTTCATACATGAAAATCTTTTTCCTTTTTGTTCTTCTGACAAGACATTCGAATGCAAATCGGGAATGTATGGGGTGTGAGATGACTCATGCTGGACACATACCGTTCTTGTACATATACTACCTACTCAGCTCGTTTAGTTCATAGGGTGGGGGGAGTGCCGATGACACACTCCCACTTTGAGCCATTCATTAAAGAAGTGGAATCTCCTTCATGGGCACCCCACAACCGTTGCATAATTAAGTGGATCTGCCGGGAATACTCTTGTGTTGAATTTACCTCTTCCGGACTACCAAGTATTATCAGCAATCGAATCCTGGGTTTTGAAGTGTGAATTCAATACATAGGTGGAAAATTTAATGTTAGGAAGAAGAAAAACCTTTTCAAGTTTCCTTTTTTAAAGGGTTTTAACTCTAAAAATTTTTTCGCTTTCTTAAAGAAATATATATTTTGATTCTGAGCAACTTGACACCAAATTTAAGATCAAAAAAATTTGCGGCAAAAATATTAAAAACCTCTCACAAGGGAAACTAGGGAAGTGTGACTCGTCAATTTTGAAATAAACTAGTGGAATGTATGCCTTATGAGGAATAATTTTAGGGGGCAACATTCGTTTCGGCCCATAGAAGGTCCTGTGAGAGATAAAAAGTAATTCAATATGTAGGAAAATCGGTATTTTATTACTTCAATGCAGACTATTAGTTATTGTAATTGTCTCATACTCCAATTAATTTTGTGGTACTTTCACGCACTATATATGCATATTTATTGTCGAAATTGATTTCGAAAATTTTATATATCTGTAGTTTTTCAGAAAAACCTGTTAGGTTAATTTAAAAAAAAAAATTTGCATCAAATATTTTCAATTTTTTTTCCAGAAAACTTTCCAAATTAGTTGGAGTATGTAATTGCAATTCAATTAATAATTAATTCACAATTAAATAATAGTTAATTAAAAATTAATTAATAATTAATTTTCTGATTGATTCATTAATTAGCAAATTAATTAATTATCCAATTAATTACAAATTAATTGGAGTATGAGACAATTACAATAACTAATAGTCTACATTGAAGTAATAAAATACCGATTTTCCTATATATTGAATTACTTTTTATCTCTCACAGGACCTTCTATGGGCCGAAACGAATGTTGCCCCCTAAAATTATTCCTCATAAGGCATACATTCCACTAGTTTATTTCAAAATTGACGAGTCACACTTCCCTAGTTTCCCTTGTCAGTTGAAAACACAACTATTTTCAAAACTGGAATCGTCAAGCAATTATTATACATAAGCTATTATTATATATATATATCTATATACACACTGGTGTAAGAAATTAATCAAGCTGGACCGATTTTAATGAAATTTGATGTGTACATACACTGATACACCACGAAAAAACAAGCAACCATTAATCTTATCTCGAATAGGGACAGAACTTTATTGAGCGAACCAAGCACGCAAAAACTCAGAGTTTGTTCTCAGCCTGTCTCGCTGGAAAGAATGGGTCGTACTGTGGTCCGCAAGCTTACTTCATTGTGTGCTGTACCCAAGTCAAAATTATTAATGGTCCCATTTTTGACGATTTATGTTATTTCCAGTGTGATTCGTGACGGTTCAACATCATCTGATGATCATCCAACATTTTACATTTTGATATGCCAGCAAGCAGATGAAAAATGCTACTATGATGGTTATAACCATCATGTAGCATTTTTCAAACTGTCAAAACTGTCATGGACCAACAATCTATGATGATCCGTGATTCCACAATGGTTGATAGAAAATTCATGTCGGTTCTCAAGAATATACTATAAAAACAAATATTTTGGACCATCATACATCAGTCCGTTTTCTTACATGATGGTTGTTCATGATCGTACCAGCATTTGATTTCTAAGATACTATGATGGAAATTCGTGATGGTTCAACATTCCACCAAAACAAGTTCTTATGTTGGACCATCATAAATCAGTTCGAATTCCTACATTGTGGTGATGGTTACCATCAAAAAATAAAATGGCTTATGATGGAATTATTGATGGTTATTTTGATGGTCCATCAATGGAAAATAATCAAAAATTATGTCTCGGGTACGTTGAATCTGAGAAATCGAAAAAAAGAAGACTTATTTTAAGAAATTTTTGTAAAATTCTCTTTTCTAATAAATTTTCTCCGACGGATCATTTAAAAGTGCCTTACATCTTCTTTTTAAGATCTGGCAATAATAGAGTCACAATTTTAGTGCATTTCAAAACTATAGTTTTAAAAATGATTATTTCTTTATTGTTTGCTTCGCTCCATCAGAATTCTTTGAAATGAAAATGTTTTAAAAATGGAATACATTTTCAACTTACTTTATTTTCCAAAACGGAGACTCTAAGTCTGTGGATAAAAATTCCATTATATAGAATAAAATGTAATATTATAGAAGTACAGTAAATGAAAATTCCTTTTTTGAGTTCATAAGATTCAAATAGATTTATTTGTACAAGGCAAGTTTATTTTGTTTTAGAATAACAATCTATAATTAGATTTTATTTGATAATGCAAGTAGGCGACACGGTTCGAAATTTTACATATTTCTGTTAGTATGAGCATAATTTAAAAGCTTCAATATCTTTTCCATTCAATGTTGTTTTACAAATTTATAAAAAAGATTTTTTCGTTTTGATATTTTTATTTTTTTATTACAAGCTTTAAATATAATTAGTGAATTATACTTTGTTTTATTTCATTCTCAATTTTTGCTAATATATAAAGTATGAATTGATAACTTAAAGAAATATTATTTACATAATATGTATTTATAACTATTGTGATAGGGATATTGATTTATAATGTTTAAAATGCAACTTTATTTAGAAATTCATTACTATTTGTCAATCTATATATATAAAAGTGAATGTGTGTCTGTCTGTCCTCTATAGACTCCTAAACCATCCGACAGAAAGCTATGAAACTTGGCATACAGATAGTTCAAAGCACGAGGAAGGTTTCTGTCGACATTAGAACATTCCGCGACAAGCCGTTCCAGCGATATCAGTGAAAGTCGAAATGGAATTTTCTGATTGGTTAAAAGCTAGCCATTGTTTTAAATTTTGCTATAAACGATTCAATTTTCAAATATCTTGAAGATAACAACAGTGATATTTTCTATCTTATAACTCTATTCATTTAGAAAAGTAAATTGCATATACTTTAATTTTTAATTCGCGCGTTTCTTTATGTCAGGTGAGCACAAGCAAGTAAAATCAACGAGAATAGATTTCTTAATTCGCGATCGCAACGCTCGAGTACGCCGTCTAGCGGGAGCCTGTAAATATCGGACATTAATTTATCACGTTTTCATTTAGTTCCATCAAAGTCATTGACTGAATCAGACGCCATTTTTTAGCAGCAAATAAGAAACAAAATTTCCCTAAGGAAAAGGCCGAAGAACTTGAAAAAAATCTCCAGAATATTAGTAAATCTTTCAGGAAGAGAACACGCCAAACATTTGAAGAAAAATTCCTCAATAATTTTGAATTTCTATTATCAACAAACTTGCAACTGATGACTTCCGATTTCGGATACTGTTACAGATGTGTGTATTAAGGTAAAATGCATTTCTTCTGTCTTCAATTCATTACGAATTAAAGTGAAGTCAACATTGATTTCGTCATTCCAGTGAATAAATATGAATTCAGAACATACAGAATTGTAATAGTTATAGCATATTCTTCTTCGTTTTAGAATAGTATATATTTCTGTATCCATATAATTCGGAAAATAACAATAAAAAATTATCCAAGTTACTTGAAATAGTGCCATTTGTGCTGATTCTTAATTAATTTAAATCGTTTTCTTGGTAAGTTTTTTTTAATTTTGAAGAATAAGTTCAACTAGAATTCAGCTATTCTGTTTTTAGCTACATATTCAAATTCATATCAATTATAAAATTTTGCTGTGTAGTATGTTATCTAAAAGTAATGAAGGGATAAACTATGTATCTATTATTTGAGAATAAAGTTTTCAAACAAGGAACTTATCATTTTGGAATTCTCCGGGAATCATAAATCAGGTGAGTACAATGATTTTTACAATAAAAAATTTGCTTGTAAATATTTTTTTTTTCATTTGATGATGGTTCTCTACAGAATGGTTTTTTACGTCTGATTAAGAACTATAAGAATAATAAAAAAAGAAACAATATGAAAGTTTTTATTTCAATGTAAAGAATTCTTAAAATCGTTTTTTTTATCCTAAGAATTCTTTATTTTCCGTTTTTTAGTTTATAATTTTTTGATAAAAATTGTTCTCAAAATACTTTTGAAAAATTAAATGCTATAACATTATGTGTTTATGTATACTTCTTGTATATTCCAATGTTTGAAATAATATGATTCAGAAAAGTATAGAATAAAAATTCGGTATTTACGTATTAACGCCACCGCCGCTACAGATTTGGCGGTTTTTAAGTGCCGCCAATCTACACTTAAAATTTTTGCGACAATTCATAAAATAAAACACTTTATTTAAAATCAAAATTGTTAATCGGATTTCGGTGGAAAATGAGCCGATATAGAGTTTAGCATAGATTCAAAACAATCATATCGCCATATGAACTCTGATGAATAAGATTCCAAATGAAATAACATTTCCAAAACGTACGTTTACCAAGATAAAGTTTTACGTTGTGGGAATTGGTACATTTTCGTTTTTTCGGTAAAATATTTCCCTCCTGAAAAAATAAAATTGCATCTTGTTTTGTTTTTGGCAAATCCCAAAGACGAATATTCGTAGCACTAAAAATGGCGACAAAAAAGAATTGTTTTTTTTGTTTTTTTTTGTTTTTGTTTCGTCAGCATTCTTTATTTTACGTTTCTTAGTTTCTAAATAATGATTTTTATTGAAACTTGAAATTTTTTGATAAAAATTGTTGTCAAAAAACGTTGTTCACAAAATTAAATTTCATAAAATTATGAGGCTTATGTATACTTTTTGTTCATTTTAATTTTTGAACTAATATGATTCTTAAAACTATAGAATGTAAAGTTTAAATGGGCCTTTCATGTTATATCATTAAATTTAGTAATACTATTTCTCAGGCATTGAGGTTTTAACTCTTATAAGAATATACATATTTTTTTCTGTTAATGTACAAATATTTTTCCGATGTGTTTTGGATGTTCCTTCTCTAATAAAAAGAGATACCATTTTGTTTTCGGTTGTACAAGAAAGAAGATCAAGCATTTTTCTTTTTTAAATTTAATAAGCCACAATAAAGAAGGAACGTTGCAATGCTACACGCTACATTAACGACGTCTCCAGAGTAACTGAATGACGGTTCATATAGAAATCGCAGGTATGCGTCTCATACAACAACGCCCCCTATAGTTCGTTGCGATCGCGAATTGTTGGTCGTATCACGGATTCAGTACTGTGAAAACTGTTTAATAAATATAAAGACAAAAGCAAATGTCATTCAAATTGCACGTTTTCAGAAATATTTATATTTAGTACGTAATTTTAGGTTAGCACAATTAAATATAGTTTTCGAAGATTTCAGTGCTGTGACAGTTGTCATTTGAAAACTATTAGTTTGTTTGTTTATTTATGCAAAGTTTTCGAATTCATCCATTTTATTTCTTTCATTTATAAAATTGATTTTTGTTTTAAATCTTATAATTTTCATATTTCTTATTCATCTCATTTTTATTGCTCTTTTTATTATTTAAAATATGTATGTGATATTTCGATTTAGCAAATTTGCGACCACTGTCAACTTTTACATTTCTTTTTCTTTGTCAGAAAGAATATTTGCAAAAATATGCCGCCTAAGCAAATCGCTCTTAGTCGGTCGACATCTCAAGCGCTCAAAAAGAGAACTACACGTGTTTCAGAAACATCGGAGCAACGGGAAAAAGACTTGAAACTAATCGAGAACAGAATGCTTTTGCCCGTTCCTTGGAAACGTCTGAGCAACAGGAAAGAAGACTGTCAACAAATCAACTACGAACTACACAAGCCCGTTCGTCGGAAACATCAGAGCAACGGGAAGCAAGAATGAAAACCGACCGAGAACGCATTTCGCTATTCAGACGCTGCCAATACTCTGATTTGAATTTCAGTGCATTTCACTATGATCCGACAACAAACTATAGTCTTCCCCCAAGTGTCATCATCGGAGAAATATATCAATTATGTATGTTTTGTAATGCTCTCAAATTTAAAAATGAAACAGCTGAAATTTGCTGTTCTAGAGGCATACAGAAACTACAAGATTTTACGTCACCTGCCGAGACATTATCAACCTTCGTATCAGGTCAAACAAACCAATCGAAACATTTTTTGGCGAATATACGCCGGTACAATTCGTGTTTCTAAATGACTTTATTCGGTGCTACACGTATCGTGAACGAGAATTACATCCCAACATTCAAAGTGCAAGGCCAAATTTATCATCGTGCAGGATCACTTCTTTCAATGCCTAACGCAGATCATAAATTTCTACAAATTTATTTCATGGATAACACAAATGATCAAGTCAATCAACGTTGTCAGGTAAACAATGGCACTAAACGAAAAATTGTTACCGTATTACAAAAATTTTTCGATCAACATAATCAGTTAATTAGGCTGTTCACAATTGCCCTTGATTAAATGTCATCCGATATTTACAAAGTTGTTATTAGAGCTGAAATAACACCTGTAGGCCACCACAAAGAAAAATACAATGCGCCAACATTGGATGAAGTGGCTATTGTTATAGTTGGCGAAGAATTTACCTCCCGCGATACAGTTCTTCATCGCAGAAATCGTGACGTTCAAAGAGTTCTCAGAAACGTATCGATCATATGATGCATTGCAATATCCTATTTTATTTTGGTGAGGAGAGGAGGGATATTATTTTAACATAAAATTAAGAAGTCCGCAAACAGGCGAGAAAACCAATAAGAAAGCAAGTGCAGTAAGTTTTTATGCATATAGATTAATGATTGCCAAAACGCTGATAATCATACTTTAAAATGTCGACAATTAGTTCATTAATACATTATCGATATGTATGCGAACGCCTACTGTATATTAAATTAAATCAAACCAAATTACGTTCAGAAGAATGCATTCATTTACGGGATGCAATAATCAATGATGGTAACGTTAATCCTAATGATGTGGGGAAAATGATTATATTGCCGACTACATTTGCAGGGAGAAAAACTTGGACTTCATACATGTCTGAGTATTCATACATGTGCCTTGGACTCCAAGGCACATGTATGAATACTCACAGGATGCAATGACATATGTTCTCGCATATGGGCTCCTAGATTTATTTATTACATTTACGTGCAATTCTGCTTGGGTTGAAATTAGAGATATTTTGTTACCAGGACAATCATCATCGGATCGTCATGATATTACAGCACGTGTGTTCAAACAAAAATGATAATCTTTACTTGATTTCATTGTGAAGCGTCATGTTTTTAGAGAGACACGGTGTTGGGTGTACTCTATTGAATGGCAAAAACGAGGATTGCCTCAGGCACACATTCCAATTTGGCTTATTGAAAAAAAACCACCTTCTAAAACTGATCAGATATCAGCAGAAATTCTTGATGTCACCATAGATCCAGTCTTATTTCAGATCATTGTCCAAAATATGTTTCATGCTCCGTGTGCATCACCGTACATGTCTGTTTGAAAATGCACTAATGATATCCTAGAGAATTAACTGCTGAGACTATCACTGGTTTTTTTCACCATTAAATAAAATTTGCGTTTCAAATCATAATCGCAAATGTCATTTACACACTTAAATACAAAATTCAAATTCAAATTGAAAGCGTTGCAACGCACGCAGGGTACAGCTAGTATTACATAAAACATCAATGTATTTATTGCCACAAAATGAATTTTCGTGTTGCAAATTGTAAGTTGCAATGTTAGAAACTTCTCGGAAGCTAAATAACAACCTATTTAATTGTTATTTCACCACATTTACACAAAACAGTCCGATGACCATTTATAAGATGGTAATGAAATCATTAACAGTGGGAAAAATCGTATTTTTTTGGAACCTAAAACGGTTAAATATAACAAGTATTTTATTGCACCCACCTAATGAAGCAACTGCTTAGTTCCTAGCAAAGCCGAGAGAGCTAATCTGTCAATCTCATGACAGACAGAACGGGGGTTCGAGTCCCTGCGTTGTCACACACGAAGAAGTGGCCTGCACTCTCCAATGTCCATTATCTAACGATAAACCTAGCTCCTATGTCCAATCAAATTTCTTTTCCTTACGGTTTTGAAGCCATGGTATCTGTAAATGGTTAAGAAACCGTATAGTTTTGTATTCGTCATTTTATAACCATACTAGTTACAAACGGTTTCAAAACCATAAAGATAAAAAATTCAACTGAGTTATTTCAACTATTATAGAGATAATAACTGTGATGTAATAAAAATAACTGTGTGTAAAATGACTATAGATTGTTTTTATTTACAACAATAATTATTTTACAGTATTTTTTATTACATTCTTAGGAGAAACCGGGAGATCAATAGTGTTTTCAAATAATATTTTTAACCTCTTATTTCTTAGATATTTTTGCTTATTGGAATGCAGATAAAAATAAAACAACTAAAGGCAACCACACTGTTAGAAATTCCTCTTGTATTCTTGAACACTGCTAGAAATTTCTCTGAAAAAATGGTTAATCAACAATTTATTTATTGTTATTTCACCATATTCAAACAAAACAGTCAAATAATCACAAATAAGATCAAACTTGTCAGAAAAACCGTTTATTAACTGCTTTCACCTAATACGGAGAAGAAACCAGAATCTCACCCACCTAATGAAGCCACTTAGCTCATCGCAGATATTATAGCCGAGACGGCTAATCTGTCAGTCTCACGACAGACAGAACCAGGTTCTCAATATTTCCTCCATTCCACATGAAGAGTATCCCTCCAATTTGTGACTCTGAGCTGTTAGAATACGATATTCTCTTTCGCGCACAGATGGCAGCACAATAGAGTTGCTATACTGTGTCTAATTAAATTTCTATTTTGCGGTTTTGAAATCATGCTAGTTGTAAATGGTTAAAAATCTGTATAGTTTTGTATTCATGGTCGTTTTAATTATACTAGTTGTAAAACCGTAATTTCGAACTGTCGAAACCGTAAAGGTAAGAAATGTTCTTTATCGTAAACTTAACGGTTAACTGGATGGGACAGACAGCTGCTGGTTATTTTACCATAATTTTTTTTCTTCTTTAAATACAGGCATACCGACTCCATTTTTACCTATTTTGTTATATTTCCTCTCTTCATTATCTAACCTTTTTAATTTCTATGAAATACTTGCCCCAAAAGAAATTTCCGAGTAACATTTAAATAGTACACTGTTAAAAAATTGCTCGAAAAAAATAGTCAAATAACAATTTATTGAATGGTTATTTTAAATAAATAAATCATAAATAAAATAGTACTTAAACTGTTAAGAGTGAGAAAAACAGTTTATTAACTGCTTTCACCTAATACGGTTGAACAACCAGAATTTTATCGTACCAAACAATAAGAGCCACCTAATGAAGGCCTACATATCATAGCCGGGCGGGCTAAGCTGTCAATCTCATGAACTGGATTTGGAGTCCTTGTGTCACACTATTTCCTTCATTCCTTTCAACACACGAAGAATTTCCAGTCCTCCCTTACCTTACGAAAAGCCAAGATGCTATGTCTAGATAAATAATTAATTTATTTTTGTGTTTTTGTAAAATGCTTGTCGTAAATGGTTAGAAAGCAGTATAGTTTTGTATTCATGGTTTTATAACCATACTATTCGTAAATAGTTACAAAAATTATTTCACCATAATGAAAATTCTAACATATTTAATCAGAAAAAAGGGGATCTTTCTTCAACCAATTTTCATTTATTGTGACGAAAAAGAAAGCAGTCTGTGAAATTCTGTTTATTGATCAAAGTTTTTCTCTAAGAAAGGCATTTGTTGGGAAAAGTGTGTTTTGTAGATATTCACTTCGGGGAATTTTAAGCCCTGAATTTAAAATTATGTGCAACACCTAAGGTATAAATTTGAGAAATTTTTTTTTTCGCTAATTACTCTGGAGTAACTCTACTTTTTTAATTGCTTAAATATTCATTGCAACTTTTCTCAAGGAATAACTTTTTATTTCAATTTTTTTTCATAACAAGATATGAATAAAGCGTTTAACTTAGATTTAAGTAGAAAGTTATCTTAATATTTGTAAAATTTCAAACTGCTCATTAACAATTTAATACATCCTTAAGTTTAAAAATTACAGGACTTACTATGAGGAAAACTTATTTTGCATTTGTATGCATTCAAGTTTAATAAAAACAGAAAAAAACACTGATTTCAATATTTTAAAAAGTTAATTTCTTAAAGGATTTTTTTTTTCGTTTGGAATTTAAAAAACATAAAAGTGAATTAATAAAGAGATACAAGAATCAAACATTTATTTTATAGCATTTTTGAGGATAAAGTTTTTCTCCCTAAAATACCAGCATCTATCTCTGTAGTTTAAAAAAAAAATTATTTAATAACTTTTAATGTTTTTGGGATATGCAAAGGGAGTAATCTAAGGAAACAGCAGAATCAAAGATTTATTAAAATAGTTATCCTAATCGGATCAATCTGCGTGGAAGGGATATGCGGCGTATCAATCAAGGAATGATAGAAAAAAAAATAAGGAATACAACATAAATAAAACAGCTGGCGTTAGAATTTTCCTTCTAAAATTATGGTAAAATAACCGGCTGTCCATCCGATTAACCGGTAAAGATTAAGGTTTTGAAACCGTTAATAACTAGTATGGTTATAAAATCATGGATACAAAACTTTTTAAACCATTTACAGCTAAAATGGCTTCAAAACTGTAAAAAAAAAATAAATAAATTTAAGTGGAGCTCTTTGGAGAGTGCGTCAAAGGGAATGTCGGTTATGGGATTGACTGATTAACTTTCTCGGCTATGCAGTTTCGAGGAACTAAGTTGCTTCAATAAAATTCTTGTTTTTTAACCGTTTTAGGTAGTAAAAATAGTTGATAAACGAGGTTTCTCACTGTTAATAGTTTCCATCTTATTCATGGTGATTTGACTGTTTTGCTTAAATAGCGTAAATTAACAATTAAATAAATTGTTATTTAGCCATATTTTCCGAGATATTTCTAACAGTGTAAAAGAATAAAAAAATTATTTTGCAGCATTGTTGAAATTGATTAAGTTTTCTCCCTAAAATATCATCATCAATCTATGTAGTAAAAAAAAAATGTTGTAATTTAGTAACATTTAATGTATGGTGTTTTTGGGATGTGCCTATCAAACAATCTATTGGAGTTAATCGATGAAAGAAGGATTCTTTTAGAATACAACACAAATGAAACAGCTGGTTCAGAGTGATATAAGAATCAAAGATTTATTTTACAGCATTATTAACAGATATGCACACTTTTATTAACAAAAAGATCAAACCTAATTCAAACAATATAAATAAAGTATTTTAGAAATGCACGTAACAATTATAAAACCATTTTACATAATTTTAATTGTCTATTTTTAAATTAACAAAGATAGACTTTCAATATATTATCCATTATTTTTTGGGTTCAACTGTTTTTATGTACAATAAAAATATATATATGTATATATATATATATGAGGGGAAAGGGAGGAAGGGCGTCAATTGAGAATACAATATTTGCATAAATGGTTAAATACACGGGGCAATTAAAACATTATAATGCAATACTAATCAACCTATATTTTTTAAAAATTTCAAAAATCGATAAACAGTTCTTAAAAAACAATGAACATTTTAAAAAGCTAATTAATAGTTTTAAAATAAAAAAGTGTTTTTTTTTTAACTCTTACAGAACTTAACAGTTGAAAATGAATTAAAATTTTACAAAAAATACATAAGCCTTGAAAATTAGAAAAAAGTTTAAGAAAATAATTAAAAAAATGAAAAAGTTTAAGAAAATAATTAAAAAAATGAAGAAGGAATTTCAAAATTATTTTAAAAAGAGTTTGCAACATTTAAAAAAAAGGTTAAATTTATTTTGTTAGATAACTGTTATTAAAGAAAACAATCAATGCGTGCATCATATCAATAAAAAAATTTCAATACAACTACAATAAAAATTATTGTTCAGGTTTTTAAGCTAATGTAAAAAGTAAGGAATCAGTTTTAATAAAATTTCTAAACTCATTACAAAATTCATGTTATTTCCAATATTTCCAAATTATGTTATAGTCTTTGATATTTTGTACAATATTTATAATTAATTGTTTTCTTTAAAAAAATCATCTATTAAACATATAAAGGGGGGGGGGAATTATTTAAGAATTTATCATGTTTAATCATGAAATTTTTAGAGCTTCAAATAAAATTTGTTTTCAACCCCAGAAAAAAGGAAAATGAAAAAAAAAATACTGAATATTTAAAACTTATACGTTGTTTTAAAAATTAAAAAAGTCTTTATTGCTTTTATTTTTTTAAATTCTGTAAGTCGTAGTAACTGTACAAGTTTTATCAAATTGATAAATTCCTTTTTGTGTCATTAGAAGTACGTATTTGAAAAAAGAAGAAAAACTAATATTTTTATCACCCTCTTTTTTAAATGATTCAAAGAGCTGTGAGATTTTTAAAGTTACAATTAAAAATACATAGGTAGTTTTTCATTAATCATGAAATACGATGACGTATGTATATACGATGAAATCTTAATAACTATTTTGTGTATGATTTTGAATTAAAAAAAAAAGGATAAATATTTAGCAGTTATTTTTACACCTATATTCAAGATTATATATCATAAGTATTTCCTTTTGGCAATAAATATTTGAGAAATATTAACTAAAAATTAAAATTTAATCGATTTCATCAACTTCTTATATAAAATATGCAATAACTGATATTGATAAATTAGATTGTTCAATAAATAATATTTATTTCATCTTAGCAAAAATAAAAAAATTTGAAAAAACATACAGCAAATGTTTATCAATTTCAACATTTTGTTTTAAAATTTTCAATCATTGTGACCATTAAAAGGCGATTACTGGTTACCCATTGACAAAATGGCTGCTGTCTAATTATTTTTTCACCCATTTTTGTTTGTGATATTCACCCGAATTAGTAATGAAAACGATCCAGTTCAAACTGCAGGCTAGAATTTCTGATTCTGAATTAAAACAATAAAAACAAGAATATCGTTTAAATTAGGAAATTAAATTTTTATTCACAACTAAAGAAGTATTTATGGGATATCTCTGGTCCCATATCTCAAAAATAAACTCCCCAACTAAATGCATAACAAAATTAAAAGTGAAAAAATGAATTCTAAAAAAATTATCAAAAAGCAGCGGCCCCCATAGCAACGCATGCGCACTGTTTACAATTACTCTTGAACACAGTTGAAAAGTGTGATGATATCCAAATAAGGTGCGCACGCCATCAATACCAAAACAACACTCATTTTGCAAATGGGTTATAAATGAATTAAAAAGTAGAATGAAAAAAACAACAACTTACTAATATTTGGAAGAAAAAAAAAGAGAAGACATTGCCTCATCGATAAAGATACAGAATATGGACACATAAAAAAGACAATTAAAAAATTCTTGCTCAAATCAGTGCTAAGAAATGTATCATTTCAGGCGTTGATCGGTAGAAAAGGAATCCTGTAAGACGGACATTTGGCGATACAAACTGGGGTTTGGCTTCAAAATATAATTTACAAGTTAAATATAATATTTTGTATAAAAACATTCTTTTTTGCGTAGTTGGGATTACTTTTTTTATGTGTTTAGTCGAAAAACATTAAGGAAAACCTCATAGTCTTGAATACGGTTTATGACTGACGTAGTTTTTTGAGTCATTTATTATTAGCGAAAATAGCATTCATCGAGATAATAAGACAGAGATTTTTGTTCCATTGCATGATGTGCTCGGTATTCAATTCGCCGATGTTCTTCCTTATATATCCCAATGTTATAATAAACGTTAATATAATAATGTCATAAAAATAACCATCCATTATTTATAATAACTAAATAAGTGTAATAAAATTAATTTTAAGTTAATTTTTGAAATTGTTTCTGTTGTTGGTTGTCTTTTAAAAAGAACGATTATTTTAATCGAATAATGGCCAATCAAAAAGCATTTTTTTCCAAATAGATTTGTTTTGATTCTTTCTTTTAAAGTGTGTTTTCTTTAGTATTATCTTCACTTAATAAAATGTTACCCAAAGAAAAGCAGAGGAAGTAAATAGAGTTGCGTGCACTTTATTTTAAGTTTAAATCCGTTATTTTAAGAATTTTATTTTTATAAGGTTGTCCAAGACGTTTAAAGTTTGTTAATTAATTGCAAAAAATGCTGCCAATTGATGAAGATAATATATTTATCCAAATAAGAGAATCTTTTTTATTTTATTTCTGTATTCAACTAAAAGTAATACTAAAAGTTTTAATTCCTTATCCTACATAATTATTTTTCCATGTCTTTTTAATTTATTTAAATTTTAAATCTCCTTTTTTTTAAAATAATAAAAAATCTCTTTTTATTTTTATTTTAAATGAGTTTAAGTGTTTAAATTATTTTAAGTTCCATATATAGTTTCCGTGTATAGCATTTAGTTTCGTTCAGTTACTATATATCTTAAGTTCCGTATTTAACTTAAAGTGATACTAAAAGTTTTAAATAATTTTCCTCCATAATAATTTTTACACGTCTTTTTAATTTTTTTGAAATTTCAAATCTCCTTTTTTTTTAAATAATGGAAAATCTCTTTTTTTTATTTTAAATAAATTTAAGGACTTAATATATATATATTTTTTACTAAATGTATTTTATAAATGCTTTATAACTTAAAAACTTGTTAAAATTAAATTTAAATATTGTTTAATTGAAAATTTTTAAGAACAAAAATTAATTGCTTCGATTATATCAAAGATGAAATATTTAAAAAATATATTTATTATTTTTATCAAATATTTTAATGTTCGAAGATTTTTGAGCATTTTTATTGGCGAGTTGAGAGATACAACAAAGCAAAAATGGAAATTAATTTATGAAAATCAACCAATCAATAACCATTTAATTCAAATGAATCAATTTTTTTTTAAAAAAATGTAATTTATATTTTAAAAATATGTTCCTGACCCTCATCAGCTGCAGTCCATATGCAAATTTTTCAAAGATATAGAAAAAAAATCTTTTTTTTGCATAATTTGTTGTACTTGAAGGAAAAAGAAAACTAATCAAAATGTTCATTTTCATGTGCTATCCTGCATTTAACATGATGTAAATTTAGGAATTTGACCACTGGGGGTTATACAAAGAAGTGACCCGTAAAATCTAAATATCAAGAAAACACTCACAATCAATTAAGTACTGATTTACATAAACACTTATTATCAGCTGCTTCGCGTGATGGCTGTGAGGAGGTGTACACAATCAATCAATCAATTATTTATTATTAGTGTACAAATTTACAGTACCTGGTCAAAATATTAGACGCACTCTAAGATTCTATGTAAAATCATAATTATCACGTGATTATTGTTTTCACACGGCTGAAACCAGTTTGTTTATGTTCGTGTATCAGTTGGTTAACATGCAATACATAAATACAAACAATAAGTGTACAAAAAAAAAAACCCCCATTACATGTATGCTTAAATATAAAAGTATTGCAAAATATATAATTATTAAAACACGTCTCATAATGTGGTCTAATTATTATAATATACTAATATAATATAATAAATATTCCTTGTAATCATCGAATTTATATGATATATCGTCTCAATTAATACACAAACGTAAACAAGTCGTAAAAACAACTGATAATTAAGACTTCACAATAGAACCTTAGAGTCTAATAATTTGGCGATCGAGGTATGAACTTAAAATATAATCATCAATAATGAACAAAGAGATATTTTTAGAATGTAACTACTGTAAAATACAAGTATTAAATTTCTTTATTTTCACACACACAACACACATATTTCTCAAAAAACTAGCTTTAATTTTAAGGGATGGTTGATATAACATCGTTGTAAGGTTGGTTTAATTTATAATAGTTATTACATTATTTAAACTAGAAAAAAGTCGCAATTTATATATTAATGCAAGAAAGGGTGACAAAAATTAAATTATCGCACTCAATGTTATATTGCTTATCTAATGTACTTATGTAAAAAATTGTTAAAATAAATGTTAAAAAAATAACAAATTTATTATTATTGTTTAAAATACATACATGGTTGTCATTCTGGTCGGAATCGGTCGGACTAAAGAAAAGGAAAAAGAAGGAAAAAGTTTAACACAGATGATTTGGTTTAGAGCAGACGGTTTTTGTCCATAAATAAATATTTTAAATTACTTTTTTAGAAACTTACTAAACACATAAAAAATATTCCTCTTTTAGTAACATTTTTAAATAAAGTTAATGACATTAATTAAAAATCTTTGTTAATTAGAAAATGTATGAAACATTGCAAATCAAACATTTTCTACACATTATTTTGTGTCTAAATATTTACTTACCATATTTATTGCAAAATATTTATGTGCTTGGAACAAATAATTTAAAAAATAGTCTCCTAATAAATGAAAATGATTAAGAATTTTAACAAAATGTTAATGTAAAAATGTTAACAATAATTAAAAATGTATATAAATATAAAATAGAAGTTAAAATGTAAATAATCATTTTCTTAAAATGAAATCGTAATGAATAAGAGATCATTTTTAATGATATAAATAAATATGTTTCAATTATAAAAATATTACTAATTAAGGTTATACTAAGTTATTGCGCAACAATCAATGGCTAGAATTTTTAATTAAAGAAAACTGTAATTTATTTGAAAATTTAATTAAAATTTACTTTGACAAATTAATTAATAAAATTGTTTTAAATGAAGTTTTTAAGCTATATTATGTATATTGTAAGCAAATACCGCAAATGATGGAAATTTCCTTTCATCATTTCATTGTAATATGCTTATTTCGGAATTAAGACGCTTAACAAACATATTAAATTTTATATATTTAAAGGATTGTGAACTTATTTAAAACTTAAGTTACGCTTGGTTTTAAGAAGAAGAATATAAATTTTTTTTTCTCAATTAAGATGATACTTAATATGACACAAACTTTTTTATTAATTTAAATATTTTAAAGTTAGAATTTGAAACTGCCAAATATTTTGATAAGTATAAGTAGTTTTTCTTTGAGGAAAAAAAGTTAGGTTTGATATTAACAATTTTAATCCCTGGTAAAATAAATTATGAAACACTGATAGTTTAAAAATTGGTACATTTTTTAATTACGGAAAGCATGTACAATAAATATATAGTAGTTAGATTATAGATATTCTTATATTTTAATTGGATTATTATTCTGAGTAAATTTAGATAATAATGTTAGGTTATTCGTTTCTAAGAACTTGTTTAATGATATAGTAAAATTGAATACAATTGGCAATATGCTGATGTCGTAAATTTTAATTAAAATGAAATCTTTTTTTATTAATTAGCAAAACAAAATTTTATTAGGGAGTCAAATTTAGGAATTGTTTAGTTTACATTTTACTAAGATTTTTGGAGAGAAAAAAGCGAAATTTTATTAGGACGCCTAATTTAGGAATTGTTTAATTTACATTTTACTAAGATATTAAAAAATTTTTTAGGACGTCTGATTTAAGAACTGTTTAATTTACATTTTACTAAGGTTTGAAAAAAAGCAAAATATTTTTTAATTTAGTTTAGTTTTAATATTCGTAAATAATATATAGAATTATTACTAGAATATCATCAATTTTATTTTGGTTATAACTGGAAATATTAATAAGCGTCTTTGAAATCAGTAGAGAAATTTCATTAAATGGACTGCAAGTATTTCAGTTTAACTGAAGTAATTTTTAAAACTCTACAGAGGAATAATTAAATAATTTTCAGTGTCAAAAATATTGACAGTTAGGCTGAAAATTAAGAATCCAAAAACTCACTTTTCAATTTCTATCCAGTTTTGCAAAATCATATACTTTAATATAACTTTTGATAATTTAATAGTTAGATTAATGTTGAATTAAATAGTTAAATTCATTTGAAAAGAGTTGTAGAACTTATTGATTAACTGTGTCATATTACGAATGCCTTTTTTTTAGAATAATGTTCATTTAGATTACTCGCTGATTAATAATTTAGTAATAACTAACATAGTTTATTAATATGAAATTTTTTTTACAATTTATTGATCTAATGTGAGCTTTTAAATATCATGCTGAACATTTGAATTACTAATTTATTTTATTAACCTTTGTATTTTTAAATGCATTTCAAAATTCCAAAAATCGCTTAAAAGTTTCATTTAAAAGTAAAAAAAAAAAAAAAAAGAAAAGAAAAAAAAAATAGGGCACTCAAAAATAGAGTTCCATTAAAAAAAAAAAAAATAGGGCACTGCAAAAATTATAAATGTTAAATAATTAAACATTTTTTTTGATTCAGTTCAAGTTCTCAGTCAAGTTAAATAAAGTATATTTATAAATTTGCAAACTAGTAGTCCATGCTTAGCATAACCATTAAAATCTCAATTGATTTAAGAAAATAATTGTGAAGAAAGCCAATAAAGAAAAGAGTTCATTGAATAAAGGTAAATATTTAACACTAAATTGCCCAAGGAAGTCGTTTTGATTGCTTTTTAATTTCAATTAGAAAAGCAATGATGTTATATAATAACACAACTTCTTAGAACTTTGTGACTTTTTGAACAACATATAATTTTTTAAAATTGTTAATATTTACTAATAAATTGCTTATAACTGTAAATAATATAAAAAATATTAAAAATTAATTTCCGACAAATTTTTAGAGAAATTCTTTCATAATGCAGTCATTTTGACTGCTTTTGGGCATTATAGGTAAGTTTCAGTCTTTCTAGAGTGGAAAGAAACATTTAGAAGCTAATTATAGTTAACAAATTAAATTTTACATTGGAATGAATAAATTGAAGTTTTTCGATTGAATTGAAATTAGTTTTACAGATCAAATTTAAAATTTTTTAAAACTATTTTTACAAATTTAATTAATTTTAATTTTCAAAATTAATGTTCCCGATAAAAAAAATAGAGAGTTAAATAAAATTTACTTTTCTTGTTAATTACAATAATCTTAAAAAAATGTAAAACTTAATAAACTTAAAATAAACCTAATAAACTTAAAAAGTTTAAAAAAATGACCTAATATTGGAATAAGACATGTAATGCAATGACAGTTTTAAGAGAATTGAATCGGATGAAAGATAATTTAAGAAACATTCGGAAGTGAATGACAATGATTCACTTCGATATCACAGATTAGGTCAAAATAAAGTGTTTTATAGTAATTAACAGGTGTTATATATTTTGTTTTAGGTTAAACTAAACAATTTAGCACCATAGCATACTACTTACGAATAAAACAAAACACTCAAATATAGTAGGCGATATGCTTGTTGTAGGAATATGCAGTTTTTTTTTTGGTTGAAAAGTGCCGTCAAAAGTGTTGTAATACAACAATTTTATGTAAATACAGCCCTTAATAAATATTTGCATTAAATCCCTCGTCTTCTGGATTTTGTTAAAAATTACAAGGCTAGTCGTAATCCCCCCCCCCAAAAAAATGGCTCAACGACGGTTATAGAATTAAATATAAAATGTAGAAAGAATATGAAAATATTGATCAATTATAAGAAAATCTATTCCTATAATTGATCAATATTTTCATATTCTTGAAGAGAACATAAATATTTACTGTTTATTTCTTGAATTTTTTTTTTTATCTGAAATTACATGTTCTATCTATTCTTTTCAGTGAAAATAATACCTTATCTATAAGTTAAAATTTCTGGTTTCGTCTTTCATAATTTGCTATAACTAATTTTTTTCCTTAACCTTTTTTAAAATTTTTTGCAGTCAGTTTTCTTATGAGGGTCCAAAGGTGATATGATTTGGTAATTATTTTCGACATTATTATCCGTGATCAAAAACAAAAAAAAATTTTTTTTTCTGAATAGTTCAATTTTTTTTCTGAATCAATACCAATTATTATTCAGTCTTTTGTAATAAAAAAATTACTAAAACTTTAAGTGCAATTAGTTAAATTTAAAATGAAGCCTTCATTAAAATTTCAGATGCAAATATCAAAATTGAAAAATATTTCATAATTGTCGTTTAATTTTTAAAATACTAAATTAGATAAAAATGTGTTTGCCAATTAAAACATTATATCACCTACGCCAGCGAAATATAAAAGTATCTATAAAACAAATTATAAATCAATAAATTAATTTGAACACTATAAAAATTTGTGGTCAATAAACTTTTTCTACGCTGTCATTAAATCTGAGAACAACTTAATCACATGAGTTTTGTTCATACGATTAACTGCGAAGAAAAATTTAATGTCCATAAATAGTTTCATTAATGAAGTTACATCAAATATTCTTTTACTTAAAGACACAATAACAACCTTCTTTCAAATCGTTACGCAAACCAGAAATGGATTTTTTTACAAACCCTTATTTGGGTGAAGAAATAGAATACAAAATTCATTGTGCCGCACGAATTTTCAATTTATGAATGATCAAAAACTAAAATTTTTTGAATGCGTCGTCAAGTTCTAATTGTACCGCAGACAGTTGGCAGCTTTAATTTTGATTCTTATAAGGAATACTTTCGTTTTAAAAGGCAAAAGATTAAATTTAATAGTCAGAAATAAAATTCTGTTAAGAGTAATGGAATTTGCAATTTTTTATTTCTTCTTTTATATGATAATTAGAATTTCTTATGGTATTTAGAATAGGAAATTTTTATTATTTTGGCTGAATTAAAACGGGAAATTATTTGTAATCTATGTGTTTAATATAGTAGAATGGATTCTTAAGACTGCAGGCATTTAACAAGTTTTAAATGATTTACCTCGTTTTTTCCTCTTTTCATTCTTTTTTTACTGAAGCTTAGATTTTCTCAAGAGAACACTTTCTTAGAACAACACTCAGAAAGGTCGATAATAACATCTAAAGAATTGCGTCATAAACTTTTGAGAAACATTTCAAAGAAAATACTTTTCGAAACATCAGTATAAAAAGAATTCTAAAACGCAGCTCTCGCCATAGCAACGCATGCAATGACGACGCATGCGCTCTATTACACTTGAACACAGTTGAAAAGTGTGATGACGTCCAAATAAAGTGCGCACGCCATCAAACCCTTTTTAAAGCAATTTTAATTAGAAAACTTTAAAAAACTGGAACAAATTTACATAATTTTGAAATCGTTATGATATTTTGAAGCGGAATGATTGATGGAAGTTTTAACTCTGATAAGGTATTAAATTATTTATAATATTATTAATATTACTTAATTAATAAGAGTTATTTACAACAGTATTTAAAGATTAAACTACTTAAAATAAGGTATTTATAATATTATAAATATTCAATAGAGACTTAAAACTGTTTTTCTGCTTTTAAATATTATTTTTTGGGCCCTGAAAATTCCTGAACAAAACAATGGTATTCCTAATGAGTTTTTTCAATTGTGGTGAAATTCCTGGATTCAAATTTTTAGAATTTTTTAAGAGTTTCCAAAAAAAAAAAAGTTAATTATTTCTTTTTCAGATCGATATCTTAAAAACTAGGAACATAAAATCTGAATAGCCTGATTATTAACTTCTTATTTAGAGTCCAAATTATTAGACTGAAGCATGAGATCCAAAATCTTAATTATCAGGTGATACAGCTTAACTATTTTTAAGCAGCTGAAACCGGTTTGCACTTGTTTATGATTGTGTATCAATTGGTAATACAATACGTTAAAAAATAAATACAAATAGGAAGTATATAAAAATTCTCCTGAAGAAAATCCATGACATTGAATATAAAAGTATTGAATATAAACTCGTGCTGAACATATATTTATTAAATAAACTGCAGTTCCTCTAATAATTGGGTCCAATTATTGTAATATAATACCTGATATAATAAATATTTTATATTTATATAATATATCGTCCAATCGTCTGATTTACATTATAGATCGTCTAATTTAACCCATTGATACACGAACGTAAACAAGTGCAAACCGGTTTGAATCACGTAAAAAAAAAAAAAAAAATAAATAAATAAAGCTGTATAGAGTATCACGATTCAGATTTTGCATAGAATCTTATAGTGCGTCTCATAATTTGTCCAGGGACTGTACAGCCAAAAAAAAAAAAAAAAAAAAAAAAAAAAAAAAAAAAAAAAAAAAAATTCTGATTTATAAATAACAAGGGGACGACACTTTTCAACCATTCTTTAAAAGCCGATTATTTAAATACACCTAGTTTCAGGAAATGACATGAAAAGATTGGAATGTTTTGTGCATCATTCAGCAATAAATATAAACAAACAATAAACATAAACAGTTTTTTTTTGTCACGCATTCTTTTAAGTAACAATGTTTGTTTGTTTTTCTCATCATACATAAATATTCAATCTAGCAGCAATAAGTACACTTACATGATTAAAAAGGATTTTTAAAGCATGCAGACAAAATCTCTCTATTTCGCATCTTTTGTGATCAGGTGTGCAAACAGTTCACTTTTTTACCAATTACAACTATTCAAAATAGAATACCAATATCTATCCATTATTATTATAAAAATAAAGTATTTTAATATAAACATTCATACAGTTTTAAAAATTTTTCTAATTTTATGTATATGGCTGTTTTTTAAAACATCTGTTTCGTTTAAAGTAGAGTCTTAATATTCATTCGATTATTTAAGTCTTTACTTTTTGCAAAAATAAAATTTATTGTAATATAGACGAAATAATTTTTTCTTATAAATAGATATTTATTATTAGACCTTAGTTGATATTTATTCTAAAAAAACACGTTTCAGTAAAAACTACCTACATAGAAGTAAAAACTAGTTGATAGAAATTTATAATCATTAAGTTTATATTTGATTGCTCGCAAATAAAAAAAAAAGAAAGCATTAGAAACTGGCTTTGAAAGTTAAAAAAAAAAGTTAATGTGCTCAAAGATACAACTTAATTTCAATTGGATTTAATTTTTTAAAAATAAATTTGTAATTAATTTGTAATTGACTTTTATTAATTAATCTTAATAAGAATTAATTTTTTAAAAAATAAATTTTTAATTAATTTAAATTTATTTTAATTAATAAATTTTATTCAGATTTTTTTAAAAATAAATTTGTAATTAATTCTTAATTTTAATTAAGTAATTTTAATTCGATATAATTTTTGTAAAAATAAGTTCTTAATTTTCAATTAATTTAATAATTTACTAATTTTAAATAATTTTAATTAACTTTAATTAATCTTAATTATTTTTCAAGATACTTTCAGTCATGGTTTTTATAATGGCAGGAAGAAGTATTAAAAATTTCCCAGAAAATAAAGACTCTCTCTAGAATAGGAACTGTTAGCACACCTCATTTGGGGGGGGGGGGGAGCATACAATGATTGAAATCAATTGCAAATGGATGGGGGGGGGGAAGATTTAAAAAGATCCCTATAGAGTATATAATGATTAAAAATGATTTTTTTCCGCATACAAGAGTTTCCAAAAAATTGACGAGCACTTCCATATCGTAATGGTGTAAAGGATGGGACGAGAGTTTCTTGGCTTTTGATAAAAGGGACTCACAGGCGTATTTTTATTGTCTTTTGGGTGGGTCATTCATCCAAATCCATTGATGCATCTTTCCTTGGCGTCTTCAGTAGCGTCCTCTTGCCCACCGCAGCAATGCATCGGCTAAAACATCTAAATGAGCTTTCGTCTGAAAAGAAAAAAGAAGATCAAATATTTTGAACATGTATGAAGAAAGGTACGGTTTGTCTAAATTGGCTAAATAACAATCTATTTAATTGTTATTTTATAATATTAAAACAAAAGAGTCAAATAACAATGAATAAGATTGTAAATGAAACAGTGAGAAAACCCCCACCACCTAAAACGGTTAAATAACAAGAACCCATGAAGCAACTCAGTTCCCTGCAACTGCGTACATGTCATTATTGAGAGAGCTGATCTCATGATTGACAGAACGGGGGTTCGAGTCCCAGCGTTGACATTCCCTGTAACACACTCTCCAATGCCCATTCTCTAAAGAGATGTCCAGTTAAGTTTCTTTCTTTACGGTTTTGAAACCATGGTGGCTGTAAAAGGTAAAAATACCGTACAGTTTTGCAATGAAGATTTTATAATCATACTAGTTGTAAACGGTTTCAAAATCGTGAAGAAGAGAAATATTCTTTACCAGTTAATCAGATGGGTAGGTTATTTTACCATGATTTTAGAATGAAAACTCTAAAGTGAGAACTCCATTTATCGGTGACTATGGTAACGAGGTATAACTATTTCAAGTGGGTCATTGTTTCAGACATCGAGATAATATATTTTCTGCCTGCCCTTGAAGGAAAAGAAGCCCTCCCTGAAATGCACTGTTTTCATAGCAGCATCGGACATAGCATGGCGGGCGGAGTTCTAACCGTAGACAAACTATACAGACATTACATAACCGTAGACAAACATTTGTTATTGTATTGACCCAAAACAAAATGTGAAGTTAGAAAATTGATAGGACATTTTATGTTTTATTTTTAATTAAGAAGTTATTTCTGAAAATGGTATACACTTGAGATTATTTATTTATTTTAATAATCATTGTAGCATTTTGTTATTTCCTCAAACTATGGTTTTAAAAACATTATTTATTAGCCAATATTTTTATTTTATTTTCATTCAAACACTTTAAACACTCGAAGATTAATAACGAAGATTGTAACAATTATTTGTATTTTATATTACGATATTCCAACACCTTTCTAGATTTTGCACATTTGTTAGCATTTTTGTTTTGTCCATATCCTAGTTCTTATTTTTATTTAATAATCGTCGTTCAACAGCAGACAAAATTTTTGGGTTTATGTTTACTAATGTTCAACTCCGTTACCTTGTAATTTTGAACCAAATCCAGAAGACAAGGGAACTCCTGGATCAAGTATTGGGAGAAATTTGCCTTCGTGAAGAACTTTTTAATGGGTTACATGGAGACCACGGTTAGCCTAATGGCAAGGGGATCCGTCTACCACTAAGGCACGTCAGAACTGCGGTCGGTGCAAGCCGGATGCGAGTTTGGAAGGCCATCAAATGAAATATAATAAAATTCCTTCTTCTTAATGTGAATTATACGGCAACAGGTTTCAAAAATATTCCTTGAAATGTGAATTATAGGGCAGTAGGTTTCGCGTAAAGAAGCACTCACTGTAATGAAACGCAGATGAAGTAATGAAGACTCCAGGAAATGGGGCCATTACTGAGGGCATAATAACTGTTTTGGATCTTTTCGAGAAGGCTTTAATTTTACAACTTGGGAGAACTGATTTCGAAACCAAGACATTTCAAATCAGTTAATTGTGTCCTCTCGGGGATGCTTTCAAAAAGAGATGATGTTAGGCAACTTTTTTCCAGGGATTTTTTATAATAAACTAAACTCTTAAGAAAATAATGTTCCAATAAGAAATAACTTTGAATTTTTCAAATAAAGATGATACTATATTTTTTGTCGATAAATATGTAAATTGACATTTAATATCACAATTCTTAGGTCACTTATCTTAAACTCTTAGAAATTTCTAGAAAAAAAATGGTTAGATAACAATTTATTGAATAGTTATTTCACGATATTCAATCAAAAGAGTCAAATAACGATAAATAAAATAGTAATCAAACAGTGAGAAAAATAGTTTATTAACTGCTTTCACCTAATACGGTTACAGAATTTTATCGCAAGACCACCTAATGAACTGTGTACACATCATAGCAGAGCGGGCTAATCTTATGACTGGCAGAACTGGGATTCGAAACCACACTATTTCAACACAAGAAGAATTTCAAGTGTCCGGCACTCTCCATTACCTTACGAAAAGCTATGTCTAGTTAAATATATATATATATTTTTTTACGTTTTTGAAAAATGCTAGATGGTTAACCGTGTAGTTTTGCATTTATTGTTGCATAACCATACTATTTGTAAATGGTTACGAAACAATAAAGATAAAAAATATTCTTCACCGTAAGCGGTTAATCGGATGGACAGACAGCTGTCATTTTTGAATGAAAATTCTAACAGGGTAGGTGATGAACTTTGCTATAAGATACTGAGCATACTGTATAAGATACTGTATATAAGTACTGCTATAAGATACTGATTTAATTGGTTTTAATAGTAATGTTTTTAATTGTTTTACAATATTGTTCTCTTGTAATTTTTGCACGTTTATCTTTTAAATTGCTCTCTTAAATTTTTCTTTTATATTTATTAGAAATTTTTAATATATTGCTGTTTTAATGTTTATCACCTTACATGATTTTAGCTGTTCTACGCCCGCCATGTTCATGGGCTGTTGCCATGTCTGATGTGTATTTTATGTAATTTATGTTTGTACTGTTCTCTGGATTTTTTTTTTTGATTTTAATAAACATTTACCCGTATGCCCTAAATAAGGGCGGGTCGGGGTAAATTCTTCCATAAGATACTGAGCATGGTTCGCGATACTATCGTAACAGAAAATTTTCCAAAATTTTATTTCCCGCGTAGACATGATGTATATATTTAATTTCTTTGACAAAATGTTTCATTCTTTAAACTGTAAATCACAATCGTGTTCAAGAAAAGTAGCAAAATTTCTTTTGTTCATAGTTAAAATTTCTTTATTACCCTTTTTAATAGTTTTAAAAACATAGATTGTACTAAAACTAACCCATTTACCAAAATATAAAAAAAAAAGATTTCAATTTTAGTATATTCATGCATTTTTTTCGCATATTCATGTATTCATAACTTTCACTTCTAAATAGTTTGTATTTATTCAATAGTTGCTTAAATTAATAATACACTGTTAGAATTTTCATTCTAAAATCATGGTAAAAAAACCGGCAGCAGTCTCTCCATCTGACTAACCGTAAAGTTTACGTTAAAGATTATTTTTCACCTTTACGGTTTTGATTAACGTTTACACCTAGTACGGTTATAAGATCATGATTACAAAACTATGCTGTTTTTCAACCAATTACAGCTACCATGGTTTCAATACCGTATGAAAAGAAATTTAACTGGAGCTCTCGTTAGATAGTGGTCATTGGAGAGTGCAGGACACTGGAAATTCTTCATGAGTGTTAAACGGAATGTCAACTCCGGGACTCCAACCCCCGTTCAATCGGTCATGAGTATATTTCTCGGCTATAATATGCAAGGAACTAAGTAGCTTCATTAGGTGGGTGCAATAAAATTTTTGTTATTTAACCGTTTTAGGTGAAATCAGTTAATTAACGATTTTTCTCACTGTTAATGGTTTCCTTGCCATCTTATTTATAGTTATTAGACTGCCTTGTTTAAATGTGGTAAAATAACTATTAAATAGATTGTTACTTAGCCATTTTCCGATAAATTTTTAACAGTGTAGAAAGATTCAATTGGAAAAATACACTTATTTTTCCAAAAATAGGATATCTAACTTTAAATCTTTTACAATTTCTTCTCATTGATAAATGAAACCAATAAAAAAAGGGGAACAAAAGTATAAGAGCTCATCGGAATACAAGTGAACCAAGCTTTCCCCTTTGAGGTAAAACGCAAATTTTTGTTCCCTAAAATGGGTTTTTATTATTATTTTGAAAAGGGAAAAAAAAAGGATATTATACTGCTGAATGATTTGTGGAGTAAACTCATTGTTATGCATGGGGAGGAATCTTTCGTTGGGACTCTAGAATTGCAAGTAGGTCTAAAAAGAGGAGAAAATGTCAAAGACTATTCGAACGCTAACTTTTTTGTGTTATTCGTAAAAGGTATCGCAAAGAATTATCTGTGAAATACACGAGCGTCTTTTTTACTATGTAGAACTACCACACAGTATTAAAAAGGTTTACTTAGTTTTTCTTGGTCAGAATTAAACAAAAAAGTTCAGAATTAAACATGCATAGAAATTTATTTATATTTATATAAATTTATTTATAGTTTCAATCCAACTAAAATAAAAACAATACTCTGAATTATTATACTAAGCAAAAGATATAAATGAATTGAATAGTAAATAAACTTATTATTATTTTCAGTAGAATAAAAGTTATAAGCTGAAAGCCAATATTTATTCTTTAAATTTTTTTAAACGTTTATTATCGAAATGGATCATAAAATATAAAAACAATGCATAAAAAACATGGATAGAAATTTATTTATATTTATATAAATTTGTTTACTGTTCTAACTAAAATAAAAACTCTGCACTGAATTATTATAATATAAATGACGATTAAGATATAAATGAATTGAATAGTAAATAAACTTATAATTATTTTCAGTCGAATAAAAATTATAATCTGAAAGACAATCTTTATTCTTTATAATTTTTTTTAACGTTTATTGTCGAAATGGATGATAAACTATAAAAACAATGCATAAAAAACATGGATAGAAATTTATTTATATTTATATAAATTTGTGTACTGTTCTAACTAAAATAAAAACTCTACACTGAATTATTATAATATAAATGAAGATTAAGATATAAATGAATTGAATAGTAAATAAACATATGATTATTTTCAGTCGAATAAAAATTATAATCTGAAAGACAATCTTTATTCTTTATAATTTTTTAAACGTTCATTCTCGAAATGGATGATAAACTGTATAAAACCAATAATAATAATAATAATGTTTTGTGAAATTTAAAATCCTGAATGGCGCCAGAGTGTCTAATAAAAATAAAACGTTTTATCATTTTTTTTAAATAAATCGTTCGAAATGTATTTACTTCATTATCTTTAAACCAATTAAAGTCAACAGCATATTATGATTAAGTTATGTTGAAAAGGCGTCAAACCAATTAACTTCTCTCGTCTGTTCGTAAATTTAATTCCATTTCTCTTCTACGAAATTAGGTAATGGAATGAATGCGTTATTGATTTTGCTTTACTCGCATCTCTTGAATATCAAATTGATTTCCTTTTAATCATACAAAAAGTTATTTGCCAAAATATTTAGGAAGAATAAATTATCTTTGCTTTTTCTGTTTTGTTTGGGGACAAAGCTTTTATTTTATCGTGTTCCAACCAATTTTATTCAATTTTTTTTTCTCTAAAGAAGCTACTTTCTGCTTTAGAGAGCACTGTTAGAATTTTCATTCTAAATTTATGGTAAAATAACCGGCAGCAGTCTGTCCATCCGATTAACCGTGAAGTTAACGGCAAAGAATATTTTTCACCTTCACGGTTTTGAAACCGTTTACAACTACTATGGTTACGAAATCATGAATACAGAGCTATACTGGTTTTTTAACCATTTACATCTACCATGGTTTCAAAACAGCAAAAAAATTTAACTGGACATAGGCTTCTCGTTAGTGGGCATTGGAGATGTGTGTTTAAGAGAATGGAGGTGTCAACGCTGAGACTCAAACCCTGTCGGTCATGAGATGAACAGCTATAATATGTGCGCAAGAAACTAAGTTGCTTCATTAGGTTGGCTTAGTGGGTGCAATAAAATTTTTGTTATTTAACCGTTTTAGGTCAAAATAGTTAGTAAACGATTTTTCTCACTGTTTACTAGTTGTATTACGATCTTATTTATGGTTATTTAAATGTTTTGTTTAAATATGGTAAAATAAGAATGAAATAGATTGTTATTTGGCCATTTTTTCGAGAAATTTCGTAACAGTGTGTCAAAAAATAAGCAACAATTACCAAGCCACAAATTTAAAATTACGAAATAGATAAATAAAATTTTTTTTTCAAAAACTAATCTCGTTTTAAATTTTTTTTAAAGAGAAAGATTTTTTTAATGTTTAATTTATTGTTTACATTTGACCATCCTATTCCAGTCATTAATATTCCATTTTTCTGTACGACATAAAAATATAATTATATTAAACTATTTCTCATTGTTGTCGGTAAATTCTCCAGAAAAATCATAGCATGGAACCCTTGATTAACAAGAATGATTTAGGTTTCTTGGTTGTAATAAAAACTGTTTGATAAATGTTATAGATACTATTTTTTTCTATATACTGTAATAATATTTAAATAATATTATACCTATATAATACTATTTTTTTTTCTTGAAAAATATTTCTTTTTCCCCTCATTTTACTGTATTTGAATGTAATATTATTTTACGATCTGTTTTCAATAGAATGCTCTATTATCATCACAAACCAATTCAATGCATGTATCAATTTCGGGTTTACGACTGTTTATGTTCAAATCCTTGCAATTTTGAACTCAATCCAGATCAATCATCCTAGCTCCTAGATCAAGCATTGGGAGAAATTTGCTTTCGTGCAGGACTTTTTGATGGAACTAACTCGCACTTGCGTTACATGTAGAGGAAAAACACGAAAACCTCTCACTGTTCGTCTAACGGCAAGGGGACTCTAACCCATGATCTGTCTACCACTGAGGATATTTTACGTCAGCACTGTGATCGGTGCAAGCCGGATGAGGAATTCGTATCGACCAGCCATGGCTGGGATTCGAACTCAGTTCACTTCATTGTATGACGAACACTCTTTCCCCTAAGTCAGCACGACTCTGGTTTACATTATATATATTTATATTTATTTATATCCGTCGTTGAACAGTCGACCCATTTTTTTTTCGGTTTACGACTACTAATGTTCAACTACGTAGCCTTTGTAATTTTGAACCCATTCCAGAAGACAAAGGGAACTCCTGGATCAAGTATTGGGAGAAATTTGCCTTCGTGGAGGACTTTTTAATGGAACTAACCAGCATTTGCGTTACATGTAGAGGAAAAACACGAAAACCTTCCACAGTTAGCCTGACGGCAAGGGGACTCTAACCCATGATCCGTCTACCACTGGGGATATTTTTACGTCATCAGTGTAATCGATGCAAGCCGGATGTGGAAGTCCATCGCTGGGATTCGAACCCGGTTCACCTTGAGTCATCGCGGCTCTTCAATGAAGAACATGACGTCACCCTTCTTTAATAAAATGTCTCAAATTGAAATACATTTTAAAACTTGCAGTGAATGACACTCGATGTTTACAAACATTAATTCATTCATTAAACTGAATTAATTAATTTTATAAGGGAGAAAAATTTCTCTTTGTTAACCAAAGTAGGACAGTTTTCAAGAAATGTTTCCTAAAACACACAGTTGGGACATAATAAGTAGACATCCACTTGAGTAAACCACTGTTTTCTTGAATTTTTTTGATTTTACTTGACAATTATTCTTTTATAGGTCAAGAAAACTGTTCTATTAAAAACATTTTAACTAGTTTTAAAGTATACTTTTAGGTGTTACTATAACAACAGTGATGTTATTACAATACAGAACATTAAAGTAAAATCCTCTGCAATGATATACGGTGACTTTTGTTAGGTAAAATTTCATATATAGAGAAATAAAGTAAGTATTTAATTTCAGTGAAAGAAGGAATGAAAGATAATTAATTTGTAGTAAGTGAGTTATTTTTTGGAAGTAAGTAATTTTAAAAATATTCTCCTTTATTATCATAATTATTACAAAAAAAGTTCTAATAATAATTTATTTTAATCTTACAGTTTCATTTTATGGAAATAAGTAAAATATATATGTAACGAAGGTAAGAATTAAAAAATAATTTATTTTTTTAAAGTTAAAATTTTTACTTAATTCAAATATAACTTTTTAACTGTTTTTTTATTACACAATTGCGAATAATGTATTTTAATTATGAACTGACTAGAGAAAGATGACTTTTATGTAAACTAACAAATTCAAATAAAATTTTGCTTCTCAGTTCCAAAGAACAAAAAATAGGACTACATTTAAAATTAAAAGTAAACACTTGAAAATGATTCAAAATTTATCAGAAAAATCTTTGTATAAAGAATGGAAAAAAAATTATCAAAAGTTAAGCTACTCAAGTATTTTTTTTGTTTATAATATTCAGCTGGACGTAGAATGTAATTTGGATGGTTCGATAATATAATTTTATATATTGTTAACAAGGAGTAGAAATGATATTGTTTAACTGCCTCACAACAATAAAGAAGTATAATTTCATCGTCGAATTATTCTTCGACCATCAAAATCTTGTCCTTGCCCAAAAACAAGGCAAGATAATAGCAGAATTATTATATAGTATCCAAACCAATGCAAAATAGTATTAGACTAGGAAATATTAGTTTGTTATATAATGCAGAGATAAGACTTTATTCTAAATAATATTTTATATAAATAAAATAAAATATTATTTCGCATTATTCTTTTTATTATTGTATTTATTCCTTTTATTATTGTATATTATTTCGTTTTATTATTTATATTTTAAAACCGTGCTGAACACCCCCCCCCCCGAATGTTCAGTTTACGGCTATCAGTGTTCGACTCCGTAGCCTTAAAATTTTGAACCCAATCCAGATGACAAGGGAGCTTTTTGACTTTGTGGAGGACTTGTTGATGGAACTAAGCTGCATTTGCGTTACATGGAGAGGAAGACCACGAGAACCAAACACGGTTAGCCCGGTGGCAAGGGGACTCTAACCCAAGATCCGTCTTCCACTGAGTATATTTTATGTCAACGCTGCGATCCGTGCGAGCAGGGTGAGAAATTCGAATAAATCAGCCTTTGCTGGGATTCGAACCCGCTTCAACTCATTGGGAGGCCAACGCTCTATCCCCATAGCCATTGGGGGTCTGTGAAATAATATCTTATAATTTTATATTTCATAACCGTCGTAGAACAGCTGACCCAATTTTATGGGTTTACGACTACTAATGTTCAACTCCGCAGCCTTGCAGTTTTGAATCCACTCCAGAAGACAAGGGAACTCCTGGATCGAGCATTGTGAGAAATTTTCCTTCGTGGAGAACTTTTTGATGGAACTGACCTGCATTTGCATTACATGGAGCGGAAAAACCACGAAGACCTCCCACGGTTAGCCTGACGGCAAGGGTACTCTAATCCATGATCCATCTACCACTGAGGATATTTCACGTCAGTGCAAACCGGAATTCGTATCGAACCCGGTTCGCCTCATTGGAATTCGAGTGCTCTATCCCATGCTTCTCTGCGAAATAATATTAAGTAACACTTTATTGGAGCACTTACCGTTTTGTAAAACATACATGACATTCTGTCTTCGTCTTCAGCAGCCGCGCAATCTATAAAACCGTCGCAGAGCATGTGGTCATCTATACATCTATATCGGCCCATTCTGTCGGGTGTCGGACACGCGAACCTCTCCAATCCATCGTCTGAAGGAGCACATTCTGTGAAAAGACAAAAATGATTTTATAATATTTATCGGCATGCACTCCGATTGAATGACAGCTAACACTCGGCAAATAATCTTTTAATGCGGTAAACCTTTAAACGAGATCTGCTCAATTCTACCTTAATCCAATACAAAAACCGACTTCAACACTGAAAAGTCTCAAGGTGAGAATATTCTTAAACTTTTCGTATGCCCAGCTAAAATCCACCTCTTAATGGCAGTGTGGCGTCAGTTTAAACCATTTTATCTAAGTGACTTTATGAAACAGGCTTTAAAAAATAATTTTTGATCCTTTTAAGGTTTGAAACTGCAATATTTTTGCTTCATTGAAAAAAGATTTTTTTTGTACAAACATTTTCTAGACAATAAAAAGTGAATTCCGAGTTGCAGAAAAGGTGACAGGTCTTCTGGGAAAGTATTATTAGCTAAATCGAGGAAAATTCGTAATATCAGGGATTTGACTGGAATGCGTGCCTAATAAAGCAAATACACAAAATAAATAGAAATCTTAAACTTTTTCTTCAGGCACTTAAAATATCAGCGAATGATTACACGCTGATTTATTTTTTGAAATTTTAAAGCATTTCATGAGTAAGGTTTGCTTATTTCTTACTTTAAAAAGTTCTTTTTCAAAGTCAAGAAGAGAAGAAAATACTCCTTTATTTACTGCATTAGGTAAGTTTTCACTGTTTCCAAACAGCGCAAAGCATCAAAAAATGTAACAGTTTTCACTGGAGATTTTTTATCATTGACTCCTGTGTCATTGTTTCCTATAAATGTACGTCATTGACTTCATAAAATTATTCTTTATCTTATTTCAATTTACTCAAATGAAGAAAAAGAATAATCATTGAAGAGAAAATTTTTATTAAAAAAAATATGTAAAAATCTAAGAATTTTTTTAAATTTTTTTTAAAGTAAAATTATTTCTTTATTTAATTTATAAATTTAACTTTAAAAACAATTTAATTTCTTTATAATTTATACTTATTTTTTGAAGAAAAAAAAAATTCTTATTTAGTTAGTAGAACGAAAATATTTAAAATTTTTAGATAGTTTGAAGAGTAGATTTTTTTTAAATATATATTTATATACTTTAAATAAATAATAACAAACTTTTCAGTATTAAAGAAATGAATCTTCAATTTTAATAATAAATGAAAACAGTATTGATCAAATTTCAATAGGAATTTTACTGTTTCTACTACGAATACCCAAGTCTTGATGGTTTATGAAGGCTTCAGTGATGGTTCAACATCATTTGATGGTCATTCATGGTTTTTGATATGCCTTCCATCATTGAATGGATGGAAAATGCTATTTTAATACTATGATGGTTAACCATCAAGAGACTTTCAGGAATCCATGATAATCCGTGATAGTTCATGATGGTTCCAACTATACATGATGGTTTAATAAGAATTCTTGTTGGTTCTCAGGAATCAAAACAATTTGGATTATTTAATGGTTACCATCATGGATTATTGATGGTTAATTAGTGATGTTGGTCCATCAATGGAAAACCATCAAAAACTTTGACTGGGGAGTCTATTGTTAGAGGATCTATGCGCTCCAAAATTTTCGTTTTTAGTGCCAAGCTATTCCAAGCCAAAATGTTTGATGGTTTATGTAGGTTTCAGTCCGATTCCTGATGGTTCGACATCATTGGATGGTTACCATCATCCAACATTTTCCAATATGAGTTCGTGGTTTTCGATATTCCCACAAACTTCCATCATTCCATGATGAAATATGATACTTTAATACTATGATGGTTAATCATCAAGAGAAGATTGATTCTCATGAACCGAAATGATGGTACCTAGTATTGTGTCACCCTTAAAAATACCATAACAATATATTCACTGACCTTTAAAATATGCATCCCATTGCCTATATATATATATATATATATATATATATATATATATATATATATATATATATATAATTTCTTTTGAAAACATCAAAAACAAATATTGCTTGGATTTAAAGAACCTAGGTCTATCTTGAAAAACTACAATCTTATACTATTTTCATAAGAAGAAGAAATGAAATTCTAGAACATGCGTTCCACATTTTTATACCAACCGTCAGAGAAGAAAAAAAAAGGAAGAAAAAAAATAATATAATAAAAAAGTGCTGTACATAGAAAGTAAAAAAACATACTGGAACGAGCTTAAGGGTATTCGAGAGAAAAATGTTTTTTTTTTCGTTTCTTCAGGCTATGAAGAGAGTATCGTAGCTATTTCTGGCGAAAAATTGACATTTTTAACCTATTCCAGTGCATATATTTTGCGGAAGTGGAGATCAACTTGTCCTGCTAAAGATTGAAAAGCTGAAAAAAAGTCGTTAAAGAAGAAAATGCTTTTTATTTTTATGTTCGCTCTTTTAATTTTTTTTTCTTTTGAAGATTGGTGCATTTTTAATTTATATTATCTTGGTGTTGTTAAAAATTAGTAGAATTTTTTATTTTGCTTAAGTCTTAGAATATCGTTTGGCACTCTTCTGAGTTTTTCAAAAAACCTATAATTTCTTCTTTTCCTCCTTTTTTTGCAAGTTTTGAAACCCTGGAAAATCGTAATATCCAATAATTTATTTTTTATGCACTCTTAGAAATTTAATTAAAAATGGTCAAATAACAATTTATTGAATGATTATTTTACCATATTTAATCGAAACAGTCAAATAACCTTAAATAAAATGGTAATCAAACAATTAAGCTTAAGAGAACCTGTTTATTAACCGCTTTCACCTAATACGGTTGAACAACCAGAACCACCTAATGAAGAAACTTAGTTCTTTGCAACTGCGTACAGATCATAGCCGAGCGAGCTCATCATGACCGGCAGAGTGTTGACACCACAGTCCATTCGCCATCAACACGTGAATAATTTCCAGTGTCCGGCACACTCCAATGCCCATTACCTTACAAAAAGTAAAGCTCCTGCTAAATAATTATTTCTTTTTTTACGATTTTAAGAAATGCTAGTTGTAAATGGTTAAAGAACGATATAGTTTTCTAGTCATGGTTTTATAACCACACTTTTTGTAAATGGTTTCAAAACCATAAAGGGAAAAAATGTTCTTTACCGTAAACTTTACGGTTAATCATTCATGATTATCCGTAAAAATGTCAAATTCGGGATGTCAGGTACAAAATGTCACATACGGAAAACATATAAATATTATCCATATTTATGGAAAAATAACTGGAGAGACAGCTGCCAGTGATTTTTCCATAAATTTAGAATGAAATTTTTAACAGTGAAATAGATTTTTTTTGTAAAGAAAAATATAAGGCTGCTTTCAACAAATACATATTTTTCAATAACAATGAAATAAAAGGAGAGTCCTAAAATGCAATCTAAATATGTTAATTAATTTGTGCAATGTACTTTATGACATCAGAAATTGCATTCCCCAAAATACGCCCGGAAAATATTCCTTGTTTCTTTCTGATTATACAAAATGGCATCATAAAAAATGAAGTATTTAAAAATTTTATTATGAAAAAATAATTTTTGTTCATTGTCCAGAGAAGGAAGTCAACCGCATTCCAATTAAGTACAGTTTTTTTTTGACACTAATGCAAGGCTGAATTGAATGACTTCCAAAATAGTATTTTTTTTGATACGAAACAACAAAGAATTTTTAGTTACTTTTTATTAAATAATTAAAAAAATTTTTTTCTCTAAATTTAGTTCTAAATCTAATCTAAAATTAATGAATTAATATTTGAGAAAAAAAAAAACTGTATTAACAACAAGTGTACAGAAGTTTAAGAAAATGTATTTGAGTGGATGAAGTATTTTAAGAACTATTGAAGATATGTGAAGTAGGAATTGAAGAAAAAAAAAGGACAACTATTAAAGTATAAATTTGATGATCACGTCATGTTCTTTATTGAATTTATCAGACATTGCGAACATAAAATAATTAAACACTTAAACTATCTTTTTTGTTCAAATACATAATGATCACTGATGTTATCTTTAAAATTGGAGAAAAATATGAAAAAGGAAATAAAATTTCATTTGCTGCGCTTAAGCTGCAATAGTAGGATCCCCGAGGAATTAATCTAGCTTCGTAATCACGATGATAATATTCATTTCAATTTTTTGGATTTTGGTATTATAAAAGAAAAAAATATCTGCTTTGTTGATTTATACGATAGAAAAAATGATTTTAATTTTAATATTAAACTAATTACTTGGAATTCTAATGTTTTCGAAAACATCTATTTAAATACCATTTTTAATCAAATAAATAGAATTAAAGGAATAAGTTTATTTATCCAAAAAGCAAGTAGACAAAATCTTTTAAAATTTGATAAAATAAACAATAGATACCCAACTAACGTAATTAAATTCTACATAAAATCATTGAGTTAAATGTATGTTATTATTAACTTCTTTGTTTACTGATATTTTTCCAAATCAGAATCAGGCAAATCCGTGTCTAAAAATCTGTGCAAAACAGGGTTTTATTCTCTCTCTTTAGAAGAATAAATAATAATTTAGTAAAATTGTACAATTGGACCTTTCTAATTATAAGCTTCTTTAAATTATTCAGCATAATATTATTACCTTGCGCACATCCATTTTCGGAACAATCCTTGCTAACTAACAAATCAAACGCGCTTCAGTACTGGAGTAAAAACGCAATCCTTCTATTTACGCTTTTACCTCTATTTGCTCTTCCATTTTTCATAATCTAGCAATCTCATTACGAAAATATTTTGAAAGTTGCCCGTACTTGTAAGTTAATTTCAGTTCGCTACTAGCTTTATAGATTTCATTTTATGCTCTATTCTGTTTTTTCTTTATATTTTATTTTCTATTTTTACTTAATGTGTTCTATTTAATTTTCTGTAAATTTTGAGTGCTCCGCTCCTCACACTGATTGTATTGATATATTTTGCTTTGGCTATATTGATTGTACAATATTATTAGAAAGCACTTCTTTTTGTGTACATAATCGCGCGAGCTGATGAAGAGATTAAATCTTTTTTTTGTTTCCCGGCCATTTAATATATATTATTTTAATATTTTTTTAAAAATATTTTATTTTAATAATTTTCTTACTCTCTTTTCATTAATTCTTAATATTTTCCATGTTTTCTCTCTCTCTCTCTATATTTTTTTTTTATAATTTTATAACCATCGTTGAACAGCTGACCCAATTTTGGGGTTTACGACTACCAATGTTCAACGCCTTGTAATTTTGAACCCAATCCAGAAGAAGAGGGAACTCCTGGATCAAGTATTGGGAGAAATTTGCCTTCACTTTTTGATGGACCCATTTGTGTTACACGGAGAGGAAGATCACGAGAATCTCCCACGGTGAGCCTGACAATTCGATGAGCGATGAAATTCGGCATACGGATAAGCATGAGGGAGGTCGACACATCAATATTTTGGGTTAAACCATTCATGAGCGAAAAACCAAATGGAATTTTCTGATTGATTAAGCGTTCTAAATTTAAATATACACGTTTCAACTTTTCACATATTTTAAAGATAACACCAGTTATATTTGTAAGCTTTTATCGCTATTTGATCAACAGAAAATAAAAAGAGTTTACTGTATGGTGTTTTAAATATTTACTTACTTTTTTATTCGCAATGTCATATAAATTCAATGAACACCATAAACGCTGCACCAAATTAATGCTTCTAATTTTATCTAAAGCACGTTTACATTTTGTTAATAGTAGTTCTTTTAAAACGCGTTTGTAAATGGTAAATAATTTAAAATAAACGGTAATTGATATGGAAAAAAAATTATGGATTCAAAGGCAAATATAATGGAAAAGTGGTACTAATTCGCTTAGGTAGGTGGAATGTAAAAAATCTCCATACTATTAATGACGCCTAATTAATTTAGGTAATATGTGCTTATTGGAATAAATGAAATAATTTACGAACTAAGAAGAAAAAGTAATGGAGAAAAGGTACTTATTAATCTAGGTGAATTGTAAAAAAATGTCATATTATAATTGATGCTTAATTAATATTGATAATATGTATTAATTTAAATAAAAAAAATCTAAAGAGGAATGTTATTGGTAGAATGAATGACTTTGTACTGCCAAAAATTTGAAATAAAATTTTTGCAAGCATACTTAGTTACGTTAAGAATAATTCTGTTATATTACAATTCTGTTTTTCTGATTTCCACAAAGAATGTCACTTACCTGGTTCTTCCACTAGGCTCTTCAAATGTGTCGGTTTATGACTTTCGGTTTTGACCGGGATTTTTTTCATGCTCAGAACTTTTCTTTTTTTTAAGAAGAACTTTTCTTTTTTTCCAGAACTTTTCTTGTTTTATGGATTCTTTTTTTTAATTCACTCCATACAAAGAACAGATATTCAGCTACTTCAAAATACTTTGAGTTCCGGTCATAATTCTTTGGCAAGGTAATTTAAATTTAATATAAAACAATGCTTTTTCTTAAGTTTTCATCTCGATAATGCTCTTGCATACTTATTCAATAATAATTGCTTTAATATAAAAATTGAAATATAGGGTTTTGTCAAACTAATTTATGTAATTCTATTGATCTTAACTCAAAATGTTTACCTAAGCATTTCTCTTGCTGTAAAAAGTGCACTTTTTACCATTCAAGTATTTCACACTTGATATTATTAACATTTTATTGTACAAGTTTCTTAGATAATTTAGAAGCTTCTCCAAAGTATTTATTTAAAGGACATATTTCTATTTTGATATTAGTGGAAGGAAAATTTATTAAAGGAAAATATGTATTTATAAATTATTTCAGTTCCTCTAATGTTCCACGATTTCGGCGTTTTATGCAATTTGAGAAAATATGATTTTTATTTATTATTAATAGAAAAGGAGAATGCTTAATCAAAATTCCTTAATTAATTAATTAGAGCTTTATTTACCAAAGCTTTTCTCTCTAAAAATAAATCCTTGAAACAAAAGCTGTTCAATCATTTTAAGAAGAAAACATTTTAAAATGCTCCGAAATGAATTTTTATTTATTTATTTATAAAATTTCTCTTCTAATCGAGTCTTTTTCAAGAAATCTTTGAAAAATTTACTTCATGAATAACGACAAAAATATGCTTAATAAATCCAGACGATAATATTCCTTAATTAATTAAGCTTTATTTGGGTTTTCCCAATTCGATCAAAGTTTTTGAAGCTCAGAGCGTTCCAGTGAGGTGAACCGGGTTCCAGCGATGATTGGTTGATGCGAATTCCGGCTTGCACTGACCAACAACGCTGCACTGTCAGAATTTTCATTCAAAAATCATGGTAAAATAACCGTCATTTCGATTAACCGTAAAGTTAACGGTAAAGAACATTTTTCACCCTTACGGTTTTGAAAACTTTTAAAACTAGTATGTTTATAAAATCATGAAGACAAAACTATACGGTTTTTAACTATTTACAGCTAAGATGGTTTTGAAACCGTTAAAAAATGAATTGAACTGGACATAGGAGCTAGGCTTCTCGTTAGTGGGCATTGGAGAGAGAGCAGGAGATGTGTGTTTAAGAGAATGGAGGTGTCAACGTTGAGACTCGAACCCTGTCGGTCATGAGATTAGTTCTCTCGGCTATAATATGTACGCAAGAAACTAAGTTGCTTCATAAGGCGGGCTTAGAGGGAGCTATAAAATTCTTGTTATTTAACCGTTTTAGGTAAAAATAGTTAGTAAACGATTTTTTCACGGTTAATAGCTTCATTGTCATCTTATTTATGGTTATTCGACTGTGTTGCTTAAATATGATAATATAACAATTAATTAAATTGTTATTTAGCCATTTTTTCCGAGAAATTTCTACCAGTGTGACGTAAAATATCTTTATATATAGACGGATCATGGGGTTAAAATCCTCTTGCCGCCAGGCTAACCGTGGGAGGCTTTCCTCTGCTTGCAAAGGCGGGTAATTTCCACCAAAAAAGTCCTCCACGAGGGCAAATTTCTCCCAAAACTTAATCCAGGAGTTCCCTTGTCTCCTTGGGTTCAAAATGACAAGACTACGAAGTTGAACATTGGTAGTCGTAAACCCAATAAATTGGGTCGACATTTCAACAACGGTTAAAAAATAAAATTCTCGCAATTACGTCATTTTTCGAAGTTTTTTTATTATTTCACGTACTAAGTGTCAATCTTAATAGTTTCAGGGATCGATAGCAAACATTTAAATTATTTAGTACTAACCTCTTATTAAGTTAGGAAATTAGACGTAAAAACTAACTTTATCTGCATAAACATATATTCTTTTACATATTTATATTTTTGACCTTCAAAATATAGGGGGTTTCAGCAATCTGGGAAATATGGTTCCCATAGATTGGTCAGGAGAGCGATCCAAAGTTCCTTAATGTTATTTTCATTTTTTTGCGTTTTTAGTCATATTTTTAAAACTAATTAAGCAACTAAAAAAAAAAAACTATTTACTCAAAGATAATTTCATGCCAAAAATAATTTTTGATACTTTTTTTTATAATTGCGGATGAAAAAATTTTGAGTTATGAGGTATAATTTTTTTATACCATATTAATCTACGTATTTTTCTATACCAAAATCTAAAATTTCAACGGTTTTTATTTAGTAGAAACCAAGAAAAATTAAAATTAATTATTTTTAAAGAAATAATTTGGTGACAATGAAGAAATACTTAAATGGGGTGATTAATATTTAAATGTAGATAACTTACGGGCACTTGATTTACGTGCCTTTAGAGTAAAATTTCATTTGATATTTTTTTCGCTAATAACCAATTGCTAATCCCTTTTTTAAGTCTCTTTTTAAGTCTTCTAAAAATTTATTCGTAATTTAATAAAAAATGGAATAAAACATTTTATTGAATAAAAAATATTTTATTCAACGAATACCGAGTTTAATAAAAGCATGTTTCTGATAGAATGTGATTATTCATCAGTTATTTTTTATTTTATTTTTTAATTCATTCTTTGAATAATTGACACAATTGCAATAATGTAAAAACGTATGCATAGATTTGGAATAATATATTTATCAATGTATATTTTATAATTATTAGTACGAATATGTCTTCAACACTTTTAATCATCTTCTCAACGTATTGCCTATCGTCTTAAAATAAAGTTTTTAATTACCTGTCCGTGCGTGTTCCGCAGAAACATTTTAACAACAATTTAATTAAATTTTAACATATCTGAAAATCTTATTCTACCACGTATATTTTCTATTTATATACTTATCAATTGTTTTAGTACTTTAATTTAGGTTTTCTTTTGAAGAAAAATTCCTTTTAAAATTATTGTCAAGTTTTTATTGAAAGAAAACTTGGAATTATTGCCTGCTAGCTGAGAATAAACTCTTGTTCAAAAATATTTTGCTGATCAAAATTATTCGATGAAAAGAAACTATTTACTAAACATACTGTTTTTTCAAAAAAATGAAGATATATTATTGATTGTTTTTTTATTGTTTCATATTTATTTGAGAGATGAAAAGTAAATGTGTGCATAAAAAGTACAACAGTTTGCTTTGTTTTTTAAATGAACAAAAAATTATATAAACATACATTCAACATTCATTCTTCTTCTTAACCGCTAAATTTGAGAAAGTTACCTTTTTAAAAAGGATAAATAATGAAAAAATTTGCTTAAAACGATGTTTATATTGATTCTCAACTTTAGCACAATTCAAAAAATATTGTTATATCAGGAAATTGCTATATGTCTTATTTTGTTAAAACAGCAAATACTAAAAATAGAAAATTTTGAAAAAGATTCTAAAACCGTGCCATTTTTTCAATATCTCAAAACATTGTTCTTTTTCTAACTTTAAAAATTCCTAATGCTAAAATAATATATATGTTGAGATTTTTGGATAACATATTATTTTATAAATATAATTAATATGTTTAGCAAATAGTTTTAATTTACGTTTTTTTAGAAATTATAAATAGAAATTCTTCTTTTATTTCGCTGTAAAAAGAGAAGAAAGTTTATGTTTCTTTTATGCTCAATTGAAACGTGTCAATGATTTAATTAACTCCATAATTGAAATCTGTTTAAAATTAACATTTCATTTCTTGAAACAGCTTGAAACAATTAAATTTATTAGAAATTAAACTTTATTTTGTTAAGAGTGACAGGAAAAAAGAGTAAAGAAAAGCTCCATCATACTTATAGTTCATACATTTAATCATAATAACTTGAGTATTTTAAGCAAAAAAATAAAGGCTAAAATATAAACTATGTTGAGATATGTCCCCTTAAGTATGCACTAAAACATATCTAGAATAGATTTTGGTTAAATGAATGAAAAATATATTTTCCAAAAATTTCGAATAGGGCGGAGGCGAAATAATTGCAACTACTTAACTTTGAGTTCAGGGGAGAGGGGTCAATCAAAATTTCTGATGAGATCTTCTTTTGTTCATATGAATGCCTTTTGTTAACGATATTAGTTTCACACCATTTCGAAAGTGGAAATGCATTTTGCCCACATTTGCCTTTCCCTGCGGTTTTTTATAGTTTTTTACTATTTAATCTTTTATGTATTTTACTATCTATTTCATTGTTGGGCGATTTTTCCAGAGTTTTATTCTCGTTGCAACTTTACATTCTTTCATCATCATTCTCGAGTCCCATTTATTTTCCTCTTTAATCTTATGCTGAAGAAAAACATCTGTAAGGGTTCATGCGGTCTTTAACTGAAATGAAATTTTTAACTTTCTAAAACATAAGATTTCGTTAACAGATATTTGAAGTTATATATTGAAAGTTACATACACTCCATAACAAAAAAATCCAAGATGGAGTTGTCCGATTGAAACGAAAATTGGTGGATAGGAAGACAATGTACAGAATAGTAAATGATTAAAATTTCAGAACAATTTATTGCAGAGTTACAGTAACAAGTTCAATAATGTGTTGACCCTCCTCTAGGCTGGATACAAACTGCCACACGGCGTGGCATAGACCGATAAAGCTCCAGGATGGTCTCTTGCGGTATTTCCTTCCAAATTCGATCCAATTGTCGAACGAGGTCATCAACATTTCGTGCCAGATGCAATCGCCTTCCCATCACATCCCAGACATGCTCGATGGGAGAGAGATCTTGTGATCTGGCAGGCCAAAAAAGAGTTTGACAAGCTTGCAGACAGTTCATAGCAACACGTGTGGTATGTGGTCTGGCATTGTCCTGCTGAAAAACCAGCCCAAGACGCAGCAAGAGGAGCGGTAGCAAAACAGGTCTTAGGATGTCGTCGACGTACCGCTGTGCGGTAAGTGTACCTCTAATGACGACCAAAGGGGTCCGGCTGTCAAAGCAAATGGCACCCCAGACCATAATGCCTAGTTGAGGGCCGGTGTGGCGTGCAATAGTGAAGGCAGGATCCCTCCTCTGCCCTGTGAGTCTCCAAACACGTCTTCGATGATCGTCAGGACACAGTTGGAAGCGGGATTCGTTGCTAAAGACTATACTTCCCCAGTCGGCATCATTCCAGCCATATCTGTTCAAAACATTCATGCATACGAAATTTCAAAGCAATCGGATGATTGCTTCTTGGTGCGTCGATTTTTTTGTTATTTAATACTGTGGGAATACCGACGGTAATAAAATACACTTATCTTCTTAGTTTTGCTGCCACTATTACAGTTTCTTAAGGATTTTAAGAATTCTGCTTAAAAGGAGACTATCTTATCAGATAAGTGCATGTAATGATGGTAAGAATCGTAAAATAAGTTTGGAATAAAAGGAATAAAGCAAAGAAATTCTAATAGCAATATTTGGTGATCGTAACTGTAGAGCGATATTATACGGTGAATTTGCGAAAATCCGTTTCAGAAGGTATAAAAATATCAGATTCCTTTTTGAAATTATCTTTTTCTAAAGAAAGCCACGTACCTCACATGTATTTGGTAGAATTAAGAAAAAATTTTAAAAAATGAATCTTACGTTCTTAAAAATGCATTTTTCCATCTTTTTAAAATGTCACAAATTTCTTCAAATAATAATAATAAAAAAAAAAAAACAAGAAGTATCGCCGTAAAGATATAAAAGAAATACCGAAAAAAAAAGAAATGTAATAAATGTATATTTAAAACCTTGCGAATGCAGATTATAATTTCATCCAAATATTTTACAACTTTTACGAGACCTTTTTCGTGATTTGCCCTACAACTTTGTATATAATTAAATTAAAATAATGTAAATTTGCATAAAATCTTAATATTTAATGCAGTTTAAAACAACTTAAATACAAATAATGCCTTATAAGAATCTGACGTGTTCAAATACTACAATCTTGGAAAATTATAAATAATTTATAAATTAATTCAAATTTCATTTTTAAGGGAGATGAAGGAGAAAGCAATCTTTTTTGGGGCAGTAATCAACTAGAAACAAATCTGATGCCTAAAAGATATTTTTCTATTAATTCTTTAAAAAAAGCCTTTTTGACTCGATTTATCATAAAAACGAATCCAGTTTTTATTTCATTCTTTATTATTCTCTCAGCTTGGTTGCTTAGCAACGGAATATTTCTCTCTTGTCGATTACGCGGTGAGAGTACGGTTATAGTAAATTTCTAATCCTGCTATGGCGATAATTCTTGGTTTCTTTTTGGGATGATGTCAAATATATAAAACTTCCTAGCGACCTAAATTTTGATCCATTTTTTGTCCCAATATTTTGAGGGTCAGGAATCCAAATATATATATATATATATATATATATATATATATATATATATATATATATATATATATATATATATATATATATATATATATATATATATATATATATATATATATATATATATATATATATATATATATATATATATATATATATATATATATATATATATACACATAATAATAAACGCGGCTGTGTGTGTGTGTGTCTGTAATCACAATATATCGCCCCAGAAGCCTCGCCCGGGCACGAAATTCGGCCCATAATTGTGTTTTGCATTATGAAGAAGTATTTTTTTTCTTTTTCAATATCAAATCTTAATTGTATCTCTGAATACAATTTTTCTTTGACTTCAAATTATTTACTTTTATAGAGAAAATAAATAAAATAAAAACGTAGTTCAGGAAATATTTATTGGGTGACGCTACCTTGTTAATGTTTTTCATTGAAACTATCTGACATAGCAGGTGATATTTAAGTACCCGCAATATACTCTTTTTGATCACTGACGCTATCTTTATAAAAAAAATTTGAATCGCCTGTAGTCAAATTCAAAACTCGTTTTCCGCTCATTCCACTTGAACTGTGAATATTCTGATGTTGACCTGCTACAAACAGTGCCAAATTTCATCGCTTTCCATCAAACTATATTGTTTTTTTTAAGGAAAAGTCCCGTTTCACTATTTTAAAATACAACTTTAAAAGAATAGCCTACAATAATGCAAAAATGTATAAACAAATACATTATTATTGATTAGAATCAATAAGGTTACCGCAAAAGCTATTTAACTCAACATATTGATGTTCCTCTTCAAACCGCACACTTCTTGCATTTTGATTGGCTATTGGATCTTCTACGTGTTATCGAAAACCATTACGTATTAAGTACTCACCATATAAGGGTGAATTGATTGAAAAATCTCGATTAAGTCCAGCACCCACGTGAAGAATCCCTAATGTGGACAGCTTGTATATTTGCAGTAATCAATCGGCAAACTTCCAGAGGCGGTGATTTATGGGCAAGTGACATAAATCGATACAACCTACATTTTTTTCCATCGATTCTTAAAGGTCAATGATTGCTATACATAAAGCATCGATTACACGTGTTGCAAATACAATGTTTTTTCTTTAATTTTCTCAATTTCTTGATAGACATGAAAAAATGAAAGAGAAAAAAATTAATATTTTTTTTCCTTCATACATTTTCTGATTGCTTGTAGTTACGATACTACTCATCAGATAGAATAAATACATTCTATAGATACAAGATATTTGGTTTCCAAATTAATTCCATCAAGATATTTGACTTCCAAATTAACTCCATCAAGATATTTGGTTTCCAAATTTACCGATTTTTTTTAATTAACTACCAAATTATTTATTCCTTTTCTAATTACAAAGTAAATCTTTTTGTAATTTGGAATAAAAATATTTAGTAATTAAGAAGCAATATCTTTAGCAACTATGAGGTCCTTTAAAATTAGGAGGTAAATATTTTCGAAATTATGAATCATCATCTACAGCAATTAGGAATCATAAATTGAAGCAATTAAGAGAGTTTTTGCACTAAGGAATCAACAATGTTAGCTATAAAAAAGATACTTCTTTGCCAATAAAACTATAAATGTAGAGAATATATTTGCTTTTATGAGTCTCTTAAAACAATTTACGAAAAAATTCATGCATTACGAGTTGTAGAACGAGGACATTTAATAATGTGAGATTAAAAAGTATTTTCGACTCTTCTTTTTAATAGTTAATATATTGGAATAGTTAGTACTAAAATTAACATTAATAAACGATTGGCTTATTGATTCTAATTTGTTGTTAGTGAATTTCAATAGTTATTATTATGAACAATTATTCTAAGTAATGGATGGAGGAAAAACTCAGTTTTTATTATTCAATTTAGGATCAATCATTCTATCTGATCCGATAAATAGCGAATTTGAAATACTCAGTTATTAAAGTTAGAAACAACTATTCTAATTGATCGAATGAATAGGAAAAACTCAGTTTTTATTGTTGAAGTTAGAATAATAAACAATTATTCCAATTGATCGAATAAACAGTGAACTAGAAAACAAAACTCAATACCAATAATTTATAAAACTCAATTATTATTAAGAACAACTATTCTAACAGCTGATTAACAGGTTTAATTTTTTTTTTATTGGGCTTTTATACCTTTATATCCGTAACTATTTGTTTACATTATAAATAAACTGTCTACTCACGAATCTCGTATGATTACATTGTAATGATCATTAACCAGGTCAAAAAGACCAAGATAATATATATTGTTGTTTTTCCCTCTAGGTATTATTCCACGTAAACAGGCTTTATTTTAAGATGATATGGAATCATCTATTCTCTATAAAGATATCATTCATCGCCCAGGAGTATCCCTTTGACATTTAAGAACTGGTGATTGATGGAACAGGTAATCAAAAGCCTTTTTTTTCCCCCCAACGAGCCATTTGGGGATTTTTTTTTATATTTCCCAGTGGTGATGATGCGATGATAAGATACGAAACAATATGCGAAAGTAAGAGTTTGGATATAGATGGTCATTTTTATCTATTTCGTTGTCTTCTTTTCCGAAAGTTTCTCGGCAGCACCAAAGATTTGATTCATTGTGGAAAACATTTTGTATTAAAAGGAAAAAATGCTACTTTAGAATATAAAAAAGATTATTAACGAAAAATCGTATCAATATATATATATATATATATATATATATATATATATATATATATATATATATATATATATATATATATATATATATATATATATATATATATATATATATATATATATATATATATATATATATATATATATATATATATATATATATATATATATATATATATATATATATATATAAAATCTAATCTCGTCATCAGCTCACACGATCATATCCGTAGAAGGGAGTGCTTTCAAATATTGCATCAATATAGCTAAAACAAAATATATCAGTACAACAGTGTGAGGAGATGGATGCCCTCAAGGTAAATGGATGCGATCAAGATAATACTATACTGGATAATTTAAATAAGTGTATAATTAATAAGTTTTATATTTAATTAAACAATTTTAAGGATTTTAGAAAATTAACTTTTATTTAGGAAGGAGAGAGAGAGAGAGAAAGAAACATGAATTGCCTGTTTTGAACATATTTTTAGCCACGGATTTGCCCGAAATGGATTTGCACTTGGTAAAAATTATATAAATTAGCAAAGAAGCTTTTAGTAAATTTATTTATAATATCGTACAATTAACTCAATGATTTTATATCGAATTTAATTACTTTAGTTGGGTATTCATTCATTTTTTTATCAATTTTTTAAGGAATGTGTCTACTTGTTTTTTGGATAAATAAACATTACTACATATTCTTTTATTTCTATTCATTTGATTAAAAAACATTTAAATAGATGTTTTAAATACCATTTACTAGGCATGACCATTTAGAACTTTGCGGTGGAACACTTTAACGAGGACCGATACCGTGCACCCTCGGCCGCTGAGCAGGATGATCAAAGTGGTCACCCACCCGCTTACTGACTGCAGCCAGTGATTCTCGATTGGGAACCGTGTCTTTACGATCGGTCCACAACGGGACCCATAAATACATAGAAATTCTATTTGTAATATGTAGTTATAAATAATAACAAAGTTATAAATAATAGTACGAAAATTTACAAAAATTCTGAGTGGTACACGAAAATGTTTAGGGTTGTAGAGGAAGATAAGAGAAGCAATAAATTTGAACTATATGTACACCAATGAATAAAATATTAATGAAACTTTTATCATTTAGGAAAAAAAAATAAACAGATTCATTTAAAAAAGCACTTGGAAGTATAAAAGATTAGCAAAAATAAATTTGAAATGCAGTAGCTCCAAAGCAGTGTTTCCCAAACTTATGACTTTTGTCTTTCTGAACTTTTCGTAACGCTGTGTATCACTAATAAAAAAATGAATGTACTTTTTACTATAAAAAAATTGCACAAAAGTAAAAACTGGCTGTTGACACCACTCATTATTAACTGCTAACTATGCAAAAAAATAACCAATATGTAATTGTAAATTTTCGTGGCTAGCTTTGTTTTTATATAAAATTTTTTGGTTCGTTGCAAGATATTTCGCATAAGAACAGGTACCCGTACCCCTGGGGGTACGCGTACCACAATTTGGGAAACAGTGCTCCAAAGTAATGAATCAATTTAGATGTAGTTATGCATGTATCTATTTTTAGTTATTAATACTGACGATGAAAACAAACCATTATTTTTATCACAATCAAGTTTAACCTTGCCAGTTCTAAAAGCACAAATGGTAACTGGAGATAAATTAATGAGATTTAATTTCGATGGGTGACTGACCGACAAACAACAACAGAAAATTTATGAACGGATTACAAACAGGTGCATTTTGATTAGAGTGGGAAATCAGCCTATATTTATATATATATAGATATTCTGTAGCAAAACTTTTGCTACAGAATAAACTAAACGGGTTTTTTATATATATATATATATTTAAAAACCAGTGAAGTTTGTTAGCTTATAAAAAAAATTATTTGCGCGTTCTACTACAATGAATTATTTTTTAGAATCTGAAAACACGTTCGCCGTGCGGGGTGAAAAAAAAGAACAATTAATCAGTATTGAATGACACTGCAAAATCGTGAACAAAATTTCATGACAGCTACCGACACATATAACAGAACTAAAATACACTGGTGTAAGAAATCAAGAGAAATTTGCAGACTGGGTCTCTCGAACTACTGAACCGAATTTAATGAAATTTGATATGCACATACATTGATACAATACAAAAGAAGTAACCATTCAACAATTGTAATACAAATGAGAATTGTTGTAATTACCATTCAACAAATTCAGCAATATTCATTCAGAATTCAACAATAATGATTCATTGTAATACAAGTTCAACACAATTACCATTCAACAATTGTAATGCACAATGTGTATTATAATTGTTGAATGGTTTATTGTTTTGCATTGTATCAATGAATGTATATCTCAAATTTCATTAAAATCAGTGCAGTAGTTCGAGGGATAATCGACGCAGTCTGCAAATTCTTTTCATTTCTTACACCGGTGTAGGCGTTATTTTTTACACACATTTTAAAAGCAGTAGAGTTGGATGGCTTATAAAAAAAATTATTTGCGCGTTCTACTACAATGAATTATTTTTTAGAATCTGAAAACACGTTCGCCGAGCGGGGTGAAAAAAAGTAAGTACAATTAATCAGTATTGAATGACACTGCAAAATCGTGCACAACTACCGACACAAATAACAAAGCTAAAATAACTGCGATGTTTCTTGTAATTATTATTTTTTTCCCTTCTCGCTGACTTTACGTTAATAAATTAAGCAAAATACGTATTTATTAGTTCAAAATAAAGATTGATTGTATCATCTGGCATAATGTTTCTCCTGCATCTTCAATTGACCGTACAAAAATCTATCGAAAGAATGTACAGTTATTCATGCAGCAGTAATCGGTGAAAAACTCATAAAATACTTTGCACCAATACAAGAGTATTTCCAAGTCAAAAGTTTTGATGGTTTTCCATTGATGGACCCACAAAATCTTGATTGTAACCATCATTAATTCCTTCATGAACCATTATATTTCTTGATAGTAACCAGCATAAGTAACCATCACCTCAAAGTAGGAATTCGGACATATTTATGATGGTCCAACATAAGAATAGAAACTTGTTTCGATGGTTTGTTCAACCATCAGAAATATCCATCATAGTTTCTGAGAGATCAAATGTTGGAACGATCAGGAACCACCCACCCACCTCAAAGTAGGAATTCGATCTGATTTATGATGGTCCAATATAAATAAAGCAAATTATTTTGATTTTATATTCCTGAGAACCAACCTATTAAACCATCATGGAAATATCATGTACCGTCACGGATCAGCATGAATTGTTGATCCATGAGAATCAAACTTCTCTTAATGGTTAACCATCATAGTATTAAAGCAGCATTTCCCATCATGGAATGATGGAAGTTTGCTGGCATATCAAAAACCATGAACGCATAATGGAAAATGTTGGATGATGGTGGCCATCAAATGATGTTGAACCATCATGAATGACACTGAAACCAACGCAAACCATCGAAACGATTTGATGGGACCACAAAAGAATTTTGACTTGGGTTTACTTACTGGCATCTTCCAATAATGATTTAAAATAGTTTTTAACCAGTTTGCCAGAACGCAAAATATGAAAATATAAACGTTATCAGAAGATAGCGTATTTTAAACTGTGTTCTTATTGAAGTACAGTTTGATTTCCTCTGATTGCCCCGATCACCGCAATATAATTAAATTTAACCTCTGGGGGAGTTTTCCTGTCTCCTGGATTGGTTCAACATTACAAGTCTTAAAGCCTTAAAACTGGGTCGGCTGTTCAACGGCGGTCATAAAAATAAAATATAATTAAATTACATTCTAAGTTTATAATTAACATCCATTATTACATTTTAATTTTGCTGAATTTTAAAAAAAATGTTAACAAAAAATTGTTAATATTAAATATTAATAGCCACGGATTTTCCCCAATTGGATCTGCACATGGTAAAAAAAACAATTTTGATAACAAAACAGATTATATTATTATTACTCGTTTTCGAAGGTATTCATAATATGTCCATCATGATAGTTATGGCTTAAATTTTCAGAATAAATATTCTATTTCTAAAAGGATTTTGAGAAATCGTTAGATTTTGTCAACTGTAATGTCACCCTTAGATGTAATCAAACGCTTGTAAATTATTAATATTAATAATTATTAAAATTAATATAATTTAATTTTTCAGCCATTAGATATTTTTTAAGTTACAAATTTCGAACAAACACTTTTCTTTCCTTCCTTTTTCTACAAGGTTGAATGGTAAAGAAGCGTTATTATAACGTACACTAACGTAGAAATACAATACAGAAAATGTATTTTCATAAATATATTACAAAATTTTGATGTTTCTTAATACATATTTAATTCCATTCGGTAAATTCTTATTTACAAAATTTTAGGGTACGTTTTCACGTCTGGAATTTAGATTATGAATTTATAAACAAGTTTTTATGCATTTTTTTTTAATAAAAACTCAAAACAGAAATGTGTGAATCTCAAGAAATAACTGCTTAAATCTGACTTATGAAACAAGCATTTAAAAATCATTTTTTATAATTGTGTTTTGGAGACATGATTCAAAAATGCAAAATTTATAAACAATACTATATACCAGATTTCGTACTGTCATTGGAAAAATATTATGAAATTTTAAACCTTCAAAAATTGTCAAAATGTGAACTGTATTTTAAAGAATGTTATAAACCACACATTATTGACCTTTCGAATTGTCACCTGGTTTAAAGGGAAATTATTTTTAATCCAACGCGATTACATACATAATTTTTTATTGCTTTGTTAATTAATGGAACCCTGTTGTTGTATGAGACGAACTGTATGAATGGTTGTTGTATGAGACCTGCGATTCTATATGAACAGGTTACTCTAGAGACCGTCTTTAATGTAGCATTGCAGCGTTCCTTCTTTATTGTGGCTTACTAAATTTAAAGAAGAAAAGTTTTTGATATTCTAAGGCAAACGAAAACAAAATGGTATTTCTTTTTAGAGAAGGAACATCCAAAACACGTCGGAAAATTATTTGTCAATAAACAAAAATAATTGTATATTCTTATAGGAATTAAATAGTTTTACTAAATTTAATGATATAACGTGAAAGGCCCATTTAAACTTTACATTCCATAGTTTCAAGAATCAGATTACTTCAAAAATTAAAATGAACAAAAAGTATACATAAGCCTCATAATTTTATGAAATTTAATTTTGTGAAAAAAGTTTTTGACAATTTTTATCAAAAAATTTCAAGTTTCAATAAAAATCATTATTTAGAAACTAAAAAACGCAAAACAAAGAATGCTTACAAAAAAAAATAATAATAATTCTTTTTTGTCGCCATTTTTTAGTGCTACGAAAATTCGTCTTTGGGATTTGCCAAAATCAGAACAAGATGCAATTTTATTTTTTCCGGAGCGAAATATTTTACCAAAAAAACGAAAATGTACCAATTCCCATGACATGAAACTTTATCTTGGTAAACGTTCGTTTTGGAAATGTTATCTCATTTGGAATCTTATTTATTAGAGTTAATATGGCGACATCATCAGGTGAACGAAAATAGAGATTGTTTTGAATCTATGTTAAACTTTATATTGGCCCATTTCCCACCGAAATCCGATTGACTACTTTGATTTTAAATAAAGTGCTTTATTTTATGATTTGTCGCAAAAATTTTAGGTGTAGATTGGCGACACTTAAAAACTGCCAAATCTATAGCTGCGGTGGCGTCAATATATAAGTACCGAATTTTTATTCCATACTTTTCTGAATCATATTACTTCAAACATTAGAATATACAAGAAGTATACCTAAATACAAAATGTTATACCATTTAATTTTTCAAGAAAAGTATTTTGACAACAATTTTTATCTAAAATCATAAACTAAAAAACGTAAAATAAAGAATTCTTAGGATAAAAAAACGATTTTAAAAATTCCTCATATAGAAATAAAGAAACTGTCATATTGTTTCTTTTTTTTTTATTCTTATAGTTCTTAATCAGACGTAAAAAACCATTCTGTAGAGAACTATCATCAAATAAGAAAAAACATTATTTACAAGCAAATTTTTTATTATAAAAATCATAACACTTACCTTCTTTATAAATCCGGAGAATTCCAAATGAAATGTTCTTCGTTTGAAAATTTTATTTTTAAATAATAACTACATAGATTATCCCTTCATTACTTTTACATAACAGACCACAGAGCAAGAACTCGATATGAATTTTAATATGCAGCTTAAAAACAGAATAGCTGAATTCTAGTTGAAATTATTCTTTCAAAACTAAAAAATACTTACCAAGAAAACGATAAAAATTTATTAATAATCCGCACAAATGACACTATTTCAAGTAATTTGGATGATTTTTTATTGTTGTTTTCCGAATTATATAGATACAGAAACATACATTCTAAATAAATAAAAATATAATTTTCTCTTATTTATTACAAACATTTATATAAACTGCACAATGAATTAGTAGTTACTAGGATTACAAATACTAGGATTGCATTATAAAGTAATAAAAGGAATACTAGGTTACTTATAGGAACCTAGTATTTCTTTTATAAAAAAATTTATTTCTTTTACGAAATAATTAATTTCTTTTTTGAAATAATTTAAATGACAAATGTCAAGTTATCTGGAATGTCAATTTATCCGAGGGTACTGCGTTTTTTAAATGAATCAAATATGACGTTTGCCAGTTCCGCAATCAAGCTAATGATTTACAGAGGTTTCTGCACAAAAATCTGAAAGGGGTTTTCCATTTAGGTAGATGTTCATAATAGCGTTTAACGCTTCTTGTTTAAGACCAGTACGTATTTTTTTTTTTTTTTTTTTTGTAAGTTCATTGCTGAAAAGTCCCTTTCAACCGCTGCAGTACGGGAGTCAGAGAAAACATCCATTCCACCATGCGCAGTATGTTGCTGTATTTCTAGATTAGAGGGTCATTTTAGAAGTGAGGCGCTAGACTCTTGTAAGATAACAAAAACTGAAAATGTATCACCCACATTAACGGGAAAATGGCCGTCCGCGTGGACGTCGGATCCCAGAAATTCGTTGTCCGCGGGGAATTTTTCACCGCCGAGGACGGGCGGACGGGTGGTTTTTCGAACCCTGATTATTATTATTACTAGATACATTTTAAGCAAAAGAAAGCAGATCATTAAAAGCATAAAAGTAGGCTATTACTCACAGCATGTCTCTTCTATTGATTTAATGAATTTAAAATTACTTATAGTATATATTTTATTTTTTGTTAATCATACACTTACAGTTTGTCAGTTAATAATAAAAAACTTTTTTTTTTAGAATAGTACTTTTTTATTCATGCAAAAAAGCATTCAATAGTAGAAACATTACACAAAATTCCTTTAATTTAATCAGGTGAATTTTTGTTTAATAATCATAAAAGTTAGCAACTATGAAATTTAGAAACGGAATAACTTCTCTCTAGAAAAATCTAACATTCGGATTTTTATTAATTGGCTTGATTTTTAAAAAAAAAATTATTCATTGAAATTTTCAAAGAGGCCTTGTATACATATATATACTAAACGTGAGAAAGTTAAAACCCTTCATTGCTGTGGTCTTTGACATTTACATAATAATGAATTGAGAATTACATAATAATGCCTTACTATTATAACATTATGACATATTATTAAGACACAATAAATGTCTTACTATTATATTCTATTACATTCTTAATATATTTATTCGGAGTTGTATTAAACTCAGTTGATTCATTTAAATTAGTAATTGCAGCAAAATACTATAAAATGAATAAATGTAAGAAATACTAAAGAGTTAGAAAAGTGGTTAAATTTTTATTACATATTTTAAAAATATGCAATTTAGGAATGTATAATAACTAATAAGAATACTATTTTAGAATGATAAGCATTTCTAGCATAAAATTGCAATTTTAAAAATGAAAATCAAAACTGATGTCTCTCATACTTGACACAAAATATTTCTAGAATTTCGATATTTTTTACATATAAACTAAAGAGAGATATTGAGATTGTTGAATTTTTCTATCATACACTCTTTTGAGAAATCCAACAAACTTTTCGGAGAATCTAAAACAAAACTTACATTGCATTTTAGAAATACAATAATTTTGAAAATGTCATAGCAACAAAATTTTACATGAAAATTTTTCAATAAAAATATAGTTATAAAATTAGCGACAATCTTGATAGAAACAGGTTTCACCGAAACCAGAGTTATTAAAAAAACAACGTGAAATAAAACCAATTTTATCCAGGGAATAAATTTCAGAAATATTCTACATGTATACTTACATATACAAGAATAAGTTATAATAATATATACTTTCAAAAGAAATAAGAAATGATTCTGAGTATTTTAAATGTATTATGAAATGATTTTTCACCAAACGTCATATCTTAAGAATTAAATTGTATATAAACCCATAAATACACTGTTAGGAGTTTCTTAGAAAAAATGGCTAAATAACAATCTATTTAATTGTTATTTTACATTATTTAAACAAAACAATTAAATAACCATTAATAAGATGGTAATGAAACTACTAACAGGGAGAAAAATCGTTTATTAACTAGTTTTACCTAAAACGGTTAAATAACAAGAATTTTATTGCACCCACTAAGCCCATCTCATAAAGCAACTTAGTTCCTCACAAGTGCGTACGTATTATAGCCGAGAGAGCTATTCTGTCAATCTCATGACCGACAGAACGGGGGTTCGAGTCCCAGTGTCGACACCTGCATTCTCTTAAACACACACGAATTTACCTGCACTCTCCAATGCCCATTATCTAACGAGAAGCTTTGCTAATATGTACAGTTAGATTTCTTTTCTGATGGTTTTGAAACCATGGTAGCTGTAAATAGTAAAAAATCGTATAGTCTTGCATTTATGATTTTATAACCATACTAGTTGCAAACGGTTTCCAAAACCGTAAAGGTGAAAAATATTCTTTAACATAAACGGTGAATCAGATGGACAAACTGCTGCCAGTTATTTTAGAAGGAAAATTCTAACAGTGTAATTGAAGAGGAAGGCATTTAAACGCAAAGTGCAAAACATAGATTCTTCTTTTGGGAAATTACCTGAGAGGGTTTGCTCTCACAAAGGAATCGTGCATTTATGGAATGCACATATTAAATATTTGTAGCTTATGAAAGTTCGATTGTATTTAGCAATAAATGAATTCCTTGTAATATTTTATAATATAAAAAAATATCAACTTTTATTTTCAGTTTTTGCATAAAAAAGAATCGTAAATTGCGAACACTTATTTTCCAAGCACTGCAAGTATAAGATTTTTATGGGTATACATAAATGTTCATCAACTTTATGGAAGAACACAAATAAGTTATTCCGATGACATTTAACCAATACTTACAACTAGGACTGGGCTATAAATCGATGTATCGAGACATATCGATTTAACGCATATATCGGCAAGACGATACAGCGACTTTCATTCAAGGCGATGCATCAGAAATCTGATTTAAGCCGTCGAGTAAAGACAACGAGCGCAAAACGATATAGCGATATAAGACACGCAAGGATATAAGATAACGATATAGGGATAAAAGACTCTTCTCTTACGTTCCGATGTCGACTCGCGCTGTGGAAGACGATGTTCATTTCATTATGTTGAAATGGCCTTGATGGTGAGCTGTAGAATCAGAGTTTTGAGAACACATATCGTTATATCGCATGTTCCTTTTCGCACCTCTTAGCTTTTTTTTTCTTTGTCGCAACTTTTCTTGTAGATTATTTTCAGTGGGACTAACTTCGTGATCGCCGATGTTACCTTGTTCTGAAGGCAATCTATTATTGAAAAGAATATATAAAGAAGAGTTTGTTCATTAATTAGATAAGTTTTTTTTTTAAAAAAAAAAACTTCTTTTTATCTTTAAATGTGAAAATTATCGGCAATCTAATTTAGGCCTCCATAAAGAATTGAATTTGTTAGGTTATTTTTTTACTTTCTTTTAATTTATTTAAAATTTTTTGGATGAAACTTCTAATAATTTAATGAGTTTTTATTACCGATTTTAAATTTATAAATCTTGTTGTTTTTATTTTTAGAAATAAAGTAAAAAAAAAAAAATTATTTTTGTCATTTGGATTTGAACATATTTCAATCAACTTTGTTTACACAAAAAAAATTTGAAAGGGTTGCGTATTTTATTCATTTTTTAAAATCATTTAGCACTTCGTTTTATTAGAGAGTATAATAATTTTTTTAAAAAAATATTCTTTTCATATTATTTGTTAATTAGCTAAATATATTATCGAATATCACAATTTTTTTATTTTTAAGAAATTAAATCTTACTTTGTTTTTCGTTCATTATTTAATTTAATTTAATTATTTATCTGAAATGATAAGGTCCCGCAGTGGACTGATCTTTAAGACACGGTTTCCTGCAGATCACCGAAGTCAAGCATCACTGGCTGCAGTCAGTGTGCGGGTGAGTGACCACTTGGATCAGTCTGCGTAGGGACCGAGGGTGTGCGGTATTGGTCCTCGTTAAACTGTGCTACCGTAAAGTGCTCGACTTCGCTTACAGGTCGTCAAGCTACCGAAGCGGGGGTGCCATCCCATCTGCAGAGGATCAAAATTGTGATGGCATGTCTTCGGATCATCCTCAGGGATGTTTCCCAGACCGTCGCCAACAGCCCATTGTGCAGCTCTAGTGTGACGTAAATGAACTATAATAACTGAAATGATAATAATAAAAAATAGTGTTTCAAAAGCGTTTTTTTCTTCTTTTTTCTAAAATTTATTTACACTTTATTTTAAACATACAAATAATTTTTAACGCTTCATTTAGAAATTGAACATTACGATCGAACTTAATAATTATGAAATTATTATGCATTAGTACAAGAAAATATTAATTTTTAAAAAACGCTTTAAAAAAAGTTTTTAACACTTTGTTTTACGCGTATTATGAATTTCTAAGCAAACATTTCAACAAATATTTTAAGTAAGATTTGTACATTGTAGTCAATTTATTTAATATCTTTCTTAAGCAAAACATATATATCTTCAAATTTATAAATTGATTTAAATCAATCTGAGTATGAAGTTTTAATAGAAATCTGACTTTCTGTGCCTTACAAGTAAATGAAATTCAAAAATACTATATCGCGATGCAAAACTGACGATGCATCACGATATATAATTTCTAATATCGCCCAGTCCTACTTACAACATATATTCACATTTCATTATACTTTCATGATTATTTAATCTTCTTTTGTAACAAACAACTTTTTTTTATCGAATAAAATATTAGTAAGCTCTTTATATTTGAAGAAACAGACCCTGGCCTAATTATTAGACGCACTGTAAGTCTCTATGTAAAATCTGCAGGATTCTATGATACATTATTGTTTTGACGCGGCTGAAACCGGTTTGCACTTGCTTACGTTATTGTATCAATGGGTTAACATTGTAATGCAATACGTTAAAAAAAACAAACAAATAGGAAGTATATAAAATATATCTTGAATAACAACATGTTTGTTTAAATATAAAATTATTGCATATATTTTCGTGTAAAACGTGTAACTATTAAAAACTATAGTTCGTCCAATGATTTGATCTAATTATTATAATATACTAATATAATACCTGATAAAATAAATATTCTATATTTATATAATATATCGTCCAATGTATCCAATCATCTAATTTAACAAATTGATACACGAACATAAACCGATTTAATTCGTGTAAAAACAATAGTATCAAATGATAATTAAGATTTTACATGGAAAGTGCGTCCAATAATGTAGTCAGAGAATGTATGTTTACGTGATATATTTTTTACAAAATGCGTTCTATTTTGTTTCAATTTTTTAAGTGCTCCTCACACTATTATATTGATATATTTTGCTTTGGCTATATTGATTGTACAATATTAGAAAGCACTCTTTTTTTGCGGATCTAATCGAGTAAGCTGATGAAGAGATTATATTTTTTTTTTGTTTTCCGGCCTTTTAATATATATTTTCAAATTTTTTAAAATATTTTATATTAATAATTTTTCTTCTTCTCTTATCATTATCTTTATATCATATCTTTATATCTCCTATCATTATCTTTATATCATTTCATTAATCTTTAATATTTTAAATATTTTCTCGATATTTTAAACTTTTTTTATGATTTCTTTATACTTGCAGCTTATGCGCAGTAAATAAAACTTATTAATTTTATTTCTTAGATAATAAATAATAATAAAAATTAATTTTCTTCGTTTTGTCAGAGAAATTTTGATTTAATAAATGTAGTTACACGAGTGCCGTATCCACAGTAACTGATATAAACAAGAATTTTTTTCCCTCCCTTTTTTGAAATATAATAACAGTTTACAAAGCGTGAAGTTGTTCAAAAACAAAATATTTTACTCGTTGCGTTTTAAAACTACGCGTTTTTTGTGACATTTTAAACATAACTTCAAAAAATAACTTCAACATAACTTTAAAAATAACTTCAAAAAACATTGCAGTTCTGACACCGTATCAGTTCATAACATATTTCTCCCTAGAGTCTTAAAATGTAACATTTATAATAAACAAAAAATATAAATATTATTTAATTGTTTACATCATTATGGCATACTTCCATGATTATGATTTGCTTAATCATATGATTTATTACATTGTTAAAATTTTCATTCTAAAATTATGGTTAAATAACTGGCAGCTGTCTGTCCATTCAATTAACAGCAAAGTTTACGGTAAAGAACATTTTTTTTCTTTTATGGTTTTGGAAACTATTTACTAAAAGTCTGGTTATAAAACCATGGATACAAAACTATACGGTTTTTTAACCATTTACAATTAGCATTTTTTAAAAAGGTAACAAAATTTAAATTTTTAGCTTAACATAGGAGCTAAGCTTTTCGTAAAGTAATGGACATGGGAGAGTGCCGGACACTGGAAATTCTTCACGTGTTGAAGGGAAGAAATAGTCAGCACTGGGACTCCAGTTCTGCCGGTCATGAGATTGACAGATGAGCATGCTCGGCTATGATATGTAAGCAGTTGCAAGTAACTTCATTCGATGGTTCTAGTTAGATTAAATTCTGTTTGTTCAACAGTATTACGCGAAAGAAGTTAGTAAACAACAAACTCAACAGTTTAATTACCATTTTATTTATGGTTATTTGACTGTTTTGATTAAGTATGGTAAAATAACCATTCAATAAATTGTTATTTAAACATCTTTTCCGAGAAATTTCTAACAGTGTATGGTAGGATGAATTAGGCTCAGTATATTCCAAAATTAGTTAATTAAATGATTAATAACTCAATTAAATGATATTATTTAAATGATAAATAGCTTAAATGAAAGTAAATTGAAAGATAAATAGCTTACTTCGTCATTAATCCACAACGCAAAAATATACAGTTTTACTGAAACGTCGATGCGCACGCACCATTGGTGTCATTGCACAGAGAAGTCAGAAATATTTTTCTGTTAATGCATTTGCGGATATTCATAACAGGAAGGTTGAATAGACACTCCAATAATTGAAGGAAAACACTCTTCTCAATTTAGAATCATTAACAAGAAATATTTTATGACCCAAAGCAATGAAGTATTCTCGCGTGACGCAATTGAATGAAAAAAAGGACCCAAATAAGAGAGAAGACACAATCATAACGTCACGCCATTTTTTTTATATTGATTACGGAACGAATGTCAACTTATAATATCACGCTCTGTTTTTATTTAACAAAGATACACACAATGAATTAATGCAATATCATTTAATAATTCGATACTATTATTATTAAGCCGGTTTTTTAAAGGGCAATCGACTAAAATGAACATCAAGTTATTACTGCATAAAAAAAAGATACAATGGAGTGTTGACAAAGATAACCAATTAAAAGTACATAAATGCAATGCTCACAAACTCATATATATGTATATATAATATAAGAAGAGAGTGAAATGATAACAAATAGCCAATCACAGAAGACTTCTGGTTAGTAACGCACGAAACAGCCAATCAAAATTGAGTATGCTTGTGTGTGAAAAGGTAATAATTTTTAATAATGCTGTCTGCAGAAATGTTACAACTAAACTTAACATCTAAAGCTGAGTAGCGATTTTTATTTCATTTTGAGTATGTCTAATAATGATGGTCTAAAAATCATTCAGTTTTTCTTCATTCATTTCTAATTATTCAAAATGTAGAGGAAACAGGGGAAAAATTACAGAGTAATGAAAAAAGGGGAAAAAAGGGGAAGAAGGATAAAAATAACAAAAAACCGGGAAAAAAGAACAAAAAAATTTAAAAAATCGGGAAAATAAAAGATATAATCTTTTTATCAGCTCACACGATTATGTCCGCAAAAAAGGTTGCTTTCTAATATTGCATCAATATAGTCAAAGCAAAATATATCAATACAATAGTGATACAATAGTGTGATATAATCATGTGAGCTGATGAAAAGATTATATCTTTTATTTTCCGGATTTTTTAAAATTTTTTGTTTTTTTCCCCCCGGTTTCTTGCTATTCTTATTTTTTCCCCTTTTTCATTGTTCTGTAATTTTTCCTTTGTTTTCTCTACATTTTGAACTTATTTTATGAGTTCTATTTACTTGCAGCTTATGCGCAATAAACAAAACTTATTGCTTTTCTTAATTTTCTTAGTGTTTTTTGTTTTTATGCCATATATATATATATAGATATATATTTCTGTTTTTTACGTGATATTATTACTTATTGTGCTCCATTCTATTTTGCTTGAAGAATTCTTTTGAGATGCTCCTCACACTATTTATATTGATGTACTTTGCTTTGGCTCTATTGATACAATATTAGAAAGTACTCTTTTTGGTGGATATAATCGTTCGAGCTCAGCTCATAAAGAGATATCTTTCTTTTTGCCGGATTTTTAATGAATTTTTTTATTTTGATGAAACATTTTTTTTCTTTTTTATTATTCTGTAATTTTTCCATGCATTTTGAACTTATTTTATGAGTTCTATATTTTTGAAGTTTATGTCTAGTAAATAAAACTTATTGATTTTCTAAACTTTCTTGTTTTTCTCCTTGAATATATACACAGTCGAACCTCTATTTAATAAAGTTGCTAAATCCCGATAATAAGTTCGATATATGGAAAATCGCCTTTAAAAATGCTTAAACAACACAAAACGGACTTTAAATTTATAAACACTAGACATAATTAAAAAAGCAATTGATGCACCGGTAAACTAGTATCTTGTATTTATTTTATAAATCTTCAGCCGTAAAAGAAATCTACATGGAAAACAAGAATAGAGCAAAACATTATCCAGCGTTACACTATCATGCTGCATACATTTTCAACTAAAAAAAGCTAAATTTATGCATAAAATTTTGACTGTATTTATTTGCTGTATAAAATTATAACTGCAAAGTAATTTTAAATAGGGAAAGTGGAAGTTAAATAGGGAAGTGGGAAATAGAGAAAGTGGATCTCAAAGAAGAATTCGCTAAATAGAAAATTCACTTGGCTATTTGGAAGTTTTTTTATGAAGAAATTTCCAAAATGTTCTTGGTTCCTCAAAAAAATTCGCAAAATAGAGAAATTCGCAAAATATAAGTTCGTTAAATAGAAGTCCGACTGTATATTGCACCAAAATAATCGATACGGAAATAAAACATATGTAGTAAAAATATACAAGAAAATAAAACTGAACACAAATAAAGCAATCAGATGTCCATAGTTAAATAAAAGGCTTAAACAGCAGATAAATTCAAATAAATGGTTTGTTTAAAACTGAAGCATCAATCAATCTGTAGAAGGTAACACCAAAGCACTCTCTATATGTACATATTATTTCTATGTCAAAGAGTGTTAAATCAGAAATTAATGAATGAGAATTTTAAAAATGATCGTGAAGCGCTTTCCTTGGAATTCCGTGCATTTACAATATTTAAACGAATTGATAGGCTCCAACAAGCAGTTGCTGTTAAAAATACGTAAAGAGCAAATTCGGTATAAAAAATAAAGCTCTAAATCCAGATGAGACGGGAATAAAACTTCTTATTTAGAATTTAATGCATGTATCTTTACTTACAATATTCATAGATGCGTTTTGAACATTTTTTTAAAAATTTTATTTTATTTTAAAAACGAAGGGAAAAAGTAATGGAGAGAGAAGAAAACTCTAAAGTGGATTGTATCACGCATTGGTCAAAAAAAAAAAAAAAAAAAAAAGAAAGAAAGAAAAAGAAGTAATTTGCGTTTATTTGTAGTTATTTAGATCTAAGAGAAGCAGTTCATCATTGAAATCTCCTTAATTTTCAAAAAAAAAATTTTTTTTTTTAAAAGTTGGCAAAAAAGTTGTTGTTTTAAGGTATTCCAGTCTACGTTCTTTGGCTTTAGCTTTTTCAACCTTGGCAGTTTAGGCCTTGGCATCGTTTTTGTATTCTTCTTGCTTCAACTCTAACCATTGGGACCGTGTCAATCAGTTAGCGACCTTCTTTATTTGCGATATTCCCCTGAATTAGTATTAAAAACGATCCAGTTTGAACTGCAGGTTAGAATTTCTGATTCCTAAAACAATAAAACCAAAAATCTCGTTCAAATGATGAAATTCTCTTTTATTCACAACTCAAGAAGCATGTATGGTCCCATATCCCAAAAATAAACTCACCAACTTAATGCACAACAAAATTAAAAGTGAAAAAAAAAAAAGAATTCTAAAAAAATTATCAAAAAGCAGCGGTCGCTATAGCAACGCATGCAATGACGACGCATGAGTACTGTTTACTATTACTCTTGAACACAGTTGAAAAGTTGACGTCCAAATAAGGTGCGCACGCCATCAATCCCAAAACAACACCCATTATGACAATGGGTGAAAAAAAATTGACTCAATTTTTAAGTAGTAGCAAAATATGCTGCATGTGAACGCAAGCTGAATTATATTTTTAATAACTTAATAATGTGTTTTAAAAATGCATCATAATTTACGCAAGAAAAGTAATGCGGGGTTTTAATGAATACCAACGATTCCTACTTTAATATCGTAGTTTATTGTTTTTATAGACACCATCAAAACAGAAGTGTTCCGCTTTTTATATTTAATAGTTTTATTCTTGTGCCTTACTTTTAATTTAGGAAAAAAGATGAATTATTTTTAACGAAAATTCTACTTTTAAAAGGAAGATTCTTTTTAAATCTAATTCCCAAGCATTTCCTCATATTTAATCTCCCAAATATTTCAATTTTTTTTCTTCTATAAAGTAAACATTTCAGTTAAATGAGTTTTTAAATTGATCACTGCATTAAGTTTTTACTTTAAACTGTTTTAAGGCTTTTTTTAACCCTTAGACACAGGTCTCTCTTTTATATGTATATTTTTTCTGGCGCTCTAATCACAAACAAAAATATATTTTATAATAACTTATAAAATATTTTTGGCGTATTTTAATTATACAAAAACAGTTTAATAGTTACAAAAAAATACTTCAGATTATATTTATACTAAAATACAAAATCTGAAACAAAAGTTTGAATTCATTCATATTCAAACAATTATAAATTTCTGTAATGTTCTGTAAATTAAAGAAATTTCACCGATGAATGAATGTTTCTTTTATATCTAAATAATTGCAAATTTGAAAAATTATTGTTTGCAAAAGAAAACACAGAAAATGTTTGGAACCTTTAAAGCAGAAAAAGACACCGGGTGTTTCATGCTCATAAATTATACTTATTTTGACCTAAGTTATATATAATAATATTTTGACCTAAGTTACATCGAGTATTTTCCCTCCGAATCGAAACAAATTCGTTTAAAAAGAAATCCTTTTCAACGCTCAAAGAAAACCATAATTCGTCTTATTTTATTTATGTTCAACTTCTGTTTATACACAAAAATAAGACAGTGGAACAATTTTATTACTTTCAAAATAAAATCTTGATTCAATTCAATTGAAAGATCATTTACTGTCCCAAAAACAACAGAAATAAGGGATAAGCATCTTCAAAGAAAACCATAATTCATATTATTTTAAACTAGAAATATGACATAAATTCTTAATAATTAAAAATAAAATATAATATATAAATGCAGAACAGTAATTCATCAGGGGACACACTGCCTGCAAACACACAGGAGTTAGTGGATTTAACCAAAACTAACAGTGCCCCGAGGCCCCTTAATGAAAAGACAAGAAAAAAAACTATTACCACAAATTAATATCACCATAAATTTGAAAAAGAATCACACCTAAAAGGTGCAAATTTTAAATCAACAATTGAATGAAACGCCTCCTTGGTTCCTCTTTTAAATTTAATGTTATTAGCCTAACACATTTTTACTCCAACTTGTATTATAAGATTTTTAAAAATATTGTTTTCGGTCAAATATTAAGATTTAAATTTATTTGTAACAACCGGACAGATTTTTTTTTTATCAGCTATTGGGAAATTAATCTGAAAAAAAATAAATTTCCTTCAATAATTTTGATGTCTTGATTCAAAATTTGGCCGATATTGAAGCCCGTATAAACAGGCGGAGAAGGATATCATTTTCCATTTTTATTATGCTCATTGATTTTCAGGAATTCCTTCACAGATGTTTTTTCTCTCACTGATTCGGTCACTTTTATTAACTGTTACTTTGATTGGATTTATTTATATTGTACTTCGTTCAATTGTTAATTTAACATTTGTACCTACCTTGTGTTTAGGTAAATTTATGGTGATATTAATTTGTGGTGATAGTTTTTTTCTTGTCTTTTCATTAAGGGGCCTCGGGGCATTGTTAGTTTTGGTTAAATCCACTAACAACAGAAAGGCTCCCGTGTGTTTGCAGGCAGTGTGTCCCCTGGTGAAGTACTGTTCTGCATTTATATATTATATTTTATTTTTAATTATTAAGAATTCATGTCATATTTCTAGTTTATATAATACAAATTTGGTTTCAGCTGCTTTGTGCGCTTTTCCAATTTGAATTATTAAAGTAAAGTTTCAGTGTGTTTATTTTCCTCTTAGTTATCATTATTGACTTAGTAAATTTTATTGATTTTGTGATTGGATTCATACTATTTTATTCATTTTCAGCTTCTGTTTACACACCATCTATAAATTCCTAATAAGACCATGGAACGATTTTATTTCTCTTACTTTCAAAATAAAGTTTTGATTCAATTCAATTGAAACATCATTTACTGGCCCAAAAACCACTGAAAAAAAGAATAAGCAGTTTAAAAAAAGAAAACCATAATTCGTCTTATTTTATTCATTTTCAGCTTCTGTTCACACACCAAAATTCATAATAAGACTGTGGAACAATTTTATTTATCTTATTTTCAAAATAAAATCTTGATACAATTGATTCAATTCAATATAAAGATCACTTACTTTCTCAAAAATCGCTGAAATAAAGGATAAGTAGTTTCGAAGAAAACCATAGTTCGTCTTATTTTATTCATTTTCAGCTTCTGTTTTCACACCAAAAATAAATTCCTAATAAGACTGTCGAACTCATTTATTTCTCTTATTTTCAAAATAAAGTCGATTTGGTTAATAAAGTTGATTTAGTTTTGCACTCGAAAAAAAACGATCATTTAAGGTGCCGAAAACCCCTGAAATAAAGGATAATTTATACTAAAGATACCTTCTTTGAACAATTTTCATTGTTTGCGATTGACACACTATCATGTATAAAATAAAGGAGATTTTTTTTTTTTTATGATTATAAACAAATTTCAAGAAGAAAAAAAATTCTGAAAATAGTTACAATTTAATAAATTTTGTCTTCAAAGTAGAAGGAAAGAAACTTTTTAATAACTAGTTATCTTAGCCTGGAAATAATCTACTGTATTGATTTTAATTTTTAAAAATACTTTCCTGCAGAAAACTAGTATTCTCAGAATTGATATATTTTATGAAAAGATAACTACTGTAAAAGTTAACTTTTTTTGGAGCCTCGGAGAAAATCAATTCCTCCAACTAATGATCCTTCGAAACACCTCGTTATTTCTTTTACGAATCCAAAGTAGGTGCCGGAGGGATAAACTAGAATTAAGAAGCCTTTAAATTAAGCCTTTCTTGAAGATTCTCCCATTTTAAACACGTGACGCGAGTGGGAAAAAATAATATTGCGTGTTAGAAAAACTCACAATAAAATCAATTTCATGTGATGGTTAGATACAATTACAAAAGAGCTAACCAATGCAAGTCCCTCGCCAAATTATTAGACTTCACTATAGTGTTCTATGTAAAATCTTAAATATCAGGAGATACAGCTTTATTGCGCGGCTGGCATTTATTTACGTTCGTGCATCAATTCGCTGATATTGAAATACAATACATTAAAAATCTATGCGAATAGGAAGTATATCAAAAAATCTCCCGTATAGAAACCAAATGACATGTATGTTTAAATATAAAAGGATTGCATTATTATAATATACTAATATAATGCCTGATATAATAAATATTCTATATTTATATAATATATCGTCTAATATATATTATCTACCCTCTAATTTAACCAATTGCCACACAAACGTAAGCAAGTGCAAACAACCGCGTAAAAACATCAAAGCTGTATTAAGATTTTACATAGAATCTTGGCCACGGACTGTATAGTTTTGTAGTCATGGTTTTATAACCATTCTTTTTGTAAAAAAATGTTCTTTTCCGTAAACTTAATCGGATGGACAGACAGCTGCCAGTTATTTTAGAATGAACATTTCAGCAGAGATTGATTGGGGGGGGGGCATAAAGAAAGGTAGGCGGGAGGGAGCACTGTTTGCATAATGAGTTCTTTCTCGGAGATATATCCGCCTCTCATTAATAAGTGATAATTTTCAATCCCGAAATAGTGTACGGAAGCTCAGTGCCGCGAATACTAATTGTCGGCCTAAATTAAACACACTATAAATAGCCTTTACGGTTTTTCTTCGTTACCCAGCAAATGATATTTTAATCGAGAATCGATGGAAGGCAACAATTGGGCGGTTTTCCTTTACCTTTTGTTTCTTTCTTTTCAATTTGTGATTAATTTTTCAAACAGATTGGAAAAGCTAAGCATTTGTAACGAATTCTTTTGATTTGCTCGTCTGCGCTTTCGAGAAAAGTCGTCTGCAAACAAGATCTTTTTGAAAAAGAACATTTGTTTGTGTAGATTTCAATGTTCTCTTTGAATGTAGCGATTTCTTAGCCTTTTTATTCTTCAAGGTACTCGATGAGGTGAAAACGCTAATTTTAAGGGTTTGAAAGGTTCACACGTTAATGAAAATGCGCTAAATAAACATTTATAGCTTCACTTGTTTCGTAGAGAATTAACTTTCTTCCTTCGACCGTTGTTACTCGCTAATTAAATACACTGTCACATTTAGAATGGGTCGCGAATCTTGTGGCAAGCTTTCTAAGTATTTATTTCCATTAAAATCTTAAAGTAATTATTATATCTTTTTAATTTATAGTCCTTGGCCAAATTATTCGATGTACTATAAGATTCTATGTAGAATCTTAATTATCAGGCGATACTATATTGCTTTTACGCGGCTGAAACCGGTTCTCACTTGTTTACGATCGTGTATCAAGTGATTAAATTAGACGTTCTCTAATATAAATTCGACGATTGGATACATTATAAAAATATAGAATATTTATTATATCAGGTATTATAGTAGAATAATTAGAGCACATTATTGGACGCACTGAAATATTTTAATAATTATGTGTTTCACGCGAGTTAGTTAGATAAAGCAGTTCAAAAGTTAGATAAAGCAGTAAAATCCCTTTTTGTTTGCATTTCAAACGTCCAAATCAACAGATTTTATCCTTAAGAGCGCATGCATGTTTAAAATTACTTTTATAATAAATGCAGATATAATTTTATACATAAATATAGCTTTTTTAGTTGAAAATGTACTTCACTGGATAATATTTTGCTTTATTCTTGCTTTCCATGCAGATTTCTCTTAAGGCTAAGATTTATAAAACAAATAATAGATACAAGTTTACAAGGTGCATCCATTTCTATTTTAAGTATACGTCTAGTATTTATGAATTTAAAACATGTTATGTGTTGTTTAAGTATTTTAAAAGCCGATTTCCTATTGAACGAATTTTACATATAACGAACTTATTTTTGGAGTTTCGAGACTTCGTTAAATAGAGGCCCGACTGCACTAAGATTACACTGAGGAACAAATTATTAGTTGTATCATAAAGCTTCTTTAAATAAAATCTTTGTTTTATTGTACAAGTTTGGAAACAACGTATATGTATGCATACACACTTGTCTTTCACTTTGAAAATATCAGTTGAGACCTTAATTGACCCTTACTCGACCGTAACAGAAAAGTGACACTCGATTGACGTTAAGGAATATATTATTAAAAGCTGCACTGTTAGAAATTCCTTGGAAAAATGGTTAAAAAACAATTTATTTAATTGTTATTTTACCATATTCAAACAAAACAGTCAAATAACCGTAAATAAGACGGTATTCAAACTATAAATTGTAAGAAAAACCAGTTATTTACTACTTTCACCTAATACTGTTAAACAATCAGAATTTTATCGCACCAATTAGAAGGCAAATCGGTACAGAATGGGGGTTCGAGTTCCATCCTAGATACCACAAAATTCCCTTAAACACATGAAGAATTGTCCTGCACACAAATACCCTGGGCTATTAAAATCTCTCATCACGCATAGATGGCAGCAGCATAAAACTATCTATCATGTCATGCCTTTTTTTTTAAATTTTGAAACCATACCAGTTGTAAATGGTTAAAAAACCTATTGTATTCAAGGGTTTTTTAACCATACAAGTTGTAAACGCAAAAATACAAAATATTCTTTACCGTAAGCCTCATGGGATGGACAGAATGCTTCGGTTATTTTACCATAATTTTAGAATGAAAATTCCAACTGCGTAGTACGTAATTTAAATAAATGGGTTAAATACATTTAAACTACCTTTATAAATTCCATTTTTTACTTGTCATACTACAATAAACAGAGATTTCTCGATTCTCAAGTATTTTCTTTTATTTATTTAATGGGAGACAAAAAAATAAAAAAGAGTTTTCCACTTTTTTTTTGGCAGCCGTTTTTCGACAGGTTTATTTTCTTAAGCAAAGAGGTTGAAGCGTAGCTGCCAGATCCTTAAATCCTTTGAGGTAAGTTTACCGCGCAGCCTGGTTGTCATAAAAATTTCATACAGCTGCCATAAAAATGTCTCTGGTGTACTCTCCCACTTTGAATGTAACAGATTTACAGGAAGCGCTGGAAAAAATGAAGAGGGGATAGTAAATATTCCCCTAGTGATTAAAAAGATTCGAAAGGAACTTCTTTACGTAAAATATTTTTAAGTAAAGTTAGTGTTTTATTTAGATCAACAAGAATCTCCCCGTTCCTTTTTTTTTTTTATAAAAAAGAAATTAAATTGACAAACAGGTAAAAAAAAAAAGTGTAAATACATAATGTAAATAGGTAAAAAAATAAAATAAAATAAATAAAAGTTGTGATCGTCTTATTACGATCCGTGGTTACCCATTTCTCAAATTCTTTTCTGGATTGACTCCGTTAAACCAATCACTGCCTTAATTGATGTTTGTCGTTTTCATATCCTTGCCTGTGTATCAAGACGTCACAAAATACTGTTCCTTTTTCAGCATTCATGTTTACATCACCGTCAAGACAGTAATTATACATTAATAATAAAAAGAATGTAAAATTACTCTAACTTATTATTATGTAAATATATTAAAAATGCCTGCTAGTGAAAGTAAAAGATAAACAGCAGCGGTCGCCATAGCAACGCATGAAATGACGACGCATGCGCACTGTTTACTATTACTCTGTTAAAAAGTGCGTGCACGCCATCAAATCCAAACCAAGACCCATTTTGCCAATGGCTATAGGAAGATATTCATTGAAAGGTAAAAAAATTAAGCGTATCCTAAAAAAAGTTAGTAACTATACACTTTAAAAAAAAAACTCGATAAATCTTTAACCAGTATTGGTTGCAAAGTTTCTCATTATCCCAAAGTTTAGTTAAATGAAAGACCATTTTAGTTTAGTTACACCAAAGACTGTGAAGTATGATAGAGAAATACTTCCATGGACAGCACCAAAATTTGGTAAAAGACACAAAACTTTGACGGTGACTGATTAACTTTGACGATATTTGTTTACGACGCCATGTTTTCTTTCCAACTCTGGTGTATCGGGACGACTCATGCATTATTTTTGATAGGTAAATGTTTTATTTGCATTAATTGAAGTTCATTTGCCTTTTTAAATTTGGTTTGGTGGTATAAAATGGTTAGATCATAAAATAACTTTATTCCAGTAAATAGTTTTGTAACGGTAAATACCAACCTTGGACTGCATTTGAAAAATACCTAATAATGTTACAACCCTCTGCTCTGCTTAAAATAGAAAGAATAAAAATGTGTGTTTCTTCAAAAAAAACCTACTTTTTTTGTGATATCTTTGGAGCTAGTGAAAATACTAAGATAAGGTTAAATTGAGCTTTATTTTTCCAGCAAATAAATGCCAATTTTTGGTACAATGTGGGTCGGAATATTTTAGAGTGTACTTAAGCATAACCCGTTTACATTATCTTCTAGTGGTTTTGCTGATTGGTTATTTGAAAATGTTAAACTATTGTATTTTAACTTAATTAGAATATAAAACTTTTGCTAACGAGTTGAGTATTCAATTGCAGGCTACCTAAAACGGAGCTCAATTTCACCCTATTTTGGTATTTTCACTAGCTCCAAATATCACTAGTACGAGTAGGTTGCATCAAAAGTAGATGTTTGAAGAAACAAAATACCTATTTTCATTTCTTTTTTTGTTTTATAAAAGCAGAGGAAGGTTTGCACTATTATCAGATATTTCTAAGGCAGGCCAAGGTTGGTATTTACCGTAACAAAACTATTTACCGTAAGAAGGTTATTTTATGATATACCTCTAACCATTTTATACCCCCAAATCAAATTTAAAAAGGCAACATAAAAGAAATGAATTTTAATTATTGCTAATCAAACATTTACTTATCTAAATAAGTTGATACTTGAAACAATATGCATGAGTCGTCCCGATACACCGAGATTGAGTTGTAAAGAAAATATGGCGTCATAAACAAATATCGCTCAGTTAATCAGTCACCGTCAAAGTTTTGTGTCTTTTACCAAATTTTGGTGCTGTCAGCTGCACCATGGAAGTATTTCTCTATCATACTTCACAGTCTTTGGTGTAACTAAAATAAAGTGACCTTTCACTTAACTAAACTTTGGGATAATGAGAAACTTTGCACCAAATACTGGTTAAAGATTTATTGAGTTTTTTTTTTTTTTTTTTTACAGTGTAGATGAAGAGACATGCATATTATAAAGGAATTGTGTTGCACCAATTTGCCTACATCGATAGATTCGCTTAATCATAAGTTTACAGATGTTTTTTTTTTTTCACTTGCTGTATCAAAATTCCGCTATAGCAATTCATAAACTGTTTTCGAAAATGAGCTCAATTCTTCACAGTTGTATGAAACAAAACTTTAAAAGTAGGAAAATATTTACATTCCGTGGAATTACTTTTGCACTAATTTACTGACATCGATTGGTTCGCTTAATCATAAGTTCACAGCTGGGTTTTTTTCACTTGCTATATCAAAATTCCGTTATAGCAAATCATAAACTGTTTTCGTAAATGAGCTCAATTTTTCACAGTTGTATGAAGAAAAAAAAACATAAAAAGTTAATATATTTACATTCCATGAAATTACTTAAAATATTTACATTCCGTGAAATTACTTTCGGATGTTCCCTCCCATTGTGTCGATCACGCATTTCCAGTTAATTGCGGTCTATCTTATTGGCAATAAAATGAAGTTGTATTTTTAGAACCTTAATAATCGTTCTCATTTAAGAATGCATACGAAAGAAAGTGTTCTTATTCCGAGGTCATTCTGTTCGAAACAAATTGAGAAAATATTTTTTACTTAAAAGAAGAATTTTCTTTTACGGTTAATACAAATTTTTTTAAAACTAAGATTTTATTGTTGAAGAAATTCCCATATTACAAAAACAAAGAAGAAAAAAAAAATGTAATGCCGATTAGTTACGAACGAGAGAAACTTGTGATCGTATTTTTGCAATCACTGGTTACACATTGGTCAGATTCCTTTTTTATTTTCTTGATAGACTTTCACAAACATACCAAGTCACGGGTTGCAAAAAACTGCATCAATTGACGTTTGTTCTTTAGTCGTCCAAAGGGCTGGTTGGGTTTTCAATTGCAGTCAATATACGTTTAAGACGTCGCAAAATTCTTTCTTCCTTCAATATTTATATGTACATTAAAATCGCCACAAAGACAGTAATTATGATAAAATTAATCATAAAAAAAATAATTCTGAAAAAATTGTCAAACAGCAGCTGTCGCCATAGCAACGCAAGCAATGACAACGCATGCGCACTATTTACTATTTATTACTCGCGAACCAAGTTGAAAAATGTGATGACGGTGCGCGCGCCATCAAACCAAAAACAACTCCCATTTTACCAATAGGTTAAAAAAAAATTAGGAGGGGAAGCCTCGTTCAAAAATTGTGATACATCAAAAGATATTTACTGAGGAGTAGGATTGGGCGATATAAGAAATTTTATATCGTGATGCATCGTCAGTTTTGTATCGCGATATAGTATTTTTGAAATTCATTTGCTTGTAAGGAGCAAAAAGTCGGATTTCTATCAAAACTTCATACTCAGATTGATTTAAATCAATTTATGAATTTGATGTATATGTTTTGCTTAAGAAAGATATTAATGTTATATTTTCTAAAAATGATCGCGCAAATAACGTAATAAGATTTCTTAGTTTAAAAATAAATAATAAAAAAATAAATAAAATTGAAATTTATCAATATATTTACCTAACAATATAGAAAGAAAATTTAAAAAATAAGTTCGTTAAAAATTATTTGTATGCTTAAAACAAAGTGCTAAATAAATTAAACAAAAAAAAAACACTTTTAAAACAACACTATTTTTTATCATTATTATTTCCCATAAATAATAAAGTTAAATTGAATAATTACCGAATTCTGAACGAATAAACAAAGTAAGGTTTAATTTCTTAAAAATAAAATCAAAAGAATTATGATATTCGATAATATATATTCAACTGACAATATTGAAAGAAAATTAAAAAACACGATTATACTCTTTAATAAAACGAAGTGTTAAATGATTTTAAAAAAAGAAGTCGCAATCGCAAACATTACTAATTTTTTTGAATAAACAAAGTTGATTGACTTGTGCCCAAATCCAAAAGAGGAAAAATATGTTTTGTCATAATTTTATTTATAAAAATGAAAACAGCTAAAATTTATAAATTTAAAATCAGTTATAAAAACCCATTAAATTATTATTTTATCCAAAAAGTCTTTAATAAATTAAAATAAAGTAAAAAACAGCCTAACAAATTTAATTACTTTTTAACTTAATTCTTTATGGGCACCTTAAATTAGATTTTCGTTTGTAATAAATTCAATAATGCAAAATAATACTTAAACATATAATATCAAAATTAATTTTCACATCTAAAAATAAAAAAGAAAGATTTGTTTCAAAAAATTTTTTTTAACCTAATTAATTAAGAAACACTTCTTTATATATTCCTTTCAATAATAGATTACGTTCAGAACAAGGAAACGACGGCGATCACAAAGTCAGTCCCACTGAAAATAATCTACAAGAAATGATATCAAGTCGCGACAAAGAAGAAAAAAAAAACTATTTGGTGCGGAAACGAACATGCGAGATCACGGTATATGCTCTCAAAACTGATTCTGATTCTACCGCTCATCAATCAAGGCCGTTTCAATATAACGATACGAACATCGTCTTCCCCAGCGCGAGTTGGCATCGGAACGTAAGAGATCCTTGCGTGTCTTGTGTCGCTATATCGTATGTATATCGTTCGTCTTCTTTACTCGACGGCTTAAATCAGATTTCTGATGCATCGCCTGGAACGAAAGTCGCTGTATCGGCCAGCCGATACAGGTGTTAAATCGATATATCGATTTATAGCCCAGTCCTACTGAGGAGACAAAAGGGATTAAGACAAATGCTGTACGCAGAATTGAATGAGACAACAATCAAAGCTTTCAGGACTATTAGTTCAGACATAAAAAAAAATGTAAGAATAAAGCATATAAAAAGTAAATTTTTTTATGAAACTTATTATTAGGCCTTAAATTCTTAACTTAGCAAATAAGATCTTATTTCCAAGGTATTTTTTACATTGAATCACATAAGGCAAGAAAGATTTTGGAAGTATGAAACATGAAAAAGTACAAATTTTCATTATACTAATTTATAGGTCTTAAACACTTATCCTGAGAAGTGTGATTTGTTACTAGCAGCTTCCAATAAGTAACTCTGGCCTACCTTTTTAAATTAGCAGAATTTCAAGTATATTTCAAAAATAACGGAAATATCCCTAAGGATCATAAACTTCTATTGCTCAAATGAGATTTTTGTCTTATACATGCTTATAGGGTGTTGTAATTATCGTAGTGAATTTAAAATGTTTAGTACAACATATGCTAACATAAAAATATCTCAATGGCCCCATCAATGAATAATAAATCAAAAATTAAAATCGATCTTACTTTTTGAAAGATATTTTTAAAGAAGCTAAACATCTCAGTTATCGTATTTTCAAGAAAAAATGAAAGTTTAATAGAGATGATCCTCTTAACAGCCGCGTCATAATAAAAACCTCTTCAAAAACTTTTTGAAAAGGAAAAAGCTAGATAGAATCCAAAACAAAAATCATTCTTAATTTTTTGATGAAAGATTTAATGCTAAGAAAGAAAGTTTTAGAAAAAGAATAACGATAAGCTCTTTCAAAAATGCTGTCATAATAAAAAAGCTAATAACAAGAAAAGTTAATAAGAAAAGCTAAACAAAAAAAAAAAAATGTCTTAGTTCTGAAATATAACATTAACGCTGAGAATCACAGTTTTCTATATTGCCGGTTATTTGTCTAACCATACTTTAAAAAATTAACAATAAGAGAATAAATCTAACCACACAGTTTATTTGACTAACCATACAGGAAAAAATTAACAATAAGAGAATAAATCTAACCATACAGGAAAAAAGTGGCAATACGAGAATAAATCTAACCATACAGGAAAAAATTAACAATAAGAGAATAAATCTAACCATACAGGAAAAAAGTGACAATAAGAGCATTATTAATACAGAGAAACAAGTAAAAATTAAAAAAAGTTGTCAATTTTTAAAGCATAAATCTTTGAAAATCATGATATACTTTCCTGAATACAGTTTAAAACAAAATCATGGTTCAGTATAAAATAATCTAATTTCAATTCTCTCAGAGCATCAAGTTTTAGAACAGTCCCTAACTTGATTATTAGCCTCACTATAAGATGCACCATCTTAATTATCAGAACTCTATACACAGACTTGTTTACGTATTCAATGGGTTAAATTCAACTATATAAATGTAGAATCATGTATTATAATAATTGTAGTGTTTTCAAATAATGACACGAGTTTATAAGCAATACTTTTATATTTAAACATACATGTAATGGTTCAGGAGATTTTTTTATATACTTCCTATTTGTACTTACTTCTAACGTACAATGATGCGTAAACAAGTGCAAACCGGTTTCAGCCGAATAAAAATAATAAATACGGTATAGTATCAACTGATAATTAAGATTTTAGGATCTTAAAGTGATCCTAATAATTTGGCCATGGACTGTATGTGTAAAAACAATTTCTAATAATGCAAAGTAAAAAATACGATTCTATATTATTCTTTATTAAATCCAAATTTCCGCCCAAAAAAATTTAGTCGAAAAATACTTTTCCGTATGTTGGGTCGACCCAATAAATATTGAACAAAATGGCTGAGCAGTGGCCAAATATTCGTTACATCCCAAGACACAACTTTTAAAAATCCCGAATTATTTTCGACAAAACGTTAAAATTAAATATATTTTAACACTTCCTATTCTCTTGTTCAATTCCTGTTTAAATTGGTTTCCTAAAATTGTACGGAATTAAATTCCATTGTTATTTTTGAGCCCAAATCTGCTTAAATTGGGGAAAGGTACTGAAATTATTTAAAGAGTCTAACAACTATAACTTAGATATCGATTTATTTCAATGTCAGTTCATTTAACGCGTTGAAAGGGGAAAATAATTTTAGAAAAGACGATGTCAATTTTCAGTCATTTAAAAGCTTTTAAGGAAAAATGAGTTTATGGATTTTTATGCTTTAGCAGTTATTAAATGTACATAAGTTATATAAATATTTTGGAACTAGGTTCATACACTGATTTTCAAAAATAAGGAACATTTCGTTTAAATGAAGTAACTATGAAATAACTTACGTGTTCTGAATTAAGTATTCAACGACACAGAGATGTTAAATCATTAACATTTAATCAAAATAAATTTACTACAAAGTATTACAGATTAAATTTTTGAATAGAAAACAGATACTTGAATTAAAATTATTTTTTTTAAAGCCTAACCTTTTTTTTTTTAACCTAACTAAATCTCTTTTTTTTTTCAACCTAAGGAAATCCGGAGAGGGTATTTTGGGACATTTTTCTGCCAAAATGTTACCCATACAAATTTGTAATCAAATGTTAGTTACGTTTAGTGTGCCTACCACTACAAAATAACAATTCCAATTTACTTGTATATAAGACATCTTAACTCGATTCTATGTTGAGGTACCTTTTCATAGATGAAGGTTGACACGATCGATAACTACAACCTTACTTGATTATACTACTTACTTTATACCTTACCTACCCACATTACCATAACTAATACTTAATGTAGTCGCAGACACTGTAGTCTGTCTACCACTACATAGTTTTGCCGACACTTGGATATTTGAAAACTGTTTCTGTTCTAGAGAATTCTTCCGCAACATCCAAATCAGTTTTCCTCAACTCAAAAAAACATTAAAAAAGTAAAATTTGAAAATTCCAATTACAGCAATGAAAAAAATTATGTACGATCAGCATAATTTATATTTTCAAGAAAAGCTCTAAAAAAATATTTTTTTCTTATAAAAGAAAATTGACAAATTTTTTTTTTTAGTCTATAATGATACATTCCATCATCAAAAAAACTTCCAAAATTTGACTTAAAATCCAAGTGGGCGAAGTTCTTACCCGTTTAAACACATTTTTAGAATTAAATAAGAACCAAACGTAGAAATTGAATTTTAAATATCTGACTTTTTCAAAATTATGTTCTTTAAAATGATGCAAAAATTGTCTACTTTACTATTGAAAAATTTTTCGTTTTTTTTTTAAAATTTTTATTAATGTAAGAAATAATTAAAAAAAAAATTGTAATCATCGAAAGGTGATCATAGGTTACCCATTGGCAAAATGGCTACTGATTCTTAATTAAAACAATAAACACAAAAATATCGTTCAAATGACGAAATTCTCTTTCATTCACAACTCAAGATGTAATTATGGGATCTCTCTGGTCCCCTATCTCAAAAATAAACTCACCAACATTGCGTAGCAAAATAAAAAGTGAAAAAATAAAAAAATTCTAAAAAAAATTATCAAACAGTAGCTGTCACCATAGCAGCGCATGCAATGACGACGCATGCGCACTATTACTCTTGAACACAGTTGAAAAGCGTAATGACGTCCAAATAAAGTGTGCTTACCATCAAACCCCAAATAACACCCATTTTGCCAATGGATAATAAAAAGAATCCATTTACGGCTGAAGGAAGACCTTAAATTAGAAATTTAAATTGTTGCAAACATAGGATCAGCCTGTTGAATAAGCAGCATGGATACGTGAAAGAAAGACGACAGAATAAAATGAAATCAACAATTTTGAGACCAGCACATTAAACTTAAACCATGGTAGAATTAAAGTAAAGTTGAAAATAAATTTTAATACTAATAGAAAAATATTTTCCAGTCGTATTAAATTTTTTATATGTATATAATGAACTCAATCCGAAAATAACTATGTTAAATATTGTGTCGTAGTATACGCTTAGAAAGAGTTTGAAAATTCACTCACAAATTTGAAAATCTCAAGCTCAACCGCAAAATCACACCACAAATTCCGAAAACGGAAATTTAAAATGGCTAAAACGCAATAAATCCGTCGAATCTCTCGCCAAATCTATAGCTGCATGTCACATACAATAAATGTCAATTCTATGCCATAAAATTAATTTAAAAAAACCCGTAGGGATACAGAAAAGTGGCAAATTAGATTTGCATCATTGAATAAATTTCTTTTTCTTCACAAATACTCGATTTTTATCTTTTCTTCTAAATGTATAGTTTGCTACTTTCGAACTTTTTATTTATTTTCGTTCTTGAAAGTATTTAAAGAAGAAAGAAAGACAAAGAATTATAGAAGTTACAAGGCATTGCAACAAATAGTTTAGTTTCCAGAGGTCAACTTAATTTGGTGAATAATATTTTGAAGGAGCGGTTACAGAACATTTTTTAACAATTCGAAAAATAATATAAAATTTATTATAACTTTAAAACTTTTAAAATTTGTTACTATTATGCGAAAATATTCAAAAATCGAGCAAGAGTTTAATTTCCAGCAGGAAGAAAAATAAATATCACCTAAAAATATAGAGAAAACATGAAAAATAATAAAGATTAAGGAAAAGGAAAGAAGAAAAATTATTAAAATAAAATATTTTTAAAAAATATAAAATCTTCAAAAAAAAAATTATTAAAAAGCAAGAAAGCAAACAAATAAAAAGAAATGATATCCTTATCAGCTCACACGATTATATCCGCAAAGAGAAGTGCTTTCTAATATTGTACCAATGTAGCCAAAGTAAAATATATCTATACAATAATGTAAGGAGCACTTAAAAAATTTGAAACAAAATAGAACACATTAAGTAAAAAACACATCACGCAAAAAAAAGAAAGAAAAGAAAAGTGTTAAAAACGCAAGACGAAATCTTTAGAGCGCATTCAAATGAAGAATCTTTCAAGAGTGATTTAAAATAAATATTTTCGTTGCCAGATTACAAAATATGAAAACAGAAACGCAAATGGAGCTAAAAGCGCAAATAAAGGGATTTTGTTTTATGAAAGAGGGACTTTGTTTTGTTCCTAAGTTATAAATTTTCGATAATACTTAAATTAGCAGGAATAATACATTCATGAAGTTTATCAACGAAATCAAAATATTTCTCCTTTTCACATTGACATTCATAAGTGGATATATTACTTTTCCCAAATATTTTGCTACTATCATTATAATTAAATATAGTTCGATCATTTATTAAAAGTTTTTAATGATATCTTTAAATCTTTAAATAGAAGCAAATTTTTTAAAATGTTACCGAATTTAATCTTCTCGAAAATAGGGTTTTGAAAGTTAATAACAAAATATAAATTATGTAAATCTTTTTTCTATTTGGGGAAATTTTACTCATTTTCGCATTTACAAGATCGAAACAAAGAATTTTGAAAAGTAAATTAATAAAAAATAATGTTAAGAATGAGATCTTGAAGCTTATATAAGTCATTATTCTTAAAGGAGCAAAAAATCTTTCATTGGTTTAATATTATAATGTTTATTTCCACGTTAGATATAAAATTTACATTTAATTTGTGGCTATTAAGGGAACTACTTCCAGAACCCCGTTTACCTCGATTTGAACGCTAATATCAAAAAGCGAGTAAGTTGAGGATCTGTGTATGTTGGAACCTACGTTTAGCACATTCGGCAAAAATTGTTTTGAATAAAAGTAATTTTCTTCTTGTAGTCTTAAATCTAAACATTCTACTATATCAAAAATATTAATTTTAACACTGTTAAAATTATGTTCTCGAATATATAGCTTAGCATAATAAATAAATACAAAGAAAAAAACCCGAAGAAAATTAAGAAAAACAATAAGTTTCATTCACTGCACATAAGCTGCAAGTAAATAGAACTCATTAAATAAGCTCAAAATGTAAAGAAAATATGAAAAAAAACTTCATAACAATGAAAAAAGGGAAAAAGAAAAATAATAATAAAAATCAGGAAAAAAAATTCGAAACAAAAGGAAAAAACTCCTCTCACTATTGTATTGATATATTTTGCTTTGACTATATTGATACAATATTAGAAAGCACTCCGCCTTGCGGATATAATCGTGTGAGCTGATGAAAAGATTATATCTTTTATTTTCCGGATTTTTATTATTATTATTTTTCTTTTTACCTTTTTTCATTGTTCTGTTATTTTTTTTTCATGTTTTCTCAACAGTTTGAATTTTATATATTATATTATACTTACAAAAAGGATAAAAAGAACGATGAGAGAAAAACGAAAGAAATGAAGAAAATAAATTTTATTTAATGTGCATAAGCTGCAAGCATATAGAACTAAAAAAAAAATATGTATAAGCACCTTCTATTTACGCTTCCAACTCTATTTGTGCTTCTGTTTTCACACTCTGTAATCTGGCAATCATATTACGATACTATTTTATATCATTTTTGAAAGATTCGAGTATTTGTAAGTTCATTTGAATTCGGTACTCTCTTTAGATTTCGTCGTATTTCTGTTTTTTTGCCTGATATGTTTTATTTCGTATATATTTCTTACTTCAACTTTCGTTTCAATTTTTTTGAGTGCTCCTCAAACTTTGATACATTTTGCTTTGGCTCTATTGATACAATATTAGAAAGCACTCCGCCTTGCGGATATGATCGTGTGAACTGATGAAGAGATTATATATTTTCATTATGTTCCTTTCAGGCTATTCAATATTCCTTCATGTAATTTTTTTTAAACATTTTTCAAAATGTTTTATTTTATTTTATATATGAAGCCGGTTTGTACTTTCTTATGTTCGTATATCAATTAGTTAAAATTGTAATGCAATACGTTAAAAATAAATACAAATAAGAAGTGTATAAAGAATAAAAACCCATTAAATATAAAAGTATTGCATGTAAACTCGTGCAATTATTAAAACACTACAGTCCGACTAATAATTATTATAATATACTACCTGATATAATAAATATTCTATATTTATTTAATATATCGTCTGATTAACAATAAAGCTGTGAATCTGATAATTAAGATTTATTTAAGTCATGTCGTTTTTCATTTTAAATTTACTTTTCAATCTAATATTTAATAATAAGAAACATATTCATGTTCTAAATAGGAAAATTGAATGAAGATCGATTCCAAGCAGGCATTTTATTAATCCCCTTTTTCAAAATTGAATTTAAAAATGTCGACTGCGCAGGATGATTATATAATTAGTTAAACACTCTTTTATCGTATCTCGTTTAAACAAAAATTGGATCACCGCCGCCGTATCATCAATCAACGAACGATGTTCTACTAATGAATATCATCAAAGATCCCCCACCTGTTGGTGACAGGAGAGACTACAATAACTCGCTTTCTCAGATGCTGTTGCCATCGGTAGAAATCTAATTACTTCCCATTACGATCGAGCTTAATGCAGTTGCTCTGAGGAAGAGAATTATCTGTCAGACGATTTTAGAGGTGCTGAAGCTTCATTCCTGACGATTTTGCATTTTCTTCAAATGTCAGGAGATATTTGCACAGCTAATTGCTCGCGTAAGCTTTCGGAAAACGAAAAGGTGAAATTACTTCTCTAAAGAATATGTCGGAAGGAAAAGAGAAATTGTAAAATAACTTTTAAGACGTTAGAAGGAAATGTGAATTTTCTATCGATTACTGCGGAAAGATTTATCCTAGAATAATGCTGGACTTCAAAAAAAGAAAACTGCTTAATCATCTTAACAATGTACATAAAATAGTAAAAAAATTAATTTTCTTAAGCATTTCCTTATTGAGCAGGATTTAAAAAAAAACTGCTTAATGATCTTAACAATGTTCATAAAATAGTAAAAAAATTATTTTTTTCTGAAGCATTTCCTTATCGAGTAGGATTAAAAAAACTGCTTAATCATCTTAACAATGTTCAGAAAATAGTAAAAATATTAATTTTCTTAAGCATTTCCTTATTGAGTAGGATTTAAAATGAAAATAATTTTTTTTTTATAAAGCTATGAGGCTAGCAATAAATATTTTTCTTCCTATTATTATTTTTATTCATCATTTACATTTTTATTCATATAACATCATTTCTTCCTTTATTATAATATTTTCATCATTTTTATACACAATTTTTGCATTCATTAGTTCATGAGCAAATATTTTATATATTGCATAAAAAATTTTTTTTCTTTAAAAATTTCATATGGCTTTGTACTTAAGTTTTTTTTTTTTTTTTGCAATCTGATTTACGTCACAAATTTTATTTTGATAACAAAAATATAAAATATTTACCAATATTTAAGAGAGAGTATGATCTTAAGCAACATGCTATGCTCAAACTAATTACCAATATTTAACCTGATAGGTTTATTACAAATCAAGAATATGCCTATGAGGCGAAAAAATGAGAATTGAAAAAAAAAAAAAAAAAAAAAACACAATTAAAAACAAACTAAGTTGAGTTTGCAGACTGATTACAAAAAGGATGGTTTTTAGTGGGTAGGTCACAATATCTTTAATTTAACTGTTTTCTTAGAACACTCTCAGAATTTTCATTCTAATTTTACGGTAAAATATCCGGCAGCAGTCTGTCCACCCGATTCACCGTAATATTTACGGTAAAGAACATTTTTTACCTTTATACTGTTTTGAAACCGTTAACAACTCGTGGGGTTATGAAACCATGAATACAAAACCATACTGTTTCTTAACCGTTTACAACTAGTATGGTTTCAAAATCAAGAAATAGAAGACAGAGGAGTTTTCGTTAGGTAATGAGCATTGGAGAGTGCAAATTGTGGAGTGTAGAACACTGGAAAAACTACATGTGTTGAAGAGGCAATATTGTATTGTCAACGCTAGGACTCGAACCCCAGTTCCTGTTGGTCATGAGATTGAACGGCTGTATGCACGCAAGGTACTAAGTGGCTTCATTAGGTGGGCTTATTGGGTGCTATTAAATTGTGGTTGATTAACCGTATAAGGTAAAAGCAGTTAATAAACCGTTTTTCTCACAGTTTGATTGCCATCCTATTGATGATTATTTGACTCTTTTGTTTGAATATGGTAAAATAACAATAAAATAAATTTCTATTTAATTGTTACAGTGTCTTACATATCTTAGGCTTAGTGTCAAATTATTCAGCATAAAACAGGTTATTCATATATTTTTTACAAAAAAAAATTTTTTCTTCCGAAGTTCTGTAATTTTGAGTCTGAGAATTACAATTATAATCTGACCCCTTAACTGCAGAGAAGTTTTGAACGGTGAACGTTTATTTTATTTTATAACCGTCGTTGAAGAGACTACCCAATTTTTTGGGTTCACAACTACTAATTTTGAACTCAATACAGAAGACAAGGGAACTCCTGGATCAGGTATTGGGAGAAATTCGCCTTCGTGGAGGACTTCTTGATGAAACTAACCCGCATTTGCGTTACATGGAGAGGAAAACCACGAGAACCTCTCACGGTTAGCTTGACGGCAAAGGGACTCTAACCCATGATCAGTCTGCCACTGAGGATATTTTACATCAGCAATGTGGTTGGTTCTAGTAGGATGCGGAATTCGCATCAATCAGCCATCGCTGGGATTCGAACTCGGTTCACCTCATCAGCGAACGCTCTATCCTCTGAGCCATCACGGCTCTCATTAATAGGTTGTACTTTTTTTTAAATTTGCTTTAATTTATTACCCCTCTTCATCCCATGTTCAATAATATACCTTAATTATAATCATAATTGTTAGTTATAATCATAATTATAATCATAATTGTTTCTTTAAAAGTGTTGAATCGGATCATGAATTGAACTAAACTATTTCAATTAATTAATAAAATGAATGGGTCTCTGAAATGTTATGAATCATTCGCTGAAACATCAAATTATTTCTTCCTGAGATTTTGTTTCAAAGAAATCATAAAAACAGTGATAAAGAATAAAACAAATGATGCTCTTAGAAGTGCGTTAAAAATCAAGCAACAACTTGAAATGAATTAGAAATAGCCATTCGAAAGCCACCTCTCCGTGTAGTAAAGGGAGCACGTTAAATTTCTCAGGTCACAAAGTCCTCCATGTTCTGATAGAAAATTATACCTCTGAGGGCTCTGAATTGGAGATGGACCGGTTCAAGTCAATGGATGTGTCCGCTCTTTAAACGGGTGAGACGTATGCCAGGAATAGAATTTTTCCATAAATGGAAAACTGCCCTTGCCTTAATGGTCTACGACAGCGACAACAATAGAAATTTGTAATCTTAAATGAGTTAAATAAACAGATATGAGCCACGATAGAGCGTTCGCCTTCCATTGAGGCGAACCGTGTTCGAATACCAGTCGATACGAATTCTGCATCCGCAGTGCTGATGACAAATATCCTCAGTGGTAGATGGATCATGGGTTAGAGTCCCGTCAGGTAACCGTGGGAGGTTTTCGTGGTCTTCCTCTCCATGTAACGCAAATGCGGGTTAGTTTCATCAAAAAGTCCTCCGCGAAGGCGAATTTCTCCCAATACTTGATCCAGGAGTTCCCTTGTCTTCTGGATTGGGTTTAAAATTACAAGGCTACGGAGTTGAACATTAGTAGTAAACCCAAAAATTGGTTCGGCTGTTCAGCGACGAGTTCAGCGGGAAAAAAAATTTGTTTCAAGAGGGTCGGGATAGCCTGGTTTGTAGGGCACTGGGTGTATGTCCAAGAGTTCGTGGTTTCGACTCCCACCGGCTGAAAACTCCCGTGTAGTAAATGGTGACTGATGCACTTTAAATCTGTCGAGTCGCAAAGTCCTCCATGTTCCCATAACAAATCAATATCTCTGGGGGTACTGATCCAGGAGCTTCCTTGTCTTCTTTATTAGTTCAAAAATTACAAGGCTACGGAGTTGAACATTAGAAGTTGGACCGGCTGTTCTACGACGGATATAAAATAGATATCTTAAGTACTCTATTCTTTTTGAAATATAAAAAAAATATTCGATATTTTATCATAAACAGAAAACTTAGTCTGATTCTTCAGAAAAAGTTTAAAAATGTTTTTAAATTTAAGATCGTAAAAAAGCCCATGTTCTTAAATTTAAATTCCCTTTTGCACTTATGTCCTGCACATGCTATACAAAATCTTTTTTTTTTGTACTTTACACTTTTTGTACATAATTTTGACTTAAATGTGAATTTTTTATATGAAAGTTTTGTTTCCCTTAATAAGAAAGGCATAAATTATGTCTTGTACAACTTTCATTTTTCTTTACGTATTTTTTTTAATGGCACTCTCATTATTTTTTCAGAATAAAATGTTTTATTTTTGAGAAATGCACATCATTTACATGATAACCCCATCAGGACATTTATTTTTTTCATACTTTGCCTAAATAGCATTTGTCATTCTATAGAATGTCTAGGCATTATATACAATGCTATGTAATATTTCTCATATTTTATACCTTACCTGAAAACATGCAGCAATACATGCAAAGCCTAGGCATTCTATATCATACATGCAGTGCACGTCGAAATTGTAGTTTTAAAACTGGTTTTCTGGTATAAAAAGGGAGATGCCAGAGTTTCATGCTGATTTAAAAGTTCTCTTTAGGACAAGGGAAGATTTCAATTATTTTCTCTCCTCTTTTTCATTAAAAGTACAAATTATTCCTTAAAAATAAAACATGATTGTTTCTGAGCTGCCACCATAAGAAAACAGAAAGGGTGAATCTTTTGTAACGAACATGTATGGACGGCCCTCAAAAATCTTTCAAAAGTCTCTAAACACATATCAGTACAAAATGCTGTAATATTTAGGTTTTCCTTCTGAAAGTACTTCTCACTACTACTCAAGATTAAAAAAGAATTATTAGTGTTTTTAAAAGCATGTAAACTTCCTCATTTTGGAATAGTCAGTGTAAATACTTTTTTTCTTCATCTCCCGTAAGTTTTATACAATATATATATATATATATATTGTAACATAAAAAGCTTCAATTAATCTTTTTATGTTAGTTTCTTTGTTATAAAACTTCATCCTAATTAATTATTCTAATCGAAATACTTTCTCACACTTTTAAAAGGCACATCCTGTTCTTAAATCTATTTTTGGCTCAAGTATGCATTTAATTAAAAGCAGGACATTTTTCCCTTTGCTCTCCGTGGGAAACGCTCGATCTTTTTCATAAACCAATAGCCACTACTAAGATTTCCCTCTTTCCCTAAATTGAGACATTTTACGGATTTCGCTTTGCGAGATTTTCCCTAACATATAATGAAGAAGCACTACTTTTCGTACACACTCTCATGACTGCTCTGACTAATAATTAATAAATAAATTTTGTAACCTCCTTCCCGACGCTAGACCTGTTTTAATCCTTCCACTCGGCAACGACGTTATATATATATATATATATGTGTGTGTGTGTGGGTGTGTGTGTATAGTACAGTAAATAAATACAAAAAGAACAAAAAGAGAAAAACAAAAAAAATTAAGAAAATTAAGTTTTATTTAAACTATTGTATTGATATATTTTGCTTTGGCTATGTTGATACAATATTAGAAAGCACTCCTTTTTGCGAGTATAATCGTGTGAGCTGATGACGAGATTATGTATTTTCCTTCCGAATTTTTATTAATTTTTTTAAATTATTTACTTTTTTCAAAAATTATTCTCTTTTACTCTTTTTTTATTATTCTGTAACTTTTACCATGTTTTCTCAACTTTTTGAACTTAAGTTCAAAATGAAGATATAACAAACTGGGGAAAAAAAAGGGTAAAATTTTTTTAGAAAATCAGGAAAATAAAAGATATAATCTTTTCCTCAGCCCACACGATTATGTCCGCAAAAAAGAGTGCTTTCTGAAACTTATTGTTTTTCTTAATTTTCTTCGTGTTTTTTTTTTTGTATTTATTTTGCTGTATATATATATATATATATATATATATATATATATATATATATATATATATATATATATATATATATATATATATATATATATATATATATATATATATAATATTTTATTCATATATTTTACAAATATTAGCACAGTATGTCGAAGCCACGTGCTGCACGTTCACAGAGGAAGCTCAGAAGAAATGTTTCTGTAAGCACTTTTTTTAATAACATTTCAATTACGATGTTGCAGAAATATGTTTTATCAAAAACGCATAATATGTGATATTTTATCAAAACACATAACATATGTTGTTCCGAAATTGCAGCCAAATCGTGTAAATGTTTTTTTTTTTTTTTGTTCTCGGTCACGTGAAGTAGAACTGCTTTTTTGGCAACTTTATTATATTCTCCTTCATTATTGCGTTACGCTAAGTTAAAAACCACGAAATAATAAACGCGAATTTATTTAAAAGTAATATCAACTCGTTCATCTCCCACACTTAATAATTTTAGAAACACTACTTAAAGAACCGAATAATAAAAATTCTCGGTAATTCCAGGCTTTAATTAAACTTATTCATAATTTTTATTATTCTTGCGTCTCTTTTACGCTAAGTTCTAAAGATTCGCGAGACAAACAAAACAAGCTGCAGACGATCTGAAATAAATTTTATTTAAAACTCCAACTTTGACTTAAAAGTAATCTCTACTTCCGCCTGGTGAACAAAAGAAAAATGCATTCTAATTTTTCTCATTAGTTTTAGAGAGATACGATTCAAACAGGATATTTAAAACTTTACTGAAAATTATTCGAGAAAAAGAAGAAAGAAAACTTGTCAGAAATGCAAACGAATAATATAGAACGAATAGAAAATCTGCTAACCTTTCCTCTTCAATGAAGACCTCTTTGAAGAGAATCCTTTCCGATCGAACATGATTAAAAAAGAGACGAGTGTTTCTTCCGTTCACCCCTTATTTCCTCCTCCCCTTATCAGTTCGAATGCTTTTCTTTCTCCCCTTCATCCATCTGATCCTCATGTAGCACCACTCCATAGATTCTCCCCCCCCCCTTTTTTCTTTCACATCCTCTGAGTGGAGAGGGTGAAAGCAGTCGACAATTACTTGTGAGAACGTTTACTATCCGTGTCACCAACACCTGCAGTAGCAAGCGATTTCAGAACGTAGCTTTCAAAAATAATAACACCCTTAAGCAACTGAGAAACATTTCTTTTAAATACTAGTTAGATTTAGACTCATTATTCTAAACGATGTTGAGGAGTTTTCATTTTTAAGCGTTTTAATCTCTTATAATTACAAATTTTTAACGTCCCTCACCGAATTATTAGACTCGCACTTCTATGTACACAGCTTTGTTGTTTTTATGTGACTGTTCGCATTTGTTTACGTTCGTGTATCAATGGGGTTAAATGAGACAATATATGATATAAATTCGACGATTATAAATATTGAATATTTATTATATCAGGTATTCTATTAGTATAATGAGACCCAATGATTAGACCGACTGTCATTTTACTCTAAAGAAGCTGATATTCAAAACTGAAGCTTTGTGCGCTCGATATTATATATATATATATATATATATATATATATATATATATATATATATATATATATATATATATATATATATATATATATATATATATATATATATATATATATATATATATATATATATATATATATATATATATGAGTGGTTTCATGCCACAGGTCCTAGGTTCTAACCTCGGCCGGGGAGCAAGGCAGCCTTTCAAGTGGGTCCATAAACATGATTGGTAACACTGGGGGTTTCACGTATAGATACCCTGAATCACTTTTGGTGTAATGATCACGTTCTAGAACGTGATCATTACACCATTTTCTTTTTATTATTCGAGGGGTTGACCCCAAATATGCTAATGAATGAGTGCATACGATTTTTTTAAGATTGCAAAATCAGACACAAATTCTGAATAAACATACTCTTTTTTCGACGGATTCGAATTTCTGACTTCCAAGTTCTGACCGCAGTTCGGAAAATATGATGTGAATAATTTGGTCAGGCTGAGATCGGTCCAATATTTGGACTTTTTAATGATCGCTTTTCTTTTCTCGGATATCTCGAGAACTTCTAAAGGGAATTGAAGATTTACTCATTTATCCTAAGGTAATTTATGTATTATCCCAAGATAATTTCATGCAAAATATTGAAACAGATATTTCTGATTTTATTTTGTTTAATAATAGTCAACTGAATTGTAAGGGATAAAAATTTATGCATAATTTTCAAGAATGCAATTTTAAATGGCAGCAGCATACTAATTTGGAGCGAAATCGGGAAAATAATTCCTGAGAAATAGAATTTTAAAAACACAACTTTTTCATAATTCATAAGCAATATAAATGATCATTTCATAAAAAAAAAAGCATCGATCCAATAATATTTACTAAAGAAAAGCTAATTTTGTCGTAAATTATTTCCGCTTAGACCAGCTTTTTTAAAGACCATAAGAGAATATCCATTAAATAAGACTCCTGTTCTATTATTTAACTAATTTTCAAATTGTGGGTATTCAGAACTTTAATGTTGTTGCCATTTTATTACCCTGGAATTTTAAAAAAGCGTCTTATAAATAGCGGAATTTCTTAATTAAAACACTAGATTGATGCATAGTGTTGGAATGCCTTTCTTATAAAACAAACAGACGGTACAAACAGACTGCTCAATGGGAATTGAAAGCGCTTTTAATAATGTTTCATAATTGAAGCACTGTCTTCATCCTAGGTTTTTACGAGTTACAATGTTAGACACTTCTCGAGAAAAATGGCTAAATAACAATCTTTTTAATTGTTATTTTACCATATTTAAACAAAACAGTCAAATAACCATAAATAAGACGGTAATCAAGCTGTTAAGTTTGAAGAAACTCAGTTGGTTAACTATTTTTTTTAAACCTGAAATGGTTAAGTAACAGAAATTTTATTGCACCCACTTAGCCCACCTAATGAAGCAACTTAGTTGCTTGCTGCTGCGCGCATGTTATAGCGGAGAGAGTCAATCTTATGAACGGGTGTTCGAGTCCCAGCATTGACAAACATGAAGAACACTCTCCAATGCCCATTATCTAACGAGAAGTCCAGTTAAATTTCTTTTTTTACGGCCATGGTAGCCATGGTAGTAGTAAATGGTTAAAAAAATGTGCAGTTTTGTATTTATGGTTTTATAACCCTACTAGCTGTAAACGTTTTCAAAATCGTAAAAGAGAAAAAAATTCTTTAACACAAACTTTACGGTTAATCGGATGGACAGACTGCTGCCGGTTATTTTACCATAATTTAAGAATGAAAATTTTAACGGTGTAGGGATCTGAAATTTATAAATTCTAAATTTCAAAGAACTATTATGTTCCTGATCAAATCACTATTATTATCCTAATGAGAACTAACAAAGAACTATTATATAAAAATGAATCATATAAACGAAATTATTCTTTTTATGATTGGAGAAATATTTCATGGAACTCTTTCATTTTCCAACCTTTTTCTTTAGACTTCTCCTTTGTTGTTGTCGTAGGAAGGCAAGGGTTAAGATTGTTATTGTTTTCTTGTGGCGCCATCTATGGCCAAGAATTCGACGCCAATACGTCACACAAGTTTATAGAGTGGACCCATTCATAAATCCATTCATTTATCCACAGATCGTAATTTTGTCCTGAACCAGAGAACGACCCATCTCCAATTCAGTACCCACAGAGTTATAATTTGTTATGGGAACATGGAGGATTTTGCGACCCGACATACTTTTTTTTACATGCGTCGTTGAACAGCCTACGCAATTTCGGGATTACGACTACTGAACTCCGTAGCCTTGTAATTTCGAACCGATCCAGAAGACAAGAAACTCCTGGATCAGTAACTCCAGTGGTATGATTTGTTATGGGAATTTTGAAGACTTTGTGACAAGACAGATTTAACGTGCATTTACTACACGGGAAGTCTTCGACCGGCGGGGATCGAACCCACGACCTCTTGGACATGGGCTCACTGCCCTATCAACCAGGCTACCGCGGCAAGATCCATCAGATTTTTTTTTATTTTTATATTTTATAACCGTCGTTGAACAGCCGATCCAATTTTCGGGTTCACGACTACTAATGTTAAATTACGTAGTCTTGTAATTTTGAACCCAAGGCAGAAGACAAGGGAACTCCTGGATCAAGTATTGGAAGGAGTTTGCCTTCGAGGAGGACTTTTTGATGGAACTAACCCTAATTTGCGTTACATGGAGAGGAAAACCTCGAGAACCTCCCACAGTTAGCCTGACGGCAAGGGGACTCTAACCCATGATCCGTCTACCCCTGAGGATATTTCAAGTCAGCACTGTGGTCGTTGCAAGCCGGATGCGGAATTCGTATCAACCAGTCATCGCTGGGATTCGAACCCGGTTCACCTCATTGGCAGGCGAACGCTCTATCCCCTGAGCCATGACCGCTCGACCCGACAGATGCACCATTTACTGGCACGGGGAGTCTTCAGCCGGCTGGATTCGAACTCCACGAACGGGAGTGCAGCGCCCTGCCAACCAGGTTATCTCTGTTGTCCCTTCTACCAGTAATAGGGTTAAAAATAAGAGTGTCAGAAAAAAACGGAGCTTCTTTAAATCATACATGTACATTTATTTTCTCTCACTAAATGTAAACCAGACTAAAAAAAAAAAGAATTTTTACTACATTCGAAACTGTTACGATGGAATTGTCCAGAGGTTCCAAATAAAGAAAGTGACGGATTCAACTAAGCACACTGTTAAAGGAAAGGAGAAACATTCTATTTTTAGAACAAAAGAACTAAAAAGAAAGGCACCCCCTCTTTGTACCTCTACGTGCCTCTATTCGCTGCCGAGATCCGCGTGCGCAGGAGTTGGGGCCCGGATCTCTGACTGGCTAGAAGTCCGGCTACTGAATGGAAGGGGTGGATCGATGACCGCCATGACGCCACTTCATTCACGCTCTCTCCCCCATTCACCCCTTCTCCTCTCCTCTCACACCACACTTCTTCTTTTTACGACACTTTTTTATTTATTTTGTAAAAAATAATACTAAATATTAATTACACATTTTTTCAATATATACATGAAATGGAAGAAAATTACAGGATAAAATAAAATATATAACCTATAAAGTGAATTCAAAATAACTTACATGAAGGGGGAATGAGTGATTTAAAATATACTCGTAATAAGTGTCCTAGATTGCAAATATGAAAATTGGATAATTTAAAGTTTATAATTAATAAGGTAGATAATTAATTGAACATATTCAATGATTTCAGAAAATTTTAAATGTATATTTCTATAAAATTTGCCATGACTTTCAGCCATGGATTTTCCCGAAGTGGATTTGCACATGGTAAAAATATAAATTTGGTTAACGAGGAAGTTTTTAGTAATTTATTAATACTAGTAACATACTCAATGATTTCATATAGAACTAGTCTAATTTTTGGATAAATAAACATTACTACATATTCTATTCAGTTAATTAACAATAGTATTTAAATAAATGTTTTTAGAAACATTCGAATTTTCCAGTTTACCTATATTTGGAATCATTTCTTTTATCGTATCAACAAATCAGATATACCTAAATAGAAAGAAATTATCATCATGAAGCAATGTTAATTCCTCGCAGCAGCAGCATTATAAAAGATTGCATAATTTTGAAAGATAGTTGAATCGTCAATATATTTAAAAACAAAATTATTATTATTAGAGTATAATTTTTTTTCATATTAGTGTCAAGTTACCTAAGAGAAATGAAAAATTAGATATTTGTGGTGTTCCATCCATTTGAATAAAAAATATGTTTTAAGAATAATTATTAAACAGACAAACATTAACTAGAATTTCCCAATAATCGCTATAAAGGATATTTTTATAATAATAACTCAAAATAACATCTTCTAGTTTAGAAAAAAGAATGCTATTGAAAAGATCCTGGAAATCAAACGTAACAATAGAATTTATTGTATATTGTTTAATAAAGTCTAAAATCATCAGTTGATTATTAGTGATAACCCAAGAAAAATCATCTTTAATAATATTGTTAATGATTTTGCTTAAGTAGTTAGAGAAAATGGTGCCAGATTTAATTAAGTAAGTATAGACCCACATGTGATTGTTCTAAATATGATAGGAATTCATGAACAGATAATTAAGTACGGAAATCGCATGTTGCTAATTTTTAACCTCTTACATAAAGTTAAAATTCTTTAAATGATAATATTATTATTTAAATTACGAAGCTTAAAATTTTTACTATCTATTAACTCCTTATTTAGTTCAACATAGAATTTTTTACAGAAGGTTGCATAATTATTGCTAGCTTTGTCTATGGGGGTAAATACAAAATTTTTTTGTAGCTGTTCGATCAATTTTAGAAAACTTAGTTGAATTGTTACCATTATTGAAGCTTTCCTTAGTATTTAAAACAAAAATTTTAAAGTAATAATAAACAAATTATTTCCATTCTGCTAACATATCTTAAGGTAAAAAGAATATATTTGATATAATTAAACAAAAACTATTGAGATCATTAAGAAACTATTTAAGAATTTCATAAATTGATTAAATGAGTCTAAATTTTGTGCTTTTTATCATTAAATTCATTTTCTATTATATTTAAATTACTAGCAATAATATGTTTATCAATAAAATGTTACTCTTCTTCAAAGTGACATTCATAACTGCATAGATTACTTTTCCCAAAATTTTCGCTTACATCATTATAATTAAATATAGTTCTATTATATTAAATATAGTTATATTTAAAGCTTTTAATTATGTTAAAATTTTTCAAAGGAAACACATTTTTTAAATTTTCAAAAATATTATGAAATTTACTCTTATTGAAAATAAGGCTTGAAATAGTTAATAACGAAATATAAATTATCTAAATTTTTCTTTTTATTTGCGAAAATTTTACTCATTTTCGCATTTACAAGATCAAAACAAAGAATTTTGAAAAGTAAATTAATAAAAAATAAAGTTAAGAATGAGATCTTGAAGCTTATATACATCATTGTTCTTAAAGGAGAAAACAAAATCTTTCTTTTGTTTAATATTATAATGCTTATTAAAACCACATTAAAAATAAAATTTACATTTATTTTGTCTCTTTTACTCCTTCCGTTTACCTAGATTTGTACGCTTTATATGAAAAAGATTTTTAATGGCCTTCCAAAATACACAGATCTCAACTCATATTAAAGAGCTAAACGGGGAAGTCACTCTTAATAGTGACAAACACAAATTTACATTTATTCTAATTTTTAGACATTAGAAAAAATTTTATTTCTGAAAAAGATTTTAATAAACATTATAATATTTTGTTTTCTCCCTTAATGACGCCTTCAAGATCTTATTAATAACTTTTCTTTTATTAATTTAAAATTCTTTGTCTTTTAAAAGTTAAATGAGTAAAGTTTTACTAAATAAAATGAAAAATTTATATTTCGTTATTAACTTTCGAAACCCTATTTTCGATAAGATCAAATTTCATTATATTTTTCAAAATTTGAAATATTTGTTTCCATTACAAGATTTTAACTTAATTAAAAGCTTTAAATATAATAAATCTCTTGGTAGAACTATTTTTAATTAAAATGATATTAGCAACAATTTACGGAGAGTTAATATATTCGATTGTGTTTGTCACTGCGAAGAATATTTTGAATTTGTTGATATTTATCATAAATATATTATTACTGGTAGTTTAAACATTATAGAAAACTTAGGAATTAGATGCAAAATTTAGACTTAATTTAAACTTAATTACAAACTTTAAATATAATAAATCTCCCGTTAGAACTATTTTCAATTATAATGATATTAGCAAAAATTTAGGGAGAATTAATATATTCCAGAGATGGCCAACCTGCAGCTCGCGAGCCACATGCGGCTCTTTGAAGGATTATTTGTGGCTCTCGATAAATGTACCAGAGTTCCCTTTTCATTTTTGTGCTATTATATTTTTTAAAAAATTATTATCGTTCCTTGACGAATCGACTTCCGCTATTTTCATACGTTTCACCTGACTTCGTTGTTAATGAAGAATTATTAGATTTTGTAGCACCTTAACCCGTGGCGTCGATATTAAAAATGCATTCCATTCCATAATGAAAACTTTTAATAAAGCATTGCAACTGATGGAGCAATGCTTGGTAAGAAAATCGGTCTTATTGCGATTTTAAGTTCTCAAATTCTACAATTCATGCCGATTCACTGCATAATTCATTCTCGTTACAAAATATTTGAAATATCCTGATGTTATGACACATTGTAAATTACATTCGCACCAATGCAAAAAATCATCGACAATTCAAAAATTTCCTTAAGGAAATAAAGGAACTTCCAAATGACATTAATTTCTTTTGTTTTGTTAGATGGTGATCTGGCTACAACGTATCAAATTGCTTTGTAGATTTGTTTGATCCGATAACTGCATTTCTAAAAGATAAGGAAATTCAGAATTCGACGATGACGGGTGGTTACAAAACTTGACGTTTTTAAATGATGTACATTTGCAAACACTGAATTTACAATTGCAGGGGGGGAGATAAAATAATATCTCTCAGTGTAGTTTTCAAACTAAATTACAACTTTTTCAAAAGGACATTAAAAATAAAACATTTGTCATTTTCCTCTAATTAAAAAACCTTGTTCCAATATTGAACAAGAAAAACTCAACGAGTATATAAAAAAGCTAGAAGGAATAATGACGGAATTCCAAAATAGATTTCAAGACTTGAAATATTTAAAATCGTCTCCTGATTTTTTCTGAATCCTTTGGAAATTAACATAATTCAAGGTGAGTGTTTTCCATTTCCAATATAATTATGACCCAAAAAGCATTTGGAGAATTAGAATTAATAGAGATGCAAGAAGATCAAGCTCTACAATTAAAATATAAGTCGACGTCGATTACTGAATTTCTAAAATTTGTACCAGAATCGAAGTATCCTGAATTAAAAAAGGCTGCTTGTCGAATTATTTCAATATTCGGAAAAACGCACTTATGTGAATCATTTTATTCCACTTTAAAATTCGTGAAATCCAAACACCGATCAGTATTAACTAACCAGCATCTCAAAGAATTACTGATAAGTTACTAAATTTTAAAGAGTTATCGAAAGAAGTAAAATAAATGTGTTTAATTCTTAATATTTAAATTCAATGCACATATTTTGTACTTTTATTTATATGTTTTCAGTAAATATAATTTCTGTAAAAAAAAAAAAATTCATACCTTTTTTGCCTACCTTTTAAACAAGTATTTAATTGCAGCTCGCGAAAAATTTCAAATTTTGAAAAAATGGCTCGACTATGAAGGAGCTTGGCCACCCCTGATATAATCGATTATGTTTGTCACTGCGAAGAATATTTTGAATTTGTTGATATTTATCATAAATATATTATTACCGGTAGTTTAAACATTATAGAAAACTTGGGAATTAAATGCAAAATTTAGACCCATTTATCACATATCAATTAATAAAATTTTAAATAACTTTCTTAATTTTTCTCAACAATTTTTGCTTAAAGATAGCAAAGAGACTCTCTTTACATCTAGGTATGTTAACAGAATGGAACTTTGCTGTTTATTATTACTTTAAAATTTTTGTTTTATATAATGAAAGTTTGAATAGCAGTAACAATTCAACAAATTTTTCTAAAATTGATAGATCAATTAAAAAACTGGAGAAAAAAAATTGTAATTACCCCCCATAGACAAAGCTAACAATAATTATCTTCTATAATTTAAATAATAATATTATCATTAAACAAAATTATACCTTTATATAAGAGGCTGATAGTTAAAATTTGCAATATTCAATTTCCACACTTAATTATCAGTTCAAAATTTCATAAAATTCCTATTATATTTAGAACAATCACATGTGGGTCTGATACTTAACTTATTAAATCCGGCACCATTTTCTCCAACTACTTAAATAAAATCATTAACAATATTATTAAAGAAGATTTTTCTTGGATTATTGCTAATAATCAGCAGATTTTAGAATTTATGAAACAAAATGAAATTAATTCTATAGCGACTTTTGTTTTCCAGAATCTTTTCAATAGCATTTCCCTTTATAAACTAAAAGATGTTCTTTTGAGTTATTACTATGATTTTAAAAATATTCTTAATGGATACTTTGGTTAATGGGAAATTCTAATTATTTTTTTTCGTTTTAATAATTTTCTTTAAAATGACAAAAACATTTTTATTCAAATTGATGAAATACCACAAGGATCTCATTTTTCATCTCCCTTAGCTAACTTATTTTTACACTATTATGAAAAAAATTATATTCTTAATATTATATTTGTTTTGAGATTTATTGATGATTTAATTATCTTTAATCTTTAAAATTACATAATTTTTTAAACTATATTTACCCCGAGGAATTAATCTAGCTTCGTAATCCTGATGATAATATTAATTTCAATTTTTTTGGATTTGGGCATTATAAAAGAAGAAAATATCTGCTTTGTCGATTTATACGATAAAAGAAATCATTTCAATTTTAATATAAATAATACAATTGTTTGGAATCCTAATGTTTCTAAAAATATTACTAAATACTATTACAAAATTACATTCATTAATACCAATAGTTTTATTACGCTGAGGCAGTTGTGATAAAAATATACATTTTTCTACAATTGAAATATTTAATAAATTACATTAGTGATTGCCTGCATAGTTATTACACTGTTTTTGTTTTAATGTTAAAAGTAATAGAAACGCATTCTCTACAAAAAATATTCAAAACTAATTAACATCAGAAATTATATTGATTATACTGCTTACGTTTTTATTACGCTGTTTACTCTTGAGGCTGTTTTTCGGCTGTGTTTAAAAGAAGCATTTTTCTGCAATTGAAATATTCAATAAATTACATTATTGATTGTTAATAGCTTTATTACTTCTTCTTCTTTGTCAGCGCAACTGGCTGTCTCAACAGCGGACAAACGCCAGTTCCTCCTATCCATGGGAACTCCCTTTCAATCTTCGTTGTTGTTGTAGTTCATATACGTCGCACTAGAGCTGCACAGTGGGCTATTGGCGACAGTCTGGGAAACGTCCCTGAGGATGATCCGAAGACATGCCATCACAATTTCGATCCTCTGCAGAGGGGATGGCAGCCCCGCTTCGGTAGCCCAACGACCTGCACGCGAAGTCGAGCACTTTACGGTAGAACAGTTTAACGAGGACCCATACTGCACACCCTCGGCCCCTACACAGACTGATCCAAGAGGTCACCCACTCGCACACTGACCGCAGTGAGTGATTCTGTGATCAGATGGGAATCGTGTCTTAACAGTCAGTCCACTGCTGGACCTATCGGAACCTGCTGTTCTAATCTTTAGAGTTTTCAAATCATTTTTGATATTGAGTCATCTGGTTGGGGGGTTTGCCTCAGGGACGTGACCCCTCGGGGTTCCTAAAGGTTCGCATGACGCTATTTTCAGAGCTTCTCCATAGATGGCTCTGCCTATTTCTGTGGAGTGAACAGTGTAATATTTTTATTACACTGTTCTCTCTTTTTAAGTTAAAAGTATAAAGAAAAACAATTAATATTAAAACTTAATTATTATCAAAAATTATATTACTTTTAGATTAATTATTTCATTTAATTTCCAGCATTTCATCTCTCACTTCCGAGACAGTTTTGCAGTTCAGTTGAAAGTAATCGAATCATTTACATTTTATCGAAATCTAAATACTACCACGTATATAATTATGTATCAATTAAATTCAAATTTGACGCTACAATAACTCAGAGTAAAATAACAATGTGAAATAAATTATTGTGGAATGACGATGACGCTGACAATCAGTTTTCTTCCTTCACAAACACAATGTATCTATGGCACAAAGGAAGAAAATTAATAAGTTTTATTAACTGCGAATAAGCTGCAAAGTATAAAGAAACTCATAAAATAAGTTAAAATATTGAGAAAATAATAAAGATTAACGACAAGAGAAGGAGAAAAATAATTAAAATAAAATTATTTTTATAAATATTTAAAAATATTTAAAATATTTACACACTAAGAGTATCTCTTTTGAATCAACTCTATGTTTTAAACACGTTATAACTTTTCTCTTTGAATGCTTAAACAACTACGATAAATCTGAACCTAATTGATTTGCTCTAAGATTAAAACATTTATTAACATATTGAATGAACTAATTTATATTTGAATAAGTTATTTTTATGTATAAAATATTCATTTGAAGGAGAATGTATAATTATTCGTAAAAATAAATAGGGTTAAAACGCAAATAATTACTATCATTTTTGTTTTTAAGAAATAATTTTCTTTTTGTGTGGAGATTTTTGGAACAGTCTCTTTATGATAAAACGAAAAACAAGTTTTTAAAAAGCTTCAATAGAGAGGCATTCTATTGTTCATTAAAAACTCTCTAATTAGAATCTGACGCCTCTGACCATGTAAACAAATGAAATTAATTGTAAATATCAACTTCTACAAAAACAACAATTTATTTAACTTTTTTCACTAATTGCTTTTTTCATAGCAAAGGTAGAGTGGAGGGAATTCCCACTGAAATTAATTAGCGTTCGTAAATCGCTCTAATGATTAATACAGATAAACCCTTTCCTTCAAGAGTATTAAAATAAAATGTTTATTAGTTAATAAGAATAAATTGAGGAAACAAGATTCTGAAATTGCGATTACTACCGGGACCTGCGGGGGTGGAGTCTTGCTAAAGCTCACTTATTTTTCGTTCATAATTAAAATAAAATGTTTCTTAATCAATCAACTATGTTATTATTTTGAATCATTTTCTTTAATTCTTTAATTAGAAATACCTTAATGACAGTAACAGAGCACTAGTAATAATGTAGAGAATATTCAATTCTAATGGTTTTTGTCGCTAACATTCTCGCTTGTCATGGTGGAATAGAATACTTTTATATTCTATTCCGATATTTTATGATCTATTTTATGTTCGACAGATAAATATTGTAAACACTGTAAGAAATTTCTCGGAAAAAATGGTTAAATAATAATCTATTTAATTGTTATTTTACCATATTTAAACAAAACAGACAAATAACCATAAATAAGATGGTAATGAAACTATTAACAGTGAGAAAAATAGTTTATTAACTATATTTACCTAAACGGTTAAATAACAAGAATTTTATGGCACCAACCTAATGAAGCAACTTAGATCCTTGCAACTGCGTACATATTATAGCCGAGAGTCAATCTCCACAGAATGGGGGTTCGAGCCCCAGCGTTGGCACATCCATTCCCTTTAACACACATGAAGTGTCCTACACTCTTCAATGCCCATTATCTAACAAGTTTTTATACCCAGTTAAATTTCTTATTTTACGGCTCAGATGATAGAGCGCTCGCCTCCCAATAACTTACCCGGGTTCAATCCCAGCGAAAGATGGTCGATTCGAATTCCGCACACGGCTCGCACCGACCACAGTGCTGACTTAAAAATATCCTCAGTGGTAGACGGATCATGGGTTAGAGTCCCCTTGCCTTCAGGCTAACAGTAGAAAGTCTTCGTGCTTTTCCTCTCCATGTAACGCATATGCGGGTTAGTTCTATCAAAAAGTTCTCCGCGAAAACAAATTTCATCCAATACTTGATCCAGGAGTTCCCTTGTCTTCTGAATTAGGTTCGAAAGTACAAGGCTACGGAGTTGAACGTTAGCAGCCGTAAAAACTAAATTGGGTCGGCTGTTCAACAACTGTTACAAAACAATTAACAACGAAGTTTTAGGTCATAAAAATTAGAATGTTCTTTACATTTAAGAAATAAAGAATATTTCTATTCCTCCCCCTTACACTAATATAAGTAAACTTGCGGATTTAGGTTTGCTCATTTAAATTTTTCTAAATATTCAATTTTTATTCATATATTTATTTATTTTTTAGCTTTTTCGCACGTATAATAATCAGGGCCGACACGCCTCCGCACGCCATCACTGACATGAGGAGAGAGGGGTCATCCAGACAATTCAAATGATGACTTCGAATGTAGGCTTAAATTAGGAAATTCTTACCTTTGACACTTTTTTGAAATAAAATATTTTTTGATCAATAAATACAAACAAATGTAAGAATGAAAATAATTTGAATTTGAAAGAAAAAAATGAAGAATATTTTGTTACTAATATAATATATATATTTTTACATTATATAAAAAATTTGAAAAATGTATTTAATTAAATTTTCATAAAAATTAAATTGGCATTTTTGGAAAATCAGGATAACACTCCTTTTATTTGAACATTCAAGGAATTTCCACTGACAATCAAATTAAATTAGATGAGAAATCAACATTTTTATTCTCTCAGTGATTTCATTCCATTAAGTAAGGGCATTAGAAGGAATTTGAAGGATTGATTTCCGGAAGAGATAAGAGGAGAAATCAACATTTTTACTTTGCTTTTTAAGAGGCATTCGAGGTATTTCCCCCGGTATTTGGAAGAAATAAGAGGAGAAAGCAGCATTTTTACTCCAGCAGTGATTACGTTCCTTTCATAATAAGAATTTCGACTATTATTCAGAGGAAATAAGAGGATAAAAAAACATTTTTAGTCCCGCAGTGATTACATTGCTTTTATTCACGGCATTCCAGGAATTTCCACCGGTATTTGGAAGAAATAAGAGGAGAAAGCAGCATTTTTACTCCAGCAGTGATTACGTTCCTTTCATAATAAGAATTTCGACTATTATTCAGAGGAAATAAGAGGATAAAGAAACATTTTTACTTCCGCAGTGATTACATTGCTTTTATTCACGGTATTCCAGGAATTTCCACCGGTATTTGGAAGAAATAAGAGGAGAAAGCAGCGTTTTTACTCCAGCAGTGATTACGTTCCTTTCATAATAAGAATTTCGACTATTATTCAGAGGAAATAAGAGGATAAAGAAACATTTTTACTTCCGCAGTGATTACATTGCTTTTATTCACGGTATTCCAGGAATTTCCACCGGTATTTGGAAGAAATAAGAGGAGAAAGCAGCATTTTTACTCCAGCAGTGATTACGTTCCTTTCATAATAAGAATTTCGACTATTATTCAGAGGAAATAAGAGGATAAAAAAACATTTTTAGTCCCGCAGTGATTACATTGCTTTTATTCACGGCATTCCAGGAATTTCCACCGGTATTTGGAAGAAATAAGAGGAGAAAGCAGCATTTTTACTCCAGCAGTGATTACGTTCCTTTCATAATAAGAATTTCGACTATTATTCAGAGGAAATAAGAGGATAAAGAAACATTTTTACTTCCGCAGTGATTACATTGCTTTTATTCACGGTATTCCAGGAATTTCCACCGGTATTTGGAAGAAATAAGAGGAGAAAGCAGCGTTTTTACTCCAGCAGTGATTACGTTCCTTTCATAATAAGAATTTCGACTATTATTCAGAGGAAATAAGAGGATAAAGAAACATTTTTACTTCCGCAGTGATTACATTGCTTTTATTCACGGTATTCCAGGAATTTCCACCGGTATTTGGAAGAAATAAGAGGAGAAAGCAGCATTTTTACTCCAGCAGTGATTACGTTCCTTTCATAATAAGAATTTCGACTATTATTCAGAGGAAATAAGAGGATAAAAAAACATTTTTAGTCCCGCAGTGATTACATTGCTTTTATTCACGGTATTCCAGGAATTTCCACCGGTATTTGGAAGAAATAAAAGGAGAAAGCAGCGTTTTTACTCCAGCAGTGATTACGTTCCTTTCATAATAAGAATTTCGACTATTATTCAGAGGAAATAAGAGGATAAAGAAACATTTTTACTTCCGCAGTGATTGCCTTCCTTTAATTAGAAGAGTTTTCAGATATCCGGATGAAATAAAAGGAGAAATCAATATTTCAAGTAAGTAGACTTTTTAAGTAATTAAAATTTTAAGTATTTTGAAATGCAATATCTTATATTCAAAAACCAAGACTGTTCAAGTGAGAGTTGATTTCATATTCGCATGGGTATTGTGGTGAATCCGTTATTAAAATGTTTAGTGCAACAAATGCTAACATGAAGCAAAAAGATCAAAAAACATAACATGAAAAAGGAGTGATAACAAATCAAGTTTTATTTTTTTTTATTACGGGAAGTGTAGCCAGATTTTTCAATAAAAAATAAGCACCTATTAAATACTTTTTGAGCACCCGAAAAATATTTTTAATCATTTTCCAAAAAGAATCATAATTATAAACTGTGCTGCAATAAAAAAAAAAACTTTTTTTCAATCGTTTTAAGTTCTTAAATTATAAATACAAAATCAATAAAATTCAAAAACATTTGCAGTACATTTTACATAATCATGATAAAACAACTAAAACTAAACTCAGTGGCGCGACAGCCCATAGAGGGCCAAGGTGTACTATGCCCATCTCAGTTTTCTTGATCTTGGCCTCTGGGGTGCAGGATAAGATGTTCCGGTCAGGTGGTCAGCCGAACGTGGAACCCCCAGTGTTTAGTTCCCAAGCATGCTTGGTACTCATTTATCGACCCACTGAAGGGATGAAAGGCTGAGTCAACCTTGCCCTGCCCGAGGATCAAACCAAGGACCTGTGGCACGACAGCGCTACCGCTCAGCCACCGGGAGTCTGATAAAACAACTAGTTTCTGATAAATATTGCAGAGAAAATTGTGAAAATCAGGCATTTTTTTGTACTTTAGAACGACAATCGATACGGCAAATAAAAATTATCTTTTTAAAAAGATAAAAAATTAAGCACCTTTAAGCACTTTTTAAAAACACTACGCACCCTGTATAACCATCGTTCAACAACCGAGCCGATTTTGAGTACTACTAGTAATGTTCAACTCCTATAAATTTGAACCCAATCCAGAAGACAAAGGAAATCTTGGAACAAACGTTGTGAGAAATTTGCCTTACAAGGAGGACTGTTTGAGGGAACAAACTAGCATTTGCGTTACATTGAGAGGGAAAACCTCCCACGGTTAGCCTGATGGCAAGAGGACTCTAATACATGATCCAACTACCACTGAGGATATGTTGCGTTAGCACCGTGATCTATGGAACTTTCAACCTGCAACTTTCAAATCAAAATCAAACCGTTCACTTATTTGTTATTTGTAACTATAAGATTCAATAAATTTTCTTTGAAATGCTTTTTTACCAAAACGGTACGATCTCTCATAAAATTCTTAAAGTTGAAAGAAATCACAGATCTAAAACAGTGTATAATACATTTTAAAGCAAAATATAATCTTCAAAATATAATTTAGAATTTACAGCACTGTTCAGGAACTAAAAGAAAGCATAGCCAAGTAAACGAGTATTGACGTTTAGAAGTTAAAATCAATCTTATTTGACATGCTTAATTGGTAAATAAAATGAACTATAGCCCATTTTAATCTACGTTTTAATTTTTTCAATAAGTTTTTTCATTAGTGAGATTTCGTGCTTGTGACAGAACTACATAATACCAAAAATTGGTGATTGCTTAGTAACCCAAGTGGAACTGCTTGATGGGCCCATGAAAACATTTTGATGGTTTATGATGGTCCAACAGCATTTGATAGTCACCAACATTATGCGTCAACAAACTTCCATCCTCCCATGATGGAAAATGCTATAATGGTTAACCATCAATAGAAGATTGATTTTCATGGACCAACAATTCGTGACGGTTCCAACCATACATTTCCGTGGATGGTTTAAGGATAATTTTTGTTGGTTCTCAGGAATCAAAACAATTTTTTGTTATGTTGGACTATCTTAAATCCGTCCTACATTAGGATCGTTGAAACATTTTATTTCTAAGAAACTATGATGAAATTTTCTGATGGTTCAACAAGAAGAAACCATCAAAACTAGTTGCTACAAAATTTTTTACTTGAAAACTACGAGAATTGAGTGAAACCAACTCAAACGTTTTGATCCATTGATGAACCGAAATAATATCGATGGTAACCATCGTCCTCCATGAACCATTAGATTTTTTCATGATAAACAACGCAAGTAACCCAATTCAGACTGATTTATGATGGTCCAACATAAGAATAACAACTTGTTTTGATGGTTTGCTAAAGCTGAACTATCAGAAATTTCCATCATAGTATCTTAGGAATCAAATGTTGGGACGAACCACCATCACCCCAATGTAGGAATTCGGGCTGATTTATGATGGTCCAACATATTAAAAAAAATGTTTTGATTGTATATCCCTGAGAATCAACAAGACATCATGGAAATCTATAGTCGAACCATCATGGATTGTATGAGATTTAAACTCTTGATGGTTAACCATCATAGCATTTTCCACCATGGAGTGATAGAAGTTTGTTTGCATAACTAATAATGGAAAAGGTTAGATGATGGTGATCATTTCAACTTTTGTTTTAAGCCATGAACTAAGATCATGAATCACACTGAAAACAAGTCTTGATGCCGACTTGGAAAGATACTATTGGCCAAATTATTAGGCGCTCTCTAAGATTTTATCTCAATTATACTCTCTACAGCTTTTACCAGACCGGTTCGTGTGTGTCAATGTACTAAAGCAATATGTTTAAATATAAAAAGTACATTGCATATAGAACTCGTGCTGCAAAACCATGTCATTATTAAAAACACTAATAATTGGGTCTAATTACTGCTATTATATTCTATATCGTCTCATTCATCCAGTTGTCAAATTTATAGATTATGTATCGTCTAAATTTAACCAATGGGTGCAGCACTAACGTAAACAAGTGCAAACCTGAGACTGAACAAACCAGTTTCAGTCGCGTGAAGACAATAGAAGTATCTCCTAATAATTAAAATCTTAGTATAGTGCGTCTACTAATTTGTCCAGGAACATCCAGACAGACTAAATAGGATGCTTACAATTATATTTAACTCATTCATCGCTGAATATCAGTTAAAGCCTGGTATAATCCCTTCTATCGATAACCTTTAATAATAACCTGTTGAAAAGAAATTCATTCAGAGTCTGATATTTTATCGACCCGCCGCTGCTTCTCTTTTCCGCATTTGGAAAAGAGAGTGCAGACGAAGAAAATGGACGGAAGCCAAATCCTCTTTTCATTCATGAAAATCAACACCCCCCCCCCCCCCAGACGGCGGAAAGACAGATTTGGAACTTTGTTGCCATTCGGGTTGAAGATCAATTAAATAAAATAATTCTCCGGAAAAATATTAACTAATCGAAAACTTCTTCAAAAAAGATGAAATAACTTAAAAACAGTCGTCCATTTTCAAAGCAGTCAAAATTGTGTCCTCATTGGACCAATATTCCCAAATCTTGGAGAGCTGCGATGGAGCATTCCAATGAGGTGACCACACTGCTGACGTGAAATATCCTCAGTGGTAGACGGGTTAGAATCCCCTTACTATCAGGTAAACCGTGGAAGGTTCTCGTGGTCTCTATGTAAAACCAATGCGGGTTCCATCAAAAAGTCCTCCACGAAGGTTAATTTCTCCCAATACTTTATCCAGGAAAGCCCTTGTCTTCTGAATTAGGTTCAATAGGACAAGGCTAGGGAGTTGAACATTAGTAATCGTAAACCCAAAATCGAGTCGGCTGTTCAACGGCGGTTATAAAATAAATAATAATATCTTGGCTCAATAAGGGTTCAAAGGGCCGATATTTTCCGATATGGGCCCTGTATAGAATTGTTCGATTCACCCGATATTTTATAGTCATTATTCAGCCAATATAAGCCCTATATTGGTCCTATTTAAGTCGATATTGACACTGCATAGGACTAAAAAATATAGATATCTCCCAATGACAGGTCCCTCAAATCATGTTCATATAGGACCCATATTGAGCCAAACTGGGTATAAATTGTTGCTCGGGGTAAAGAAACAAAAATGATTTGAAATAATCAACGAAAAATGAAAAGGTAAGAAACAAAACTAGAAAAACCACAGAAGCTGAGAGAGAAAAAAAGAAGAAAAACAGAGATGCGCAAATCAAGATAAAATGCATTTCCACGCGTTATGGTGAGGTTGCCGGCTACCAATGTCGTTAACAAGGGGATTCAAGGAAATAAGCCAAGATTCCAGTGCATAAAGATAAGCTGATGGGACTGAAAAAAATTATAGCATTGCCGAAAGTGCCCAAAACTCCAACATACAAAGACACGTTTTGATTAAAAATTTCAAATCGTTTTAATTTCTTTATATTCATGTCTTGACAACTCTCAAAAAGCTTTTTTGGAAACATGTTATTTCATATTTTTGAAGCGAATATATATATATATATATATATATATATATATATATATATATATATATATATATATATATATATATATATATATATATATATATATATATATATATATATATATATATATATATATATATATATATATATATATATATATATATATATATATATATACATATGTAATGTAAAAAGAATTATACATTAAATATAATTCATTAATAGAACTTCCTTGCTATTTATTAAAAAGTTCTATAAAATTATTATTATTCAAAGTTAGGAAGAAATATTTCATTGCTTTTATATGAGTGTTATCGTTATAATACTTATAATATTTATAAATGTATAATATTGCACAATATGTTAATTTTAATTAATTTTAATTGTAATCGCGTGTATGGGAAAGTTCTGACCAATAAGCTAGCATATTGGTCAGACCTTTCTTCAGAGGGAATATTATGCAATATTAAGAGAATCATATACTAAACATCATCCACAAATAGAACTTTTATATCTAACGCGTTTAAAACCACAGAGAAAGTAATAATATCGATCTAATTATCTCAGAAAATGTGTCTTCAGTAGCTTGGGAAATTGATCAGTCTCACATTACCTATTAATATAAAGTGTCCAGAAAGATATAAAAACCCTCTTTTCTCTCCATGTTCGTGTTTCTTTCTCAATAAGCATCGTGCACACTACGAATTTATAATTTTAATGCTTTTATATATATTAATATAATGCTTTTGTATATGTTAATGCTTTTATTCTTTATACAGGGATGGACAAAATAATGGAAATAATTCTACACTAATACATTTTTTCATATTTCTTAAGAAATACTAAAAGAATGATTTTCAGAAGTGTTCACATCGTGCGATTTCTCATACTTATCGACAATGAAGTTTAAAGCTTTTAGAGGTTTGAGGACCAACAATAAAATATTTCAAGATCAACAAAAAGATTTAGTAGGCCTAGCTTAAATATTTATGGAGATTTTTTTTATGTAAATAAAAAAATGTGAATAACTCATTTTTTTTGTCTTACGCTTTTTGTTGTAACTTCAAAAATATTTAATAAAATTAAACAAAATTTTCGTAGCAATTCAAAATTAAATACGAAATTTTTGTTTTAAAATTTGAGCGAAAATCGTTATAAAAAAAAGTGTGCTATGTACAAGTAAATAAATTAGATATTTTACACTGCGCATGCGAGGAAAAAATTCAGCATTTTTTTCTCCTTATTTTTGCAGTGAATCGTATTTAACAAAAAATAAAAAAAAATCTATTTGAATATCTTAAAAATTTAAAAAGTGTAAGCAATTTTCTAAGCAGTTTTCATAAGTAACAAAGAAACTTCACATGATAAAGGGTTTTCTAGAAATATTATTTTGTATCATATGACAAAGCTAAATGACAAATGAGGATACCTTGCAATAAACGTTCATTGTTAGAAATTTCTTGGAAAAAATAACTAAATAACAATTTATTTAATTGTTATTTTACCCTATTTAAGCAAAACAGTCAAATAACCATAAGTAAGATGGTAATGAAATTATTAACAGAGAGAAAAATCGTTTACTAACTATTTTTTTACCTAAAACGGTTAAATAACAAGAATTTTATAGCACCCACCTATTGAATCAACTTAGTTCCTCGCAACTGCGTGCATATTATAGCCGAGAGAGAGCTCTAATCTCATGATCCACAGAACGGTGGTTCGACTCTTAACGTTGACACCTCCATTCCCTTTAACACACTCCTTCACTCTCCAATGCTAATTATCTAACGAGAAGCCTATGTCCAGTTTAATTTCTTTTTTTTTATGGTTTTGAAACCAAGGTAGCTGTAAATGGTTTAAACACATCATAGTTATGTATTCATCATTTTATAACCATACTAGTTATAAACGGTTTCAAAACCGTAAAGGTGAAAAATGTTATTTACCGTAAATATTACGGTTAATCGTATCATTTTGAGCTTTTTTAAAAAAAAAAAAATACGAAAAATACTTAAATATCGCTTGAAATGTTTTAAATTTTCAAGAAATTCCTATCAAACTTTTCTTATTAGTTGCAAAATACGATTACCATAACACGTTAGGTAATCAGGAAACGGGAATCGGTTTTAATTCCTCCTAAATTAATATTGCTATCCCACTAAAATGGCAAAATTATCTTTACTTAAAACATTTGATAGCCATGAGAGACATTAAGAAACCATCAGTCATTCAACAATAGACTGATTAATAAGACTAGTAAATCAAAAATTGACTACTCAAACGGCAAAATTATCTTTACTAAAAACATTTGATTTTCAGGAGAAACATTAAACTACCGTAAGTCATTCAACAACACACTGATTAATAAGACTAGTGAATAAAAAATTGACTACTCAAACGGCAAAATTATCTTCACTAAAAACATTTGATTTCCATGAGAAACATTAAACCACCGTCAGTCATTCAACAATAGACTGATTAATAAGACTAGTAAATCAAAAATTGACTACTCAAACGGCAAAATTATCCTTACTAAAGACATTTGATTTCCATGAGAAACATTAAACTACCGTCAGTCATTCAACAACACACTGATTAATAAGACTAGTAATTCAAAAATTGACTACTAAAACGGCAAAATTATCTTTACTAAAAACATTTGATTTTCAGGAGAAACATTAAACTACCGTAAGTCATTCAACAATAGACTGATTAATAAGACTAGTGAATAAAAAATTGACTACTCAAACGGCAAAATTATCTTCACTAAAAACATTTGATTTCCATGAGAAACATTAAACCACCGTCAGTCATTCAACAATAGACTGATTAATAAGACTAGTAAATCAAAAATTGACTACTCAAACGGCAAAATTATCCTTACTAAAGACATTTGATTTCCATGAGAAACATTAAACTACCGTCAGTCATTCAACAACACACTGATTAATAAGACTAGTAATTCAAAAATTGACTACTAAAACGGCAAAATTATCTTTACTAAAAACATTTGATTTTCAGGAGAAACATTAAACTACCGTAAGTCATTCAACAATAGACTGATTAATAAGACTAGTGAATAAAAAATTGACTACTCAAACGGCAAAATTATCTTCACTAAAAGCATTTGATTTCCATGAGAAACATTAAACCACCGTCAGTCATTCAACAATAGACTGATTAATAAGACTAGTAAATCAAAAATTGACTACTCAAACGGCAAAATTATCCTTACTAAAGACATTTGATTTCCATGAGAAACATTAAACTACCGTCAGTCATTCAACAACACACTGATTAATAAGACTAGTAATTCAAAAATTGACTACTCAAACGGCAAAATTATCTTTACTAAAAACATTTGATTTTCAGGAGAAACATTAAACTACCGTAAGTCATTCAACAATAGACTGATTAATAAGACTAGTGAATAAAAAATTGACTACTCAAACGGCAAAATTATCTTCACTAAAAACATTTGATTTCCATGAGAAACATTAAACCACCGTCAGTCATTCAACAATAGACTGATTAATAAGACTAGTAAATCAAAAATTGACTACTCAAACGGCAAAATTATCCTTACTAAAGACATTTGATTTCCATGAGAAACATTAAACTACCGTCAGTCATTCAACAACACACTGATTAATAAGACTAGTAATTCAAAAATTGACTACTCAAACGGCAAAATTATCTTTACTAAAAACATTTGATTTTCAGGAGAAACATTAAACTACCGTAAGTCATTCAACAATAGACTGATTAATAAGACTAGTGAATAAAAAATTGACTACTCAAACGGCAAAATTATCTTCACTAAAAACATTTGATTTCCATGAGAAACATTAAACCACCGTCAGTCATTCAACAATAGACTGATTAATAAGACTAGTAAATCAAAAATTGACTACTCAAACGGCAAAATTATCCTTACTAAAGACATTTGATTTCCATGAGAAACATTAAACTACCGTCAGTCATTCAACAACACACTGATTAATAAGACTAGTAATTCAAAAATTGACTACTCAAACGGCAAAATTATCTTTACTAAAAACATTTGATTTTCAGGAGAAACATTAAACTACCGTAAGTCATTCAACAATAGACTGATTAATAAGACTAGTGAATAAAAAATTGACTACTCAAACGGCAAAATTATCTTCACTAAAAACATTTGATTTCCATGAGAAACATTAAACCACCGTCAGTCATTCAACAATAGACTGATTAATAAGACTAGTAAATCAAAAATTGACTACTCAAACGGCAAAATTATCCTTACTAAAGACATTTGATTTCCATGAGAAACATTAAACTACCGTCAGTCATTCAACAACACACTGATTAATAAGACTAGTAAATCAAAAATTGACTACTCAAACGGCAAAATTATCTTTACTAAAAACATTTGATTTTCAGGAGAAACATTAAACCACCGTCAGTCATTCAACAATAGACTGATTAATAAGACTAGTAAATCAAAAATTGACTACTCAAACGGCAAAATTATCCTTACTAAAGACATTTGATTTCCATGAGAAACATTAAACTACCGTCAGTCATTCAACAACACACTGATTAATAAGACTAGTAATTCAAAAATTGACTACTCAAACGGCAAAATTATCTTTACTAAAAACATTTGATTTCCATGAGAAACATTAAACCACCGTCAGTCATTCAACAATAGACTGATTAATAAGACTAGTAAATCAAAAATTGACTACTCAAACGGCAAAATTATCCTTACTAAAGACATTTGATTTCCATGAGAAACATTAAACTACCGTCAGTCATTCAACAACACACTGATTAATAAGACTAGTAAATCAAAAATTGACTACTCAAACGGCAAAATTATCTTTACTAAAAACATTTGATTTTCAGGAGAAACATTAAACCACCGTCAGTCATTCAACAATAGACTGATTAATAAGACTAGTAAATCAAAAATTGACTACTCAAACGGCAAAATTATCCTTACTAAAGACATTTGATTTCCATGAGAAACATTAAACTACCGTCAGTCATTCAACAACACACTGATTAATAAGACTAGTAAATCAAAAATTGACTACTCAAACGGCAAAATTATCTTCACTAAAAACATTTGATTTCCATGAGAAACATTAAACCACCGTCAGTCATTCAACAATAGACTGATTAATAAGACTAGTAAATCAAAAATTGACTACTCAAACGGCAAAATTATCCTTACTAAAGACATTTGATTTCCATGAGAAACATTAAACTACCGTCAGTCATTCAACAACACACTGATTAATAAGACTAGTAAATCAAAAATTGACTACTCAAACGGCAAAATTATCTTTACTAAAAACATTTGATTTTCAGGAGAAACATTAAACCACCGTCAGTCATTCAACAATAGACTGATTAATAAGACTAGTAAATCAAAAATTGACTACTCAAACGGCAAAATTATCCTTACTAAAGACATTTGATTTCCATGAGAAACATTAAACTACCGTCAGTCATTCAACAACACACTGATTAATAAGACTAGTAATTCAAAAATTGACTACTCAAACGGCAAAATTATCTTTACTAAAAACATTTGATTTTCAGGAGAAACATTAAACTACCGTAAGTCATTCAACAATAGACTGATTAATAAGACTAGTGAATAAAAAATTGACTACTCAAACGGCAAAATTATCTTCACTAAAAACATTTGATTTCCATGAGAAACATTAAACCACCGTCAGTCATTCAACAATAGACTGATTAATAAGACTAGTAAATCAAAAATTGACTACTCAAACGGCAAAATTATCCTTACTAAAGACATTTGATTTCCATGAGAAACATTAAACTACCGTCAGTCATTCAACAACACACTGATTAATAAGACTAGTAATTCAAAAATTGACTACTCAAACGGCAAAATTATCTTTACTAAAAACATTTGATTTTCAGGAGAAACATTAAACTACCGTAAGTCATTCAACAATAGACTGATTAATAAGACTAGTGAATAAAAAATTGACTACTCAAACGGCAAAATTATCTTCACTAAAAACATTTGATTTCCATGAGAAACATTAAACCACCGTCAGTCATTCAACAATAGACTGATTAATAAGACTAGTAAATCAAAAATTGACTACTCAAACGGCAAAATTATCCTTACTAAAGACATTTGATTTCCATGAGAAACATTAAACTACCGTCAGTCATTCAACAACACACTGATTAATAAGACTAGTAAATCAAAAATTGACTACTCAAACGGCAAAATTATCTTTACTAAAAACATTTGATTTTCAGGAGAAACATTAAACTACCGTAAGTCATTCAACAACACACTGATTAATAAGACTAGTGAATAAAAAATTGACTACTCAAACGGCAAAATTATCTTCACTAAAAACATTTGATTTCCATGAGAAACATTAAACCACCGTCAGTCATTCAACAATAGACTGATTAATAAGACTAGTAAATCAAAAATTGACTACTCAAACGGCAAAATTATCCTTACTAAAGACATTTGATTTCCATGAGAAACATTAAACTACCGTCAGTCATTCAACAACACACTGATTAATAAGACTAGTAATTCAAAAATTGACTACTAAAACGGCAAAATTATCTTTACTAAAAACATTTGATTTTCAGGAGAAACATTAAACTACCGTAAGTCATTCAACAATAGACTGATTAATAAGACTAGTGAATAAAAAATTGACTACTCAAACGGCAAAATTATCTTCACTAAAAACATTTGATTTCCATGAGAAACATTAAACCACCGTCAGTCATTCAACAATAGACTGATTAATAAGACTAGTAAATCAAAAATTGACTACTCAAACGGCAAAATTATCCTTACTAAAGACATTTGATTTCCATGAGAAACATTAAACTACCGTCAGTCATTCAACAACACACTGATTAATAAGACTAGTAATTCAAAAATTGACTACTCAAACGGCAAAATTATCTTTACTAAAAACATTTGATTTTCAGGAGAAACATTAAACTACCGTAAGTCATTCAACAATAGACTGATTAATAAGACTAGTGAATAAAAAATTGACTACTCAAACGGCAAAATTATCTTCACTAAAAACATTTGATTTCCATGAGAAACATTAAACCACCGTCAGTCATTCAACAATAGACTGATTAATAAGACTAGTAAATCAAAAATTGACTACTCAAACGGCAAAATTATCCTTACTAAAGACATTTGATTTCCATGAGAAACATTAAACTACCGTCAGTCATTCAACAACACACTGATTAATAAGACTAGTAATTCAAAAATTGACTACTCAAACGGCAAAATTATCTTTACTAAAAACATTTGATTTTCAGGAGAAACATTAAACTACCGTAAGTCATTCAACAATAGACTGATTAATAAGACTAGTGAATAAAAAATTGACTACTCAAACGGCAAAATTATCTTCACTAAAAACATTTGATTTCCATGAGAAACATTAAACCACCGTCAGTCATTCAACAATAGACTGATTAATAAGACTAGTAAATCAAAAATTGACTACTCAAACGGCAAAATTATCCTTACTAAAGACATTTGATTTCCATGAGAAACATTAAACTACCGTCAGTCATTCAACAACACACTGATTAATAAGACTAGTAATTCAAAAATTGACTACTCAAACGGCAAAATTATCTTTACTAAAAACATTTGATTTTCAGGAGAAACATTAAACTACCGTAAGTCATTCAACAATAGACTGATTAATAAGACTAGTGAATAAAAAATTGACTACTCAAACGGCAAAATTATCTTCACTAAAAACATTTGATTTCCATGAGAAACATTAAACCACCGTCAGTCATTCAACAATAGACTGATTAATAAGACTAGTAAATCAAAAATTGACTACTCAAACGGCAAAATTATCCTTACTAAAGACATTTGATTTCCATGAGAAACATTAAACTACCGTCAGTCATTCAACAACGCACTGATTAATAAGACTAGTAATTCAAAAATTGACTACTCAAACGGCAAAATTATCTTTACTAAAAACATTTGATTTTCAGGAGAAACATTAAACTACCGTAAGTCATTCAACAATAGACTGATTAATAAGACTAGTGAATAAAAAATTGACTACTCAAACGGCAAAATTATCTTCACTAAAAACATTTGATTTCCATGAGAAACATTAAACCACCGTCAGTCATTCAACAATAGACTGATTAATAAGACTAGTAAATCAAAAATTGACTACTCAAACGGCAAAATTATCCTTACTAAAGACATTTGATTTCCATGAGAAACATTAAACTACCGTCAGTCATTCAACAACACACTGATTAATAAGACTAGTAATTCAAAAATTGACTACTAAAACGGCAAAATTATCTTTACTAAAAACATTTGATTTTCAGGAGAAACATTAAACTACCGTAAGTCATTCAACAATAGACTGATTAATAAGACTAGTGAATAAAAAATTGACTACTCAAACGGCAAAATTATCTTCACTAAAAACATTTGATTTCCATGAGAAACATTAAACCACCGTCAGTCATTCAACAATAGACTGATTAATAAGACTAGTAAATCAAAAATTGACTACTCAAACGGCAAAATTATCCTTACTAAAGACATTTGATTTCAATGAGAAACATTAAACTACCGTCAGTCATTCAACAACACACTGATTAATAAGACTAGTAATTCAAAAATTGACTACTCAAACGGCAAAATTATCTTTACTAAAAACATTTGATTTTCAGGAGAAACATTAAACCACCGTCAGTCATTCAACAATAGACTGATTAATAAGACTAGTAAATCAAAAATTGACTACTCAAACGGCAAAATTATCTTTACTAAAAACATTTGATTTCCATGAGAAACATTAAACCACCGTCAGTCATTCAACAATAGACTGATTAATAAGACTAGTAAATCAAAAATTGACTACTCAAACGGCAAAATTATCCTTACTAAAGACATTTGATTTCCATGAGAAACATTAAACTACCGTCAGTCATTCAACAACACACTGATTAATAAGACTAGTAATTCAAAAATTGACTACTCAAACGGCAAAATTATCTTTACTAAAAACATTTGATTTTCAGGAGAAACATTAAACAACCATCAGTCAAAGACTGTACGTAATTTGCCGGACTAAGTAGTCTATAAAATACAATCATTTACTCTATTGTGGGGGTTGCGATGCCCCTTGTGATTGCGTGGGGAGAGATGAAGCGTTTTATCGATTGTTGTTCCCCCTGCCACCTCATTCCTCCCACTACTACTCAAAATGTTTATGAGGTGCAGGAGGTGCCCTTTGTAAAGAAATCTATGATGCATGCTGTACATTATTGTTAATTATCTTTTTCCACACAGCAGATAAACCGAAGATTTACTTTTAAATAACCCAGAATCGCCTTTTCTTGGCTGATTTCCAACCAAAAGATCAGTCGACTGCGTAGATTCAAAGATATATATATATATATATATATATATATATATATATATATATATATATATATATATATATATATATATATATATATATTATTTATTTCATGATTTTTTACAACATTAGGTTTTTGCGATATCGACACATATAAAGAATAATTTTTATCTTAGGATAATTATTCTTTATTCAGAAATATCGCATTATTTATGGCAATTAGATGTGTCTTGACAACGACTATTTGCCTTTACCATTCTTGTTTCTCTACCATTTAGTTTTTTATTTTTATTTTATTCATGTTTTTCATGTTAATTTGTGGTTATATATATATATATATATATATATATATATATATATATATATAATGTACATATGTATATACGAGGGCTGCGTCCGGCCCGCGAAGACTTTTTCTGCGGCCCTCGAACGAAAATATATTATTAGTCATTTTTTTGCAAGCAATTTTCGTAAAAAATCTATATGGGTTTAAAATACTTTTCTTCCATTTAAAAAAACTGAATTTCTTCGTTTCTGTGAAATTTAGCATACCAACGGTGCAAAAAAATTTCTCAGATTTTGCATCCAAGAAAATATGTATTCAAATACAAAAATAATCGTATACGTTGCTCTTTCTTATTTCAGTTTTTTGTATTTTGTGAATATAATTTAGCATATGCGTGTCAGAAATTTTATTGAAGAAATTCTCCCTTTTAACTTTTTGAAACCACTCATTTTGGACGAAATTATTTAAATTTGTAAATTTTAAAACGCATAAAGGAGGGAATGAATTACTTAAATGTTTTATTTAAATTCCTGAGATATTCCTGAGATATTCCTGAAATATCGCCTGAGCGGAAAAGAAAAAATAATTAATTTCATATGCTCGAGAATTTTTTTTTGTTGCTACTATTCCTAATAAGTCGAAAAAATGTTAATGAAATTAAATTTAAAAGAAAAATCTTGTCACTCAGCTTCTGATTAAGAGAGGATGATACGCAACAAGCAATATTTGTAATGCTTGTTATTTTGCTTTTTAATTTTAAAAAAATTTTGATAAAAATCTGGCAGTAATATTTAATGTTCTTTCAAACATAAAATAAGTCCTACATAAACTTTTGATAAAGTTGCGGCCAGCCATTTGACTGGTGATTTTAATTGCTGCCCCCGGCCTCATGTAAGTTGGAAACCGCTGATATATATACGAGTATATAAGTTCAAAATGAAGATAAAACAAAGGAAAATTATAGACGCATGAAAAAGGTATTATAGACATATGAAAAAGGTAAATTATAGATAGATATATACCCTCAGACCTCGATATAAGGTCACCCTAAGGGACATCGCAAAAGTGACCTTATAAGTGGGGTGACCTTTAAACCGATTCATTAGCAGTTCGTAACTAAGCACGTAAATAGTACACATTATGATTTTTTAATAATGAAAATACAAACGAAAACGATCGGCCTTAAATTAAATATTTAAGTCAATAAATTTTAACAGAATTGGTAAAGAATTAAAGAAAGTTAGATTTTTAGAAAAACTTTAATAATTTAAAATAAAGCTGCTTACAAATTTCCTTAAAGTGTACATGCATACATTACGTCTTACTTTATTTAAAATAAATCATTTATGTAGGTCTGTCTCGCTTTTGGTTTCATTTTTCGAACCATGTTTTCTAGATTTTGTAACTTCTCAAAATGTTCCTTAGCTCCCTCATGGATCGTAAAAAAATTTCGTATGAAATTTATAGCATTGAAGGCTTCCGCGTGGGTTACAGCTACAGTCTCAGGATCACTGTCATTGTCCTCACTGTGAAACAAATTCAGAAATTGTAGCTTGTTTGTTGGTTGCAACAGTTTCATAGAACTCGAGAGGGGCAATTGCCTTGTAAAGAAGTCAAATGGGCTTTTGTTAGAAAAGAGCTCCGCTCGCCTCAGATAAAAATGACCATATAAACGATAACGATTTTAAAAACTTGACCATATATCCGATAATCTGTAACAAAGAATTCCTATTCAAAGAACCCGGGACTTTGGAAAAGTGACCTCATATGCGGATATATATATATATATGCGGATATATATATATATATATATATATATATATATATATATATATATATATATATATATATATATATATATATATATATATATATATATCTACTGACTGAAATAGATAGATCTGACTAATGTCAGATCTATGAGGATAAGCAGCAACAACAACGATAACAACTTAACTTATTTTATGAATTTCTTTTTCTTTTGGCAGAAACCTTGCCTGGATTTGTAATTATCTTATCAATTCTTATCTTTGTAATTATCTAATTATCTGTTGAATCTAGTCTATACAGAATTCAATATTCTATCCATTACTATCAAAACCTTGTTTTGTTTTAGCTAAGCGAGTTAAAAAAAAAACATTTTAAGGCAAGCCTTGAAAATAATAAATGATGAGTGCTCGCGTCATGAATACATTTGTTTTATAGTCATGAAATTTGGACAGAGGCAGTCAATTTTAGCCCTCGGTAAAAAAATTCGTTTGAAATTTTCCATCGGATCGTTCGAGAGAGACACGTGAAAAATGGAATTTTCTGATTGCATAGCATTAGACATGCTTACATAAGCATAGCATAGCATTGCTTTAAATTGAACTTTTTTTTTCTTCAAAAATTGTAAAGGTAATGTGACTGATGTTCTTCTAGCTTATATATCTTATATAGCTTGTATAACTTATGATTTTTTTAAAAAAATATTTCACATTCCTGTGTAATTAATTATTTATTATTCGTTCTGTCTAAACTAAATGATTAGCGAGTGCTCAGTAACATACGCAGACTACTTCACCAAATTAGTATTTTTAAATTTATCTGTAACCTTGTGTTTATTTCTTTATAATTATGATTTTAAAATGTGTTTCTATGAAAATATAAATTATAAAATAACGGTAGTTGAAATTTAAAAAAAATATGCTATGCACTAAAAGGAACGAAAAATTAACGAAGAAATGATTCACTTAAGAGCGAAATAATGCAAACAATGTTTGTTAATTAGTACAAAACGAATTGTACGTTCTGTACATAAAAGTAAAAATTACTGAAGAAGTGAAGCCGTCTTGATGCGATGCTTATTTGAGTATTGGTAACAGATACTACTGGTATTATGGTAATTGGTGCAGTTTTAATAGACAGCAAATATAGAAACAATATATGATAATAGCAAATTTTGGTACCTATTAAAACTCCATCAATGTTTTGCAGATTTATAATAGATACTATGAAAGGAAAGGTGAGCACAGAATAAATTTGATTAGCATAATGAATTTGGTGAGCATAGAATAAATTTGTTTGATTGCGGTGAAATTTGTTTATCATGATTTGACCTCGAGGAACAGCATTATGTCAAGCGATACTGAAAATACTTAATCCACATTAAGAGAAGTGTACTTCTTTTTCATCCTATACGAAGATCGGGAATTTTTCTAACATAAAATTAGGAATCTCGACAAATAAAAATAAATTTCTTTTTTAACAACTGATTTATGGCCATTGTTTAATGTTTATAAAAATTTTGCTTACTTAAAACTGCAATACTTTTTCAAGCAAGTTTGATTTATGAAATAATGTTCAATCTGTGTTAGAAAATTTTCCAATGTGTTGGTAAAACAGCTCGAATCAGTTGTAACCAATGGAAAATATTAAACATTTAAAATGTTGCGAATTAAGGGTGTTTTGTTTGTCTACAATGAATGATCGAAAATATTTGTTTAAAATCATTTTGAATTCATCATTGTCTTTATTTAAACAAATTAAAACTTATTAAATATCTCAAACGCAAAAGGAATTGAATTTAATTTACATAAATAAAAAATAAAAAAACCTAAATAATATTTTAAAAACGCGAACGAGTTGCTTTATAATCCTTTTTAATTAAATACACATTAGTAACCTCTTCTCATTTTGAATACTTTTCAAATTTATCATCTCTTCATTAATTTGATAAAAGGTAATTTTTTTAAAAGATTTTTAACGTAGAAATTAATTGAATTCAAGGCTCATACTTCATCGTTTGTTAAACGCAATTTTAATAAAATGTTGAGAAAAACATTATTACGCAAGCAATTTTTTTTTCCTTTGAAAAAATCCCTTAACGAGTTCCATCCCAGTCGGCCGCCGAAGTGTGTATGGTGACCTGATGCACGTTCTTCATGTTCCCCTAAAAAAATCAATACCTCTGGGGGTACTGATCCAGGAGTTTCCTTGTCTTTTGAGTTGATTCAAAAATTACAAGACTACGGAGTTGAGCATTAGTAATCGTAAACCCAAAATTGAGTCGGTTGTTCAAAGACGGATATAAAATAAGATAAAAGAAATCCATTAACTAAATATTTTATAACAGAGAATAAAATAAAATGGCGTTACCGTGTTTTACTAAATGGAAAAAGGAACAAACAAATTAAAATGATATGCAAATATGTGTTTACTTTATAATTATGAAAATATCCTTTATTTCGAATTTGATTTCGATGACATTTTCATTATTATATGCCTTTTTAATAAGTATCTTTATGATGAGAAACATTTTTTAGATGGAAAAGGTTTTGATAGATGATTTAATTATTTGCTTATTTTGACGCTATTAAAAAAATTACTATAAAATTTGTTTTTAAATTTATTGATGACTTAATTAACTTTAATTTTCACGATTATACAATTTAGTCAAATAATATTCACTTTGAGGAACTAATCTTGCTTCATAATCGTGATGTTTATTTTATGGATATTAAAAAAAAAAAGAAAGTGTCTGCATAGTTGACATATACGACAAAGGAAATGATTTCAAGTTTAATATTATATAAACAATTATGTTTTCAAAAACATTTGTTTAATTGCTATTTTTAATCAAATAAATCGACTTAAAAGCATTTGTAGTAAAATTTGTTTATTCAGAAAAACATCTCTTCTAAAGTTTGACTAAATACAATGCAACTAGTGTATTTAAATTATCTATAAGATCATTGAGTTAATTGAATATTAATGACTTTATTTATATCAAAAATTTTGTCATCTAAATTGATTTTAACCATATGCAAATCCAATTCGGGTGGATTTGTGGCAATAACTTTTTCTAATATTTTTACACTATAAATGTTAATTTCTCTAAAAATCATCGTAACCAAAATGTTCTATATAAACTTCAGCATTTATTAATTATAAATTTCAATTATCCAGTATTATGTAATTACCATAAACAAATCCATTTTCGGGACAATTCAAAATAACAGACAGATCAAACACGGTTCTGTACCAGAGTTGGGCAAAAATGTAATCGATTCCATTTTTTGACTACAGTAATCAATTACTTGTAATCATGATTACAATTTTCAAAAATTTTGATTACAGCTGTAATCATGATTACAATATTAATTACAGTAATCAGTTACCTGTAATCATGATTCCAAGTAATTGCGATAACAAGTAATCACAACAAAAACGATTACGGGTAATTATGATTGCAAGTAATCAAAATATATGATTACATGTAATCTAAATACATTATTACAAGACTATTGTATTCATATAAATGATTACATTTTACAGTAGATAGTATAATGTATTTCATAATGATACATTTTGCACGTATTTACATGTACTGCATTTTGTACGCATTCGTATACGTACAAATGAATGTAACTAAAATGTATGTTCATATGATTTTATCTAGTGCATATGTTCAGACATTTTAGTTTCACACACATATACATACACTTTTATTGTAAGTATAAAATATATGTACGTATGTGTATAGATAATAATGACGTATGTATGTGCAAACAATGTAGACGTGTACGTTTATACACAATGAATATATGCATTTTATGCAAATATTTGTGTGTGTAAAATGTATATCTATGTTCATGTACGCATGTATATACAAGTACTTGTTGTTTGTACGAACATTCATACATTGTCTGTACAATGTATGTCCCATGCATGCATGTGCAATTTATTTATGAACAGTATAATATATGCATGCATGTGCAATATAGGCATATATGTAGTATGTACAATATATGTATGTATACATGTACATGATATGCATGTCCAGTGTATTTATGTACATATACACAATATGTTCATGTTCGATGTATGTATCCAAATATGCATAATACATTTGTGAACGATTGTACGAACATTGGGCGTATTTATATTTTACATATATTCATACATACATTCGACATGCATAACGCATGTACATACACACATTTGAGATGCATATATTGTACAGATGTATATTTTGTACAGATTTATATACATATAGTGTACAGATGTATATTCATATAATGTACATATGATGAAATGAACACATAATGTTCATATAATGTACATATGTGTGTACATATACAGTACATATGTGCATAAATATATTGGGCATAATTCTTTCGTACAAATTTTACATGTGTACATGCATGCTATCTCTATCTATGCATATGGTGCAATGTATATCCAATGAATGCATCCACACATGTACCATGCACGTATGTTCCATGTATGCATATCCATATGTACTATATATGCAAGTACATACATTGTACATGCGTACATACATTACACGTGTGCATATGTACACTACATTTGCCTAAATATGTGTAAAATGCAATAAATAAAACGCATGTAAGTTAACTTTTAATGACTCAAGCAAGTTAAATGGCAAAATCAAATGATATTTAAATTTAGTTTTCAGCTTTAATTGTTCTATATCATTTTGAAATTCTTTGAATAAAAAATTATTTTCAGGTATTTTCATGAAATGCTTGACAATACAGATTTATTTTTTTATAACATAATGCATGATTCATAGAAATTTTTTAAATGGTTAAAAAAACGGTAAATTTTATGTGTGGAAATAATATTTAGAAATTTAAAATAAAATTATCGTTTGCTTTCTAAAAAATATGAGGTCGAGTTTTATATGCCTTAAAATAAATTTTAAAACAAACTTTAATAACTTTACTTATATAAATTTTTTTAATGTAAGCACAATGTATGTGTACATTGTAATTACATATATTTAAATGTACATATGTATTTATACATTACTTGTAATTATGTACATGTATACGTTGTATGCACATGTGTACATTGTGCATATAACTATTTTTTGTACATCCATACAATACATGCGCATAAGTATTAACAAAGTATGTAGTTATACAAAAACATACCTACGTTGTACATAAGCACATACCTTGCGTGTACATGTATCGATGTACATATAAATGTGCAATTATACATGTACACATTTTATTTACGCAACTATGTGCATATATTGCACCTTTAAATAATTTTCTTACATATTGTACGTAAATACGTACAATTTTATATACATACGTACATTGTATATACTTGCTATTATCGTAAATTTACATGTACTTAAGTACATAAGAGCATGCAAACGCATAAACATTATTTTCATATACGTTCATACATATATTGATTATAGCTGTAATCAAACTTTGTAATCATGATTACAAGTAATTGATTACTGTAATTGAAAAATGTGATCGATTACATTTTCGCTCTACTCTGATGTAATCAAAATTTTGATTACTTGTAATCGCGATTACAGGTAATTAATTACATAGCTGTACTTATCTGTAATCAATTACAGTTGTAATCGATTACTGTAATAGACGGCCAACTCTGTTCTGTACTTCAGTAAAAACGCATCTTAAAAAAATTATCCGACTACCTACTTACGCTTTCATTTCATATTTTGTAATCTGGCAACTTAGTTTCAAAAATATTTTGAGATCATTTCTGCAAGATATCAGTAAGAATATGGACGTCTGTTCTCTTAGTTTAATATTCCCATTAGTGTTTTATTTTGTAATGTTATTGAATTTTTTTATTAATATATATTTAGATATGGCCTTATTAATACAATGTAAAAAAAGTACTAATTTACGGATATAACTGGGTGATCTGACGTCAATTCTTTCGTTGTTTTATTTTAAATTTGTTTTATTGTTTTATTTTATATTTGTTTTATTGTTTTATTTTAAATTGTTTTTCAATTCCTGAAAAGAATACTTCAAAACATTAAAATGCAAACAAATTATTGGAAGAGAACTTCTCCGTTGTGTAGTCCTAAGTGATCATCTCATAATTTATTTTCATTTCTATATTTTAAAAATTTTCTTTTCAGTATTTGAAACTTCCATGGCTTACTCTAGGTTTGTCTGAACTCACTTTCTTAGCACTTTAAATTAGTAATGAACAGGGCCTCGTCTTAATAGTATGCAGGGCAAAGAAATGTTTTGGGCCCTTATAACATGTCATACGGGGTGCAACGTAGACCTACCTCCTCGTGGTGCACCCTGGGCAACGTTCCAGTTACGGCAAAGTGGTTCGGCATTTTATCTGGATGCCTTCCCACCGACATTTTCGCCTTACAAACAGGCTTGACTCAGGGTGCTGTTGGGAGTGGCACAATGGGATATCAGCAAGTGACGTAGTGTGGGCATCTCGATCATGATTGGTTGATGAAACATTTGCTTCGGTTTGGAACTATTTTCATTTTATTCTATTTCTAGTAAGCCAAGCCCGTCAAGCATCAATTGTATAAAATGATACATTCTATAATCTTGCACTAAGATTCTTCACAAAGATTTCAATTCTTTCGCTATATATTTCTTACTTAGCACAAAGACAGGCATTAAGCCAAATAGAACATAGACAAACTGATTAGGCATCGAAGTTGCCAGGAACACAAAACAAAAATACATCACGGTTACAATTAAAATACACAAACAAATAATAAATCTAAATAAAGTAATAGACGTAGAAGAGAAAGAATTATTCGATGTGTGATATTGCACTGTATTTAATTAATCTCGCATTAATTAACATTCTAACTTATATTGGAGAAACTTAGCTCGACTTTAACCCACCATTTTGCTTATAAACGATCAGCCGGTGATGATGTCATAGGTCACATGTGTGGGAATACATGGTCCTCTTCTTCTTGAAATGCAAGTACCCAATTCATATATTAATGACCTTGTGACCCTGGCATAAATTGTTTACTCTTTGCTGACAATTTAGTTATTTTGGGCACCTAAGCGAAACCTTTCATTGAAAGTAAAATTAATCAAGTCCTCGATTTATTGTCTAATTGGTGCACCGAAAATAACATGATTTGGAGAAAACTGCCTTCGCTGATGCATCAACCACTCACACATTCTAGCTATTTAGGAGTGACGTTTGATAATAAACTAAACTGGAAATCTCATTCCGAGTCATTCAGAAAAAAATGACTATCCTGAAATGTCTTGAAAGGATCCCTTGGGACAGATCAACCTTACTTATAAGACCTGCCTTTAAGCTGCGAAACCCTAATTACCGCAAGTAATGATGTCTTGGAAAAAAAACTAGAACTTTTACAAAACCAATCATTCAGATTCGTTATTGGAACAGTCAAATCGACCCCGATTGATGCAATGCTCTTGCTGACGTATAATAAACCTGTTAGTGATATAATTGAAGAAAAAGCTCTGATTCTTTATGAAAAGCTAATTAGAAAAAATTCTTTTTGGAGAGATTACCAAACAAGTGCTAGAAATTTAAAACTCAAAATGGCTTTGTTCAGTTTGTTCGGGACCTCAGGCAGAATTTTGATTTGCCAGCTGACATTGTAGAGATAGCAAAGCCTCCAAATCCACTGGATTTGGTCCAAGTCGAAACAAACCTGAGTCTTTCTGTCAGGCTTCTCAAGAAAGACAAATCTCCAGAGGTTCTAAAGTCTTATGCTGTAGAAACTATTAACAAGAGGTGTCCAGAACCGCAGTGGTTGCGCTTATACACATATGGCTCTTTTTATGATAACCTTGACTCGGCGGGTGCATGGGGCTTTCTCGAACTTATTCTCCTTTTATGCCTCCGCAGGGAAACACCGAACTGCCTTTGATGGTGAAGTTGAAGCCATTCGCTATTGCTCTTAAGCACTTTTGAAGACAAATTTTGCAAAGTGGTTGTTTTATCTGACTGCCAAGTCGCAATTCAGGCGATCAGTTCAGCTGGTCTGGCTGCAACAAATGAAATCACCCAGTGTCGGCAACATCTACAAGAACTGTGTGTTAACGTTTGATTCTTCAGTGGACCACTGCGGCGGCCTCTTTGGAAACGAGCAAGCAGATGCCCTGGCTTATTCAACCGAGCTCCTCTCCACTTTCTTATCATTCTGTGAAGCTTTATTTAAAGCAAACTTTAAAAGGGCAATTGCCTTGCAGATCACCTTCACCGTATTCGGATCTTCTCAAGCCCTTACTGCCCCCTCTCTAATATCCCTATCCACACCACATCCGCCACTGTGCAGTCGTTAGGGGCGAGACTGGGCTTTATTGGAAGGCCAGAGAACTTATGAGGCAATGACTTCGGTCAATTTATTGTTGTGTCATCTTTATTTCTGTTCCTGTTCATTTTTTTTTTGCCTTGCCATTAGAAATAAAAAAAAAATAAGTCATACTGCTTAGTAAAAAACTTCACATACATAAAGTAAAGCATTTTTAACATATGCAATAATTTGAACAAATTTAAATGCATTTCGATTTAAATGTATTTAAATTTGTTTTTAGTAGACTCAAAAAAGCTGAATTCACATAAAAATTTCATTGGGACGTAGAAAAATAGATTTCAGTTGCCTTTTTAAGTTTCCCTGGTGGTAAACTATTCAAATTATTGTTGTTTGCAAGATAATCAATCACTATTTGTAGAAAGAAAAACAAAATACACACTTTATTCAATATAATATATTTATTTTTAAAAAAATATATTAGGTAATTTTGCTTAGTCACAGTTTCTTTTAATACAATTGATAAAAATTCTCAAGGGCCCCCTGAGTGCCTGGGCACTGTTCGGGTGTGCATAAAGACGGTAATGGTGGTTCCATGGTATGGCGTCCTCTTAAGAACTCCCACACAGAACGATTAGAATTGAATACACATCGAATTTAAAGAGGACAAAAAGCAAAACAATAAAATGAAACGAAGCCTTTATCCTAATTGCAATACATTAAAGGAGAAATAGTAACAGTTTAAACTTTAGAAGAAAAAAGAGAGTTATTTATGTATAGTCTGGAATGTTTAGAGGAGTTCATTCATGTATTCTTGCCAAAAGAGTGTTCGATTCACAAAATATAGAGAGCGACCGAAAACCAGGGATCCATTGTTTCCTTCGGCGCCGACACTCAAATGGCGCCGCCACCCTTTGCTTTAGGAAGGGGGGAGTCATCCTCAAAATAATAGTCAAATAAATAAGCAAATCTGAAAGGACGTCATCCACGATATCTCATTTTTCTTTTTTCATGTACAGAATTTCCTTTTTTGGGTGTTTTTAAGACTTGTTGTATAGCAGATAAGATCATTTGAAAACTAAAAAATTCATCAAAGATAATTGAGAAATCTATTTCAATGCGAGAATTTGCATTTATTGCCAATTAACGTCGGCTTTATCAGGATTTTTATTTATCAATTTCTGAGCGATTTTTTTCTACTGAAAATTTTAAATTTTTAAACATAAACATTTTAACCAGGAGTCTGTTTAGAAGAAATTTGGGTCCGTTAACGGACTCTTCGCAAAATATCTTTTCATAAAACCGGACCCTTCACAAAATGATTTTTCCTTCAATCGAACCCTTCACAAATTTGTTTATCTTCATTATTGTTTTGTTAATCGAATAAATCCTTTCCAGGGCAGAAAACAAGAAAGATGGATGTAAACGAATTAAGTTTTATCTTAGGCAGACGATTCTTCCATTATTCGTCCGAAATGAATATTCTGCGTTCAGCAGTATAGGCTAAATATCAAATATTTGTATGTTGCATCTCTCATTTAGAACCAGCAATTGTTGTTTATTTTTGAAAATTTAATTTTTTTTATTATACTTTTACAGTGCCGAGCATAATCTTGTATCTATTTACAATTTAAAAACTCCTTGAAAAAGTTTTTTGCAATAGCTGGACCCTATTTGCACAAATTCATAAAAGCGGTCCCTGGTTGAAAGAATGTTTTCGCAATGTCCCGGACCTTTCACAAAATGTCTGACCCTGTTTTAACCCAAGTCGAAATTCTTGATGGTCCCATCAATACATTTTGATGGTTTGTTTCGGTGCGATTCGTGATGGTCCAACATCCATCCAAAATTTTTTCCTTATGGTTTTTGATATGCCAACAAAAATTTCCATCATTCCGTGATGGAAAATGCTGCATTAATACTATGATGGTTAACCATCGAGAAAACAATCCATGATGGTTCCAACTATGCATTTTCATGATGATTCTCTGGAATATACAACAATTTTGTTTGTTGGATCATCATAAATCAGTCCGAATTCGGAATTTATAACCGTCGTTGACCAACGAACCTAATTTTTTGGGTTTAATGTCCGTAGGCTTGTAATTTTGAACCCAATCCAGAAGACTAACCATGGGAGGTTTTCATCTCCATGTAACGCAAATGCCGGTTAGTTTCATGGAAAAGTAATCCACGTAGCAAATTTCTCTCTAGTTGATCCAGGAGCTCCTTTGTTCGTTCCAAAGACACTTCGTTCCAAAGAAATTCGAGATGGTCCACCCAACGATGCTTTTTTATGATAGTTAAATAATATTATTGTTGGTTCAGCAGGTTTCTTATGTTGGCCCATCAGTCTGAATTCCTGTATTGGGGGTGATGGTGGTCCTTCCACCATTTGATTTCTAAGAAACGATGTAGGAAATTTCTGATGGTTTAACAAGAGCAACCATCAAAACAAGTTTCTATTCTTATGTTGGAAAATGAGTGTTGTTTTGGGTTTCATGGCGTGCGCACCTTATTTAGACGCCACACTTTTCAACTGTGTTCGAGAATAATAGTAAACAGTGCGCATGCGTCGTCGCTCTGCTATTTGATTATTTTTTTAGAATTTTTTTTTCACTTTTAATTTTGTTAAGCATTATGTTGGTGAGTTTATTTTTGAGATATGGGATCAGAGAGATCCCATTAATACTTCTAGAGTTGTGAAAAAAATTAGAAAACAACCATTTTGCCAATGTATAACCTGTGATCGCTTTTTGGCGATCAAAATTTTTTAAAAATTTGAGTTCGAAAGTGAATTAGGGGAAAATATTAGTTTTGCTTACTAACTTTCATGCTTCAAAGATCGGCAATTTAGATGTAAAAAATGGCAACAATTTTTATATCTTTCAGTTTAAACTGCGCTTTGATCCCAAATTGCTATTTTAATGTTATTAACATTTCACTTGAGTATTATTAAAAACAAACCCTGCTTCTTTTATTAAATCAATTCGCTGGTATTTTGATGGCTATCAAAATTTAGATCCAAACAAAATAGTACCGACCTTTACCGGCAGATTTTACAGCTGAATTACAACTCTTTTTGCAATAAGTGTAAGGAATACCGGACAAGTGTATACCACTCTTAAAAACATCATAGTAAAGAATTCGGAGCAAATTTATACCACACTCAAAGTTACACGGTATTCTCTTTTACCATCATTTACGGCTTTCTTTTTCCCCAAAGCAGCAAGTGTCCTTTCATGCGTTTTTTTTCCACGGCAGTTGAGATATACTTGCGTAGGGAAGATCTTCCGAAAACAGAGAGGAGAATGGGGAAAAGCCTATACTATTTACAAAAATAATTCATTCCCTACATTTACTGCAGGGAAAAATGGAAGAACCTGTTGGGGATGCTTGTCATTTACAATAAACGTATTTCAGCGGCGAACGTCAAGTTCTGAAGAGGGATTTGCAAGCATACAGATTTACAAAAAAAAAAAAAAAAAAAAAACTATCCTTGAAAATAAACCATTTTCTTTGCGTCGATGAAGAGAAAAAAAACCCTGTCTCGACTCATGTGGAAAACAGTGTTTTTCTAAGAGACTTATCTATCTATAAATAAAGATTTATCTATTGCTTAATAAAGATCAGAGAGTGGATCTCTAATCCCTCAAGAGTAGATATTAGAGAGCTCCTTTGAGTTCAATTTTAGGTTTCAAAACACTTTATTTTGTCTTCTCTAGCGATTTCATTGACTAGAGATCTTAAAATAAACTAGTCTAAAGCATTATCTCTTAAATGTGACAGAAACATTTAACTTTCATAATCCAGACTATCAAAACACGCATATATATATATACATATATATATGTAACATAAAAAGCTTCTATTAATCTTTTTATGTTAGTTTCTTCGTTATAAAACAACTCCTAATTTATTACTACTTAATTCTTCAAATCGAAGCACTTTATCATAGTACTTTTAAAAAACCACATCCTGTTTCTAAATCTATTTTTGGCCCAACTGTGCATAAATTTTAAATAAAGATATTTTTCCTTTTAAGCTTTGTGGGAATCGCGTGATCTATTTTTAATTAACCAATAGTAATTTCTGAGATTTCCCTCTTTTCCCTAAATAGAGACATTTTCGGATTTTTTGCAAGATTTTCCCTACCAGAAAGACTGTTCGCTGCGGGAGTCACTTTTTTTTTCGCTCTCCACTCAACCAAGAATGATCAAATAAAAGTTCATTAAAATCCTGCTCGGTCCGACTGCATCATTTTATAGAAAATGTAGAAAAAAATTACACAAATTAAATCAATATTTACTTATTTATAGTTATAACCGTCGTTGACCAACGAACCTAATTTTTTGGGTTTAAGACTATTAATGCTCATGTCCGTAGGCTTGTAATTTTGAACCCAATCCAGAAGACTAACCATGGGAGGTTTTCGTGGTTTTCATCTCCATGTAACGCAAATGCCGGTTAGGTTCATGGAAAAGTAATCCACGTAGCAAATTTCTCTCTACTTGATCCAGGAGCTCCTTTGTTTTCTGGATTGGGTTCAAAATCACAGGGATACGGAGTTCAACATTAGTAGCCGCAAATCCCAAAAATGGGGTCGGCTGTTCAATAAAGTTCAAAATGTTGGGAAAAAAATACAGAACAATGAAAAAAGTTCCTGGAAAAAACTCCTGGTACAGTAAACCAGAAGTATTGATTTGTTATGGGAACATAGGGAACTTTGCGACTCTTTAACGTGCACCAGTCACCATTAACTACACGAGGAGTCTTCGTCCAGCGGGGATCGAACCCACGACCTCTTGAACATGGGCCCAACGCCCTACCGATCAGGCTGAGACCTATCATTTGACTGTGTTTATTTCAATCGAAAGAACATAACAGAGCTTCTTTAATGGTAGGTAGGTACTTTATTAACGTCGCACTAGAGCTGTACAATGATCCTCTGCAGAGAGGATGGCTCCCCTGCTGCTTTAGTAAGCCTGAGCGCGAAAGGAACCACTTTGTTCGATGAGGACCGATACGATCGGTCTCTACGCAGACTGATCAAAGTGGTCACCCACCCGCTTACCGACAGTGTTCTACTGGGTCTTTACGTTAATGGACGCATTCAATAGTAGAGAAAATGGTTTTCTGAATTTTGATATCGAGTATGTTTACCTTTTATGTCCCAACTTGTCGTATTAGATTTTCAGAGATTAATGCGTTAAGATTTATTAAACTGCCTGTCTGCAATTAATTTTTTTCTATCTTTAACCAGTCCTATGTTAATTATAAATTATGCTAATGATATCAAATGGTGAGATGTATGAAAAAGTACAGTTTTGTGAAAATTAAAAAAGTGTTTGTGATCTATTTTTAAAAAATTATTATTTCAACGCTATAGCGTTTGAGCTCATGAAAATATGTAAAATTTATTCATCCAAGTGAGAGAAAAAATTTGAAAATTATTTCAAAGTCGAAAAATGTCGCTTAATTTGTGTATTTATTTTTTGATTAATGATTATTCAACATTCCAGCTACTTACTTGATTTAAAATTTCATTCGCTTCAAAAATATACGAATTGGAAATAATAATTGACATTTTTCAAGCGCTCAAAAATAGGTTCGTTGAGCATATGAAATGTAAAGTTGCCAATGTAAATCTCATTGGCAACTCGTTTTATATTCCTGATTACTTTTGTTTCTTCTCATTCACCTTTGGCAAGTTTTGAAAATGGGCACTTATTCTTGAGCGCTTGAAACATGTCGACTTTTATTTCAAATTTGTATATTTTTGAAGTGAATCAAGTAATATCTTACTGCTTCAGTTTCTTGGGATTATTTATTTGATTGAAACTATTTGTTTCTTTTGAAATCCGAACAATTTTTAGTAAAATATTACTTTCAACAAAAAAAAAAAAAAAAGATTTATTTCGAGTTCGAAACTGTGTTATTCTACTTGGTGATAGAGGTTCGGTAAACCCCCGAAAGACCCCCATAAATACTGATCACAGGAGATGCACATGACAATCGATTAAACTTTTTCAAAAACTAGTTACCTTGTATAATTTTACTTATTTATAACCATCGTTGATCAGCCCTCTCAATTTTTTGGGCTCACAACTATTAATGTTCAGCTCCTTGTAATTTTGAAACCAATCCAGAAGACAAGGGAACTCCTGGATAGTGTTGTAGTGTATTTACCACTACAACAATATAATTCCAATTCTTTAGTATATAACTGCAGGGTTCATAGCCAAATATTTCCTTGAAAAATAAGCACCTTTTAAGTACTTTTAAGCACTAAGCATTTAAGCACTCAAAATATATATTTAAACATTATATACTTTAACAAAATGCAAAATAATTTTCAAAGATTTTATATGATCATGAGAAAACAACTAGTTTCTGACTAAGAACTCTTTTCTTGATTATATTAGCAGTTATAAAATGATCGAGAAATTTTTCGGTTCGATATCAGAGGGTGGAAAATGAAATCTGAAATTGAGAATATCTTGCAAAATGCAGCAGAGTTGCACATGAGAAGGCAATAATCTCACTGAACCCAGCTCAGTAGACGCACATGCAGACTTGCAAGTATTTCATCAAACATGTAAAATGATTGGCACTTTCATACGCTACGGCGGTATGCCGAAATGAATTGTGAAAACGTTGAATAGAACAATGCGAAAAGCACGCTTTTGCATAATACGTGGATAAAATCGACATGGTAACGACATAAAAAACGGAAAAACTAAGCACTTTTTAAAAACACATAATGAAAAATCACCTTTAAGGGTTTTTAAATAGCGAAAATAAGCACTTTTTAAAAACGCTATGCGCCATGAACTCGATTCTATGGTGAGGTACCATTGTCTCCCGATCTTCGGACGTGATGTGAACCATGATCGATGGATGTTCCACATTGAACTTCTGATACGTCCTCCTCACGCTTCGATCACGTATACACTTGATTGCTAAAGGTAACACAAGAGTGATCGTGGACTTAATTCGGCTCAAAAAGTACGGTGGTCTTGATACAGCTCTCCCTGCTTCCCACAAAACAGCAATGAATCAACTCGTGGTATCCGTTCATCGAATTTTATCACAGATATAATTCTGGTAGGAGAGTACTGTTGCGTATCTACCACTACAAGTGAATTGCCTTCGTGGAGGACATTTTAAAGTAACTAACCCGTATTAGCGTTACATGGAGAGGAAAACCACGACATCCTCTCACGGTTAGTTCATTCTCATTCGTAGAAAAACATGCATCACCTCGATAGAATATGCGAAAAAATAATCTTAATGTCAAAATATCTGTCTGCTTATCGTTTTGGACAGCGATGTATTCAAACGAAGAAAATAAAACTCTTTAGAAGAATCCATAAAAAAAGATTTTCTTCTAATATTTATGAAGGCTTTATTCATTGAATGAAGTGCTCCCCCTCTTATATTCCCACACAAAAAGCCTTCTCTTGAATTTCATGGAATTCAACTGGGATTCTAAAAAGTAACGTCGAATTTCATTTTATCGGCTGCCGATTCTGAACAGATTTTATTCCATATTTTTGTTTAGGTGCAATACAATATTTTGAGGAAGGGAATTCTCAACAACAAGAAGAATAATTAAGAACAAGTTGATCAGAAATTAAAAATTTAAATGAGTCATCTTTTCATACAACACTTCAAAACTAAATACTTAAAAATACAGAAATAATAAGAGAAAATTAGAGATAGGGTAAACCAACCAGTGAAGGAACATTTCATATATATTGATTAAAAATAAGAATTTCAAAGTTTTTCTTTAGATAGATTGGTAACAATAGCTTACTGCCAAACAATAGGAAGTCATCTAGCAATGTTTTGGATTACCTGGTCAAATAGACTTCTCTGGAAAAATTTTGAATTTGTTATTATCTCTGCAACACCTTGTCTCTTTAAAAAAAATTATAAGGTGAGTGTTTGTATTTATATGTTTGAAGTGGAATAAATTGCATGTAATAGTTTTATTTTTCCCGCTGTGAAAATAAAAATTTAAAATATAGTCATTGAAATTGCGTTTTATTTTTTTTAGCATCATAGCATAATAAAGTACTGAGTTAATATTGACTGGATCACCAAACGATGAAAAACCAGTGAAGGAAGTTCCTTTACTGGGTTTTTTTCTAAGTTAAAGAAAATAAAAGATAAACTTTAATTTTTTTGTACCTTTAGTGATGTTTCTCATCAAAAGTATGTTAAAAATACGAAAAACAACTTCTAACCAGGGAGGGAACAGGCATGTTCCTTTACTGGGCATAGATTTCCCAGTGAATGAACAGTATGTGTTAATATGTTGACACTTTAATTTTCAATTCATGATTACAAAAAAAAAGTTAACATTTTCCAAGTATTTATATGTTATAATTTCAAGAATAGGCCTGTTTTTAAATATTTGTATGGCTTATAAATTCATAAAGAGCATTAAAAAATAACCAAAATTAAGTGTTCCTTTACTGGGTGTTCATTCACTGGTAAGAGCTGTACTTTCACTTGGTCTTCTTACTACTTGTTATTTCAACCTCCAAAACTTTAAAACAATATTATGTAAGTTCTCTACATTTTTTTTTACATAATTTGCGATTAGTAACAAATATGTTGACACTTTCATTTAACTTAAAATTACGAATTTTGATATTAATATGAATTTTTAAAAGGCTAGCGAAGCTTAAGTGTTCCTTCACTGGTTAGTTTACCCTAACCAAAATAAAATTTATGAGAAATGAAAAGTTGAAATGAGTATTGTTTTCTGCTTTATCAAATAAAGTAAATAATACAACCCGAGAAGAGCAATAGATAATAATAAATGAAAAAAAGGAATAATTTTAGCTTTTTTAATTATGTTTGTTTTACAGTTTTTCAGTACTGATTTATTGATGCTTATTTTTTTGTTATTAAATAAAAAATAATAAAAAGGTTTTGACCCGAAATAATCGAAGAAAAAATTAGTGAACTCCTGGATTTTATGACACACCTTATTAAGAAAAATTAGTAAATAACTCCCGGATTTAAAGACAACTTATTAAGAAAAAAATTTGCGAATAACTCCCGGATTTAATGACACACCTTATTTAAAAAAAAGGTGAATAACTCCCGGATTTAATGACATTAGGACAAAATGGGTGAATAACTCTAGGATTTAATGACACACCTTATTAAAAAAATGGGTGAATAACTCGCAGATTTAATGACACACCTTATTAAAAAAATTAGTGAATTTGTCTCGGATTTAATGACATTAGGAAAAATGGGTGAATAACTCGTGGATTTAATGACACACCTTATTAAAAAAATTAGTGAATAACTCCCGGATTTAATGACACACCTTATTAAAAAAATTAGTGAATAACTCCCGGATTTAATGACACAACTTATTAAGCAAAATTAGTAAATAACTCCCGGATTTAATGACACAACTTATTAAAAAAAAAATTTGTGAATAAGTCCTGGATTTAATGACATTAGGAAAAATTGGTGAATAACTCGTGGATTTAATGACACTATTTATTAAAAAAAACAATGCAATATTTTTGAATAATGAAGATTTTTATTTTAAACAATAAGGAAAAACGGAACAAGAGTCTATTACTAAGAAATTACCTCATTTTTGGTCACGGCTAAATAAACTTTTATAGAAGAAAAATATCTTCAATAGAACTTAGGGATGAAAAATTTGCAGGAGATTCTGAATTAGAAAAAATGTTCATTTTTGTTTCACTTCTAATTCATTCTGTTGAGGGAAAAAAATGGTTTCGTTTCACCAGGAAAACTTTTTCAGTTTTGAAAATCCAGTTTTTCTTTTTTTGAAGTCATTCAGATCGCGTGTTATCTGAAGTCAGGAAATATCTTGTTATCATTATAAGCGATCATTTGTTTAATATTGTTCAATAACTTTCATTGAATGTTTCATTTTTTTATACGAATCTTCATTAAATAAAAAATAAGAGGCTTTGTAGGATACTATTTCATCCGATTTAAATGAGTTTATTGAATTACTTCTCAAATTATGATACGCACACTCTAAAGATTTTATGTAAAATCTTAATTACAAGGCTTTTACTCGGCTGTTAACATTGTAATGTTCAAAATAAACTGAGTCTCTCGAATTAAAACTCATTACATGCTTGTTAAAGTATAAACTCGTACAAAACATGCAATTGTACTAATATAATACCTGATATAGTAAATACTTTATCTAATATATCGTCATATTATATTTCGCCTAATGAATACGCGAACAAGTTCAAATCGCTCACATAAGAACAGCTGGTCAATAGATAATTAAGATTTTACACAAAATTTTATAGCGCATCTAATAATTTCGCCATTAAACAAGATATGTGAAATACTTTTTCTGAAAATTTAATTTTGAATTGAGAAACAAAAATGGGTCTCAAATTTGTTGGGTGAATTTTTCACATTTTAAAATGACTCTTTATAAAGCAAGATTTTATAGAAAACAATTTTAAAAATGATAATATGTAAAATGCGGGAAATTTTTTTAAGTAAATGCGTAAGCAATTCATAATTGCATAAATATTGCTATAATTACAGAGTGACTTTATGATCACATATAGTTACTTTTTTGTTTGTTCAAAGTTATTTACACATCAGAAGATAAGAAAAAGATGATTCAAGCAATTTATTGTTCTTAAATGTAGTTAAACTCACGAAAGGTTTATTTTTAACTATTCTTTTCAAATCCCTATTTGCATTTCCCAAGAAGAATGGAATGAAAAATTGAGAGAAGCCATAAGAACAAAAACAATTCGCTACTTAATAAAAGAAGAGTCGAAAGCTCAAACGTTTGCTGTCAAGATTGGCTTTTGCAAAAAATACCTCACATATTAATGTCAAAAGTAAAGAGACTGAAATGAAAGAATTTTTAACAAGGATTAACTAAAAAATACAATAACTTTAAAAAGAAATTAAGCTTTTAGGCAATTTTTAGAAGTTTTCAATGTGTCAACTAGTGTTTTCAAAAGTCCCTACAGGAATCAATTTTTTTTTTTAGTTTTGGAAAAGAAATTAAAAAATAATTAAAGTTGAAGAAATTATGGGACATTCAGAGCAGCATTTCTGTAGACACGAACTATATATATAATATAAAATAATATAATATAATATAATATAATATAATACATATATATATATATATATATATATATATATATATATATATATATATATATATATATATATATATATATATATATATATATATATATATATATATATATATATTATAATAGATAAATAAAAAAAGGACAAAAAGAAAGAAAAATGAAGAAAATTACGAAAAACAAATAAGTTTCTTTACTGCGAATAAGCTGCAAGCAAATAGAACTCATAAAATAAGTTCAAAATGTAGAGAAAACATGGAAAAATTACAGAACATTGAAAAAAGGGGGAAAAATATTAAAAATCCAGAAAATAAAAGATAACTTTTTCATCAGCTCACACGATCATATCCGCAAAAGCAGTGCTTTCTTATATTGTATCAATATAGCCAAAGCGAAATATTTCAATACAATAGTGTGAGGAGCACTCAAAAAAATTTACAACAAGTAAAATAGAAAACATTAAGAAAAATATTACGTAAAAAGCAGAAAATAAAATATAAAGAAAAAACAGAATAAAACATAAAACGAAATTTGTAAAGCGAGTAGCGAATTCAAATGAACTTACAAGAAGGGGAAACTTTTCAAGAATGATTTAAAGTGTTTTCGTAATAAGATTGCCAGATTGCAAAATTTGAAAGCCGAAGCGCAAATTTAGGTAAAAGTGTAAATAGAGGAGCTTTGTTTTATAGTGCGTTCTTACTGCAGTACTGAAATGCGTTTGATTTGTTAGTTACCAAGGATGAACCCGAAAATGGATGTGCGCAAGGTAATATGTTGGATAATTACAGAAGTTGACAGTTAATAATTTTAGAAAATTAACTTTTATTTAAGAAAAAATAATATAAAATAGAAAAGAGAAAGAAACATAATTTCAGACATGAATTTGCTCATAATGGATTTTTAGTAAATTTATTTACAATAATATGCAATTAACTCATTGATTTTATATAGAATTTAATTACTTTAGTTAGGTGTCCATTGTTTTTTTTTTAAACAAATTTTGAAAGAGTTTGTCTATTTGTTTTTTCGATAAATAAACATCTATTATATATAATTCTCTTACGTGGCTCCCAAATTTTGGCTGTATTTCTTTTCCGCCGGTGGCAACGTTTGCTTTGTTTTGAAAACACCAAAGCATTCTGCCTTTTAATGATGTGTTTCTGATCTAATATATATAATTCTCTTACGTGGCTCCCAAATTTCGACTGAAGTACTTTGTACAACTAAATAAGATTCTTTTCACAACAGTTAAATATTTACTTTATTTTCTTCATTCATAGAGAAAACAGTCGGCAAAGAATTCTGTTAGGTTAAAAAACATTTCGCTAAAAAAATAACGAATTCTAAAAGAATTAAAAATAAACAACTTCAAAAAATAAAAATGCTGATGCCAGCCATAGAATTTTTTGAAAGTTAAATTAGCAACATAAATCAAAATGACATAGAAGCGCAACTAGATCAAAATTATGATTCCCGAGCGCTTGACGTAACAAATCCTTCAATTCTAAAAGTGTTGTATCGTCAAATGCCCAAATTAACACTTGTGTTTTTAAAGAAATTCTATAAAAAGTTTTAAATAAACAACCTACTTCTACAACTGCTTCTTGAAGAACTTGGCTCATTGATTAAAAATATTGTTTTAATTTTACAGTACTAACTTTACTTCTACTTTCATTATTGCTATGACCCTCTTTCATTACATTTTACAGCTTCATGCTAAATTTGAGGACTTTAAGTTGTTTTGTGGTTGAATACTGACATTTAGAAATGTGTACATAAAAAAAATAATATTTAGAGGTTAAGAGTTCCCTCAGAAAAATTTGAATTGTTGACATTGAACTTAACAATGGAAACAATCGTTTTTGTGAAAAATTGAATTGTATTGTTGACATCAAAACTAAAAATATTGTGTTTCAACTTAACAATACTACCTTAATTTATACTTTAGAATTGCCTCGGAGAAATTTGAATTATTAGCAATGACTTAAACAAAAAGTTTTATTTTAACTGACAAATACTATATTATAATTTTAACTTTTTCTATGACTGTACTCATTTTCTTACTCCTTTCTTTGTTTTTTAAACATTTTATAATTTTGTGATAAAATAAAAACTTATAGTTGTTCTGCTTCTGAACACTGATGAAAACACAAAATGATGGGCTTCATCAACAATCAAAAATATATACATTTATTTTGCAAATTCCATATTATTAAGATGGCGCACTTCAGAGAATTAAAAATGCAAAATTATCTTCATAGAAGCCGATGCTTTACATCCGGCGTTCAGTGGCAGACTACTATTTCATATTGTTTTACAACACATAGCTTTAGCCCTCTGGTGGGAAAGACTTTAAAACAAAACTTACAATAGTTACTTTTCTCAAAAACTGAAATTTAGAATAGTGTGATTAAGAAAAATATGTGAACTGTTTGCAATTTCAAATTAATATTGAAATGTAAAGGTTTAGAATTTTCTACAGTGAAAAGTTTTAGGAACTTCAGTATTCAAAAAAGTATACAAAAGCTAGACGTTAAGAACGTATCCAATGAGCGAGCAAAGCGATCATTGGATTGCGAAGCAATCCGAAATGAACTGTGAAAGCAGTTCCGGGGGTTGGTGAGCGCCAGCGAGCAGGGGGCGAAGCCTCCTAGTTACTACGTATTTTTAAATACTATTCATTTGATTAAAAATGGTATTTAAATAGATGCTCCTAGAAACATTAGAATTCCAAGTAATTAGTTTACTTATATAAAATTAAAATCATCTCTTTTATCGTATAAATCAACAAAGCAGATATTTTCTTCTTCTATCATACCCAAATCCAAGAAATTGAAATTAATATTATCATCGTGATTACGAAGCAAGATTAATTCCTCGGGGTAAATATTATTTATTAAAATAGTATAATCTTGAAAATTAAGGACAATTAAATCATCAATAAATCTAAAAACAAATTTAATATTCATATATATATATATATATATATATATATATATATATATATATATATATATATATATATATATATATATATATATATATATATATAAATAAATAAATACAAGGAAACACAAAGAAAGTTAAGAAAAACAATAAGTTTCATTTATTGCGCTTAAGCTGCAAGTAAACAGAACTCATTAGAAAAGTTCAAAATGAAGAATAAAACAAAGAAAAATAATAGACATATGAAAAAAACGGGGGGGGGAAATAATAAGTAAAAAAATAACAAACAACAGTTTTTATATATATATATATATATATATATATATATATATATATATATATATATATATATATATATATATATATATATATATATATATATATATATATATATATATATATATATATATATATATATATATATATATATATATATATATATATATATATATATATATATATATATATATATATATATATATATATATATATATATATATATATATATATATATATATATATATATATATATATATATATATAAAGGATGAAATTTTATTTAAAAAACCGGAAGTAAAAAAAAAAAGATATAATCTTTTTTTCAGCTCACACGATTATATCCGCAAAACAGAGTATATATATATATATATATCCCTTCCTTAATGTATTATTCTAATCGAAACACTTTCTCACACTTTAAAATTCACATCCTGTCCTTAAATCTGTTTTTGGCTCAAGCATGCATTAATTAAAAGTAAGAAATTTTTACCGTTACTCTTCGTGGGAATCGCGCGACCTATTTATTAAACCACTTGTAACTATTAATCTTTCCCTTTTCCCTAATACATAATAAAATAGAGGGAAATTCATTTTCAAAATTACTTGTATTGGCTTTCACATTTTCCATATTGAATTTATAATTTTTGCCGCACCGTAAAGGCATTCAAACATTAAAAATAAATTTCAGTGATTAAATATAACATTTAGAAGATGAAAAAAAAAAATTCAAATATTTATATATTTTTCTTAAACACCATAAATAAAATAAAAATTTAAATTTTACTTATACAATCAATAAATAATATATACTGAGACATAAAATGCAATAAAAAGATTCCTTAAAATGATTTAAATATTAATTAAAATCGTAATCATACTGAATCAAAGGTGAAAGGAAAAAAAATATATAATGAAAACACTCAATTTTATTATTATTTTTATTTGAATAAATAATATTTTAAACCATTGAATAATAATATCAAAGAATAGAAGCATTATCAAAATATAAATATCAATAACCATATAATAATATTTTCAAATTTCACCACATGAACGCGAATTATTTTTTTAAACATTTATTTTTGTAATTTCAATTGTTATAAAATTTTGAGGGTAAATATCATTTCAGATATAAAATAAAACACAATGGTGAAGCAAAAATAAATAAATAAAATCTCTCCTCCATTAAATTTATGTCAATCTATTTGGAAATCTTTCACAACACCGTCAGTTGAGAAAAATTATTTATGAAAAATCGTTGTTTGGAATCTCTTTCATAGCATTTCAGGATTTTGTTTAACGGATGTTGTTTTGGAACACAGATTTTACGATCAGTGGTGGAAAATTGAAAAAAAAAAATTTTTTTTAACAGGGTGCGTAGCCAAATCTTTGAATCAAAAATAAGCACTTCTTAAAAACTTTTCAAGTACTTTACAAAAATTTTCAAGCACTCAAAAAATTCATATTCAATGATATTATTGAAAAACAAAAACTTTTTATAAACAGTTTTAGCGTTAAAAAAACCCAAAAAGAAAACAAATCAGTACTTTCCCACATCGCCGAGTGAATTCAACTTGACCCTCAACTCAGAACAAAAGTACCCTTACCCCCTACGTCAAAAAAAGTGTTAGAAGTAAAATAAAATAAACAAGAACAAAATTAAAATAAATTAAAAAGAAAAAACATTTCATACGGATCTGATATTCTCTATCCAAATTGGAGCACTCGGGTTTCGGTTTCAAGTGTGCGCGCATGCGCAAGTCATAACGTGGGTACGCGTGAATGATTACGCAACAAACTCCCCAATTTTCGTGAAATGCATGGGATCCACCAGATATCACTGAAGGGAAAAAAATTATTCGAAAAAAAAGCACCTTTAAAAGCTTTTAAAAACGAAATCCCCAAAAAAGCACCTTTAAGTACTTTTTACAAACGCTACGCACCCTGTTTAATAGTTTACAAAAGAAATAAAATATTTTAAAAAATTATTTAAGGGGGCATATACAAAATCGATTTTTCCCCCATCTAATTATGTTCCTCACTGAATCATAATCCAAAAGATTAAAACGTCATAGTTTCATTGTAAACATTAATAATGTTGAAGCTCTCTTCATTAGGTTTAACCAAAGATTGTATTTGCCAAAGTTTCTAAAAAAACGCATTACATTTATTATTTAAAGATTTTGAATACTTGAATTATTTATGCATTGTTCATTATGAGAAAAATAAATGAGAAGACTAGCATTAAAAACCCCAGTTTTTAAATTAATTGTGGGGGGGGGGATCTGTGTCTATGACCCCCAGGAAAGATTTTTCGATCCGCCCCCTGTTTATGATTGTGGAGGGGAGCGTTACACAAACCTATCGTAAAATCAAATTTTTTTTATTATTATTTTTTATACGTTCCAGCAAGTTGATAAACACGAATACGATTCCGTAAAGAAAAGAGAAAGCACATCATTTGTTTTTGTTTAAGTTTCTCACATTCTTGCATCATAAGAGCTCTTCATGTGGGTCATAACATCTGGCTTATACTGTTTATCAGGTATTTCTGTCTCACCCTTATCAGCATTGGGAAATTAATTATTTTGCACCATCAGCACAAGCGTGTCACATCACCTCGTCTGCCAGTAGGACATGATGGTTTTGATGAAGGTTCTGGGAAAAGGTTGGATTTATTCAAACTAGAACCAGTGAAGAAAAAAAAAAGAAGGTACCAAAAGTTATCCCGCCTCAGTCTCATGGTTGAATCACGCATTTGGAAGGCATTTTATTTAGATTCACATTGTATATTCAAAACATTTTCTATGAATGACGGAGAAGTGTGTGCTTTATCCTAGGGAAAGTAACAAATAAATTTCCCTCTATTTTATTATGTCTTAGGGAAACATTAATAATTACAATTGGTTTATTAAATGGGTCGCGTGATTCCCACAAAAAGTAAAGGTAAAAATGTCTTAATTTTAATCAATACATGCTTGACCATGATTATTCTATATATATAATGCTCAAATCCGTAGCCTCGCAATTTTGAACAGAATCCAGAAGACAAGGGATCTCCTAGATCAAGTAATGGGAGAAATTTTCTGTCGTGGAGGACTTTTTGATGGAACTAACCCTCATCTGCGTTACATAGAGAGGGAAAACAAGAAAACCTCCTACGGTTAGCCTGGTGGCAAAGGAACTCTAAACTCATGAACCGTCTACCACTGAGGATATTTTACGTCAGCACTGTGGTAGGTGCAAGCTGGATGCTGAATTCGTATCGACCAGCCATCGCTGGGATTCGAAACCAATTCTCCTCATTGGAAGGCGAATTCCAGAATTGCAGGTGATTAAATGGTAGTCATATAAAACTAAATTTTGAAGATTAATCTTGGTTAAATAATTTTTCATAATCTAAAAAGGTAAAACGTATATATTAAAGAATATAAGGGAATTACTTGCAAAACACTTTCTAGCTATGAGATTTAGTAAGTTAAATTTCAAAATAAGATTCAAGTCAAAGGCTTACCTCGCAATCTTTAGAGCAGAGGTTCCTTTGCTTATTTTGAAAATAGCAATCAAAATTCTGCAAAACATGCTTAATGTCATCTGTTAACTAAATAAACAATTAAACATCACAATGCGGATTGCGCAGCTAAATAACCATAAAAAATGCATCCCCGCCGACATCGCGAGTTGCGCAAATTTTGCTATTTTTGCCAGTCTAGTGGTTACTGTATTGGCCTGTGGTAGAGTGTTCGAACCCCTCTTTAGGCATGGGTGTAACTTTCTCTATGTCTTTTCTTCTGTGTGAATGGCCCTACAAACGGATTGTATGACGTGGGCGACGCTGCTCCGTGACATAGACCCCCTTGACATAGACCTCCCCCCCCCCTTGGGTAATGATAAGCGATCTGAGATCAAATAAACTGCCCACCATTTAAAGAAAGGAAAAAAACGTTGCCCCTTGAAGATACGCAACGACAGAATTAAGAATTACCATTCATTTCGAATAATTACTCGGCAGAGTGTCCATTTTCTGACCTGCCCGATATTTTCGTCACCGATATATTTTTAAGGTCTTGGCCGACTTTACCTCATTTTACCTTATATTTTACCTCATCGTAAAATTTGTAACCCACGAAAAATTATTCTAATAATTGATAAAAAAAAGTTACATTGAATAATGTTATTTTTAAAAAGAAAAAAACAAACAAATAAATAAGTTACATTAACACGCATTTTATTTTAGAACCGTCGTTAAACAGGCATTTATGCATTTATGTGCCCCAAAGTATTTTTTTTTTTTGAAAAACTTTGAATGAGTTTCACTGGTCGGAATAGCCTGGTTGGAAGGGCACTGGGCCAAGAGGTCGTGGGTTCGATCCTCGCCGATAGATGAGTAGTAAATGGTAACTGATGCACGTTAAATCTGTCGAGTCTCAAAGTCATCCATGTTCCCATAACAAATCAATACCTCTGGGGGTACTGATCCAGGAGTTTCCTTGTCTTCTGAATTGGTTCAAAATGACAAGGCTACGGAGTTGAGCATTACTGGTCACAAACCCAAAATTGGATCGGCTGTTCAACGTCGTTTATAAAATAAAATGTGTTTCGCTATCATTTTTCGTACAAACGACATTCAAAAATTTCAAATCCTTTCAAAGACATTTCCAGAAAATTAGCTTTCGAACGAACCCCAATGTTTCTTACAACCTTCATGTAAAAAAAAAAGAATAAACAGAAAACGTGCTTTTACCACTGTTCTATAATAATTCTGTGGACAATAATTAGAATTTCAAATAATCAGGATACTTTCTATTCAAAATTATAATAATATTCTATTTTTAGCTCATTCTCCTGGCACGCGACCTCCTCACGTCACCTGTAGTGGAATTGTCTTATTTTCGTATTTATTCGAAGTGATTTTGTACACGCTTCGCTTTATTGGCCAGAATTTATTTTTTCCTCCATTATTTGTATTATTATACTTTGCTGCTTTATTTCATTTTTGAAACTAATCTTATAGAATCATCCGATTTTATTAAACATTTATATCTACAATTAAATCATTTTTAAGCCATAGCTTACAGTGTAAAATAACCTGGATACGCACAGGGTGCGTAGCGTTTTTAAGAAGTGATTAAAGGTACTTATTTTCAATTTTTAAAAGCCCTTAAAGGTGCTTTTTTCATCGGGTGCTTTTAAAAAGTGCTGAATTTTCCCTTTTTCAAAATGAGATTTTTCCTTTACCATATTGATTTTCGCTACGAATTATGCAAACAGACACAGTTCACATTGTTCTATTCAACGTTTTCACAATTAATTCAACCTCAATCTATTTCGGCGTCAGACAGTAGCGTATGAAAACGCCATTCGCATGCTTCAAAATTTCATGATTTTTGACAATTGCCAAAAACAATCCAAAAGTTTATTATTATTATTTTTTTGACATGATGGTTAAAACAAGATAAAACCGTCAATTGTCAAAAACTTTTCCAAACCTGCCTGATTATGATATTTTTTTAAAGTGCTTAAAAATATTTTTTGAGTGTTTGAAAAGTGCTTAAAAGTTGCTTATTTTTTGTTGAATAATTTGGCTAAGCACGCATCACTTTTTTTTTTTTAAGCTACTGACAACAATGTTGTTGTCTCTCTCTCAACATCGGTTGTTGTGCAAACCTGAATTCGTATCGACCACGACTTGAACCCGGTGTTCGACTCACTGGAATTAAATAAGACCCTCTTAGAACTTTTAAATCATTGTTCTTGAAAATCAGAATAACAAATCAAAAGTTATTCAGGGTGTTCATTTTTTGCACACTTTACAATAAATAAAACAATTATTGTTTCTGTTGTTTGAACTATTACTACAAAATAGTAATAGAAATACAAAATCTTATTTTTTCTTAAAAATTGCTAGAAGATATAATATTTTTGTAATATGCATCCAAAGCTCAAGCCGAGTTAACCTTGTTTTAATTGTTGGATCAAAGAAAAGAAATAAGTTTTACATCTGTATTACCAACACTGACTTTTAAAATGAGTAACATTTACCAGAAACACAAAAAATAAGAAAATGTATGCACAAAAATAAATTGTTTTTTCAGAACATAGTTTAAGAGCATCAATGGTGGACAATCAGATACACGTTAAGGGAAGAAAAAAATAACAATTATAAAAAATGAAATTAGAAAGGTTTTTTTAAATACTAATTATTCATTCTCTTGCGAAAAAAATTTCTACGAAAAGTTGTAATAATGTTCGTATAAAAATAAGGTATCGATCATAAGATATTTCATGAATATATATGTTATTATAGGAAAAAATCATATTGAAAAATAAGAGGTTGGTAGTAGCAATAATTTATTTTTCAGAGATTGGAAAATCATAAAAACTGTAAGAGTTAAAAAAAATTGATTCTAAGAGTATGTGGGAAAAGAATTTTCAGCCAAAATAGGAAGTAATTATTGTGCTGCTTTACATATAAATAGAGACAGAATAATCAAATGTCAATATAATGTTAGTTACGTGATATTTAAGTGAAATTAATTAAACTAAAATAGGTTTTTTTAAAAATATTTTCAGAATTTTATGAACTATTATTAATGTATTCATGCTTCGTAGAATATGTAGAAAAAAATTAATACAATGTTCGATTTCGAATGTATTCAATTTTTCTGTCTACATTTTCCAGAAATATTTCTAATTTTTATAATATTTTAGAATTTATTTAAAGACGAAAAACTAAATAAATGAAATTAATCAACTGTATTTTTTTTAAAAAAAATAATAAAAGATGCTTAAAAATAAATTATTTATAATAACAAGTGTATTTATAATAACAACTACCTCAACACAAATGCCTAAAATTTATTAAAAAAAAATAATACAAAATTCCTTGCCTATACTTAAAATGTACAAAAGTAACACGATGTGTTTTACATATACTCAATGTACATTGAGAATATTCTATTTTATTTACTTATTAATTTATTTTTACAAAAGAAATTACACTTTTTTTTAAAAAATAAATAAAATGTAATCAGAAAAAAAAATTGATTCTAAAATGAAATGTTAGTGATAAAAACCTCTTAATTCTATTCAGTTATAATAATACTTCAAAATATATGATACAACAAAAAATAACTGTTCATTTAGATTAATAGTGACCGTCCCAGAGGAGTTTTCGGACAAGGGTTTGTGCCATGTGAGAACCAAACACTACAAAACTAATGAAGATTGATACACATTAAAAATAATCACACTATGTAAATTTAAAACAATGTGTCAAGTATTTTAAAGGAAAGAAAAGTGGATAAATGAAGGTTCCTCGCAAGAACAGATAGTTTGTCAATTATAAAATCACTCATAATAAGGGATTAAAGCCAATATAAAATTTCGGAGCAAGACATCAAAGGCTATCACCAAAAAGAGGTCACCAATGATTCTCCACGGAAGGGAACGGCAACCAGTCCAAGTGTCCGGCTTAAAATAAAAAAATCAAAGAGAACCAGAATTTTTTTTTTTTTTTTTTTTTTAAATCAAAGAGAACAAGTCTACAAAAAAAAAGTCAGAAGCGCTTAAAACATCTAAAAGGGTAAAATTAACCAAAAATAAAAGTGTCAGAAATGGGTATAAAGAGTAAAGTCAGGTAAAACATCAAATGGTAAAAATAAGAAAATTCACATTAAAAAGGATCAAAAATAAGATTAATAAATTAATTTAAATAGTTGACATCATTCAGTTTGCACACGAGATTTATTTCCGAAATGTTGGCGCGCTTTGAATGCCGCCAAGAATAATCCAGAATGAGAATATCAATAATGTTCTATTTCATTACTTGGTACACTGTTCGAATTTTTTCGGAAAAAATGGTTATTTAATTATTATTTTACCACATTAAAGCAAAACTGTGAAATAACCAAGATTGTATTCAAACTGCTTTCACCTAATGCAGCTAAATTATCAGAATTTTATTGCACCTACTAAGCCCTCCTTGCAGCTGCGTAGATGTCATAGCCGAGAGGGCTAATCTGTCAGTTTCATGGCCAACAGAACTAGGGTTCGAATCCCAACGTTGACAACACAATTATTTTCTCTTCAACACAATTCTTGAATACCTAACAAAAAGCCTAGCTCTAATCTCCAGTTAATTTCTTTTTTAACGGTTTTAAAATTACACTAGTTATAAGAAAACCCATTAAGTTTTGTATTCATGCTTTTATTATCATACTAGTTGTAAACGGTTTCAAAACCGTAAGGGTAAAAAATGTTCTTTACCGTTAATTGGATGGACAGGCCGGTTATTTGGCCATAATTCTGGAATGAAAATTCTGACAATGTTGTCGCCACCATATTTTGCATTCAATAAGCACAAAAAGTTATAATTACAGTAATACGCAAAATGTTCTTTTTTACGATACTCTCAGAAATAATCGATAATGTAGAATGATGTCTCCACTAATTCATAAAATGAATCAAACTCAGGCAGAACTAATGAAAATGACAAAAACTTTCTTTACTACACAACTGAAATTGCAAAAATAAATTTTCTGAACTCTTTTATATATCTTGTTGTTCAAACTGGTCTATTAAATATCAAGTAAGTATCATTCATTTTTACTAATTATTGATTGTTGTTTAACAAGCAATTTCAAGTGAGCAAAATAAAAACCCTGAATAGTTTTTGATCTTCACGTTCTTGGACTTGAGGGGATGTGACTTTAAATATACTAAATGCAGACGATATTTTGAGTTGCGAAGTGGCATACAAACCCTCAAAACCACAATCTGGGAGGAGAACGTTCCAAAATTTGGTTCATTTTACTTTTTGCGCTCTCTATCTGTGGAGAACTTTTTAAGCTAATATAAAAATTTTTACACGCAATTATAAATTTTTTTTGTCCAAATAAGCAAAAAATAACTTTTAGTACATATTTATTATTTTTTATTATTTTATTTAAGAATGGTTGAAAAAATTTTGAATTGTGAAGTAAACAATTTTTTGAATCTTTTTCAAAGAATGTAATTTTATAAGGCAAAATACAAAATTTCAGCGAAATTTGTAGAATAGTTCTTGAGAAATTGAATTTCAAATAAGTCAGATACTTAAACTTCAAATTCTCAGGAACTACTTGGCTCAAATTTTGAATTTTGCCATAAAAATTTACATTCTTTAAAATGATGCAAAAAATTTTGTACCTTAATATTCAAAATTTTTGTAAGTATTTTTAAATAAAATAATACTAAATATTTACTAAAACTTTTTTTTAATGGAATTATCTTTGGTTAATTTAATTTTATAGTTGTGTGTAAAAATTTTTCAATTAGCTTAATAAATTCTCTAGATGCATCAAAAAGTTAAATTAATATTAAGTGGTCCTTCACAAACTATTGGGACCTTATTTCCCAAACAGCGTATCACAGTCCTAGAACATCCAACCAAAATCATTCAGGGGGGGGGGGGTACTGTACTATAAAGATATTTATGCTCTCATAATATCTATACCATAATATTCAATTGTATGAAAAAAGTTCCCATAATATTCAATTGCATGAAATTATTTTATAATATTTTACTTCGATTCACTTTAGTTTTGTTCGAATTTTCCTTAATGTTCGGTCTGTGTTTAATTAACAAACTAATTTTATTTTAAGAAATATTGTTATACAGTCGAACTTCTATTTTGCGAATTTCTCTATTCTGCGATTCTTCATCGAGGATCCAAGAACATTTTGGATATTTCTTCGTAAAATAACTTCCAAACAGCGAAGTGAATTTGAACTTTTCTTTGAGATCCAATTTCCCAAATAATTTCAGAGTATTTCCAACTTGTAAACGTATTTTATGGGAGAAATGACCTTGAATTAATTTTCGAAGCCACTTTAGAGAAAGCAGTAAAATCCCTTTGCATTTCATACGAAATTAACGGATATTATCGGTAGCCATTAAACTTAAGAGCGCATGTGGTTAATGTATGCTTAAAAGTACTTTTATAATAAAAGAAGCTATAATTTTATACATAAATTTAGCCTTTTTTTGTTCAAAATGTTTGTAGAATGGTTACACTGGATAAAGTTTTGCTCTATTCTGTCTTTCCATGCAGATGGTTAATATTTATAAAATACTAGTCTGCAATTGCTATTTTAGTTATGTCTAATGTTTATGAATTTAAAAAAAACCTGTTTTGTGTCGTTAAAGAATTTTAATAGGTGATTTTCTATTTAACGAACTTATTATCGGGATTTAGCAACTTCGTTAAATAGAGGTCCGATTGTACATGCATCCTAAATTAATAATCTTTCACTAATGTAATAATAATTTTAGTGTAATTTAATAGAAAACAAGTTAGAGAACATTCTAGGAGTTGTTGACTTTAGGTGTTCAGATTGGATTAGAAAAGAGAATTGGCGTAGCGAAACATGATGATGTTTCATTACTCCCTTTTCATTCAAAAATTATGCTAAAATAATAGGCAGCAGTCTGTCCATCTGTTTAACGGTCAAGTTTACGGTAAAGAACACTTTATACGCATACAGTTTTGAAACCATTTACAACTGACATGGTTTCCGTAAAAAAAAAGAAATTTAGCTAGATATTGGAGCTTGAATTTTCGTATGATAATGGGCATTGAAGAGTACTACAGGACACTAGAAACTCTTCATGCGTTGAAGAGAATGGCGGAAATACCGGGCCCTGTCAGTCATGAGATGGACAGATTAGCCCTCTCGGCTATAATATTTCCGCAGTTGCAAAGCTTCATTAGGTGGTTCTAGTGGGTGATTCCGGTTGTGTAACCGTATTAGGTGAAAGCAGTTTGATTATCCTCTCATTGATGGTTATTTGACTGTTTCGTTTGAATATGGAAAGATAACAATTAAATTAATTGTTATCTGACCATTTTTTCGGAGAAATTTTTAACAGTGTGGTGTTAAATATTTGCCACCATTTTTTTCGTTTAGTTACTCTAAAATTTTTTACAGTGTGTGACAAAAAACATGAAAAGAAAATATTCTAAAGAAACTAACTATGCAAAAATATGTAATGCGCTGAAAAGTTTTTAATTAACGAAAATGTGTGATGTCGCATAAAATGTCTCAATTTTAAGAGGACGCCATACCGAGGGGAAAAAATTTCGTCACAAATTTTCTTTCTCCACCATAACTAATTTAAAACTTAAAGTGTAGGAAAAATAAGTTTAGTCTAACCTAGACTAAGCCATGGAAGTTTCAAATACTGAAAAGAAAATTTTTAAAATATAGAAATGAAAATAAATTATGAGATGATCACTTAGGACTACACAACGGAGAAGTTCTCTTCCAATAATTTGTTTGCATTTTAATGTTTTGAAGTATTCTTTTCAGCAATTGAAAAAACAAAGCAGTTAAAAATAAAAACAAATTTAAAATAAAACAACGAAAGAATTGACGTCAGATCACCCAATTATATCCGCAAATTAGTACTTTACATTGTATTAATAAAGTCATATCAAAATATATATTAATAAGAAAGTTCAATATAAATACAAAATAATTCCAGGTTTGCCTCAACTTACTTTCTTTTATATTTTAATTCAGTAGTTGTTATTGTTGTTGTTGTTACTTTACGTCGCACTAGAGCTGCACAATGGGCTATTGGCGACGGTCTGGGAAACATCCCGGAGGATGATCCGAAGACATGCCAGCACAATTTTGATCCTCTGCGGAGGGGATGGCACCCCCGCTTCGGTAGCCCGACGACCTGCGCGCGAAGTCGAGCACTTTACGGTAGCACAGTTTAACGAGGACCAATACCGCACACCCTCGGTCCCTACACAGACTGATCCAAGTGGTCACCCACCCGCACATTGACCGTAGCCTGTGCTGCTTGACTTCGATGATCTGCTGGGAACCGTGTCTTAACGATCAGTCCACTGCAGGACTTTAATTCAGTAATAAAGGAGAATTTTCTTCCACTTAAGAACGCTTTTAAGTGTTCTTCAAAAAGCATTTTACTCGATCACCTTTTTATCAATCATATTTACATTGCGTATAAATTCTGACTTTATTGTAAAACTTAGTCGCTTCATGTTCTATTCAAGTTTGGGGTAATACCATTAGCAAAAAGATTTTTTTTTTAAAAAAAAACATTTTTAAAAGATAATTTGTTAATTAAGAATAATTGTTGCGAGCGTCTTTGACAATTGAAATATCCCGCAATGAATTTTCCAGTTATTAGTTACCAATATCTTACGAAGCACAAATATTTGCCTATTTTAAAATCCGTAAATATTTTAATAATTCATAAGCGTAAAAAGTGTGGACATGAAATTAATTTTCTTTTCCAAGAGAAGTTTATTAAAAAGGAATGGTTTTAAACTACCTTCAATATTAATTATTAGAGACTGAAAATCTGAATTACTGGAGTAAATAATATTGACTGTTGATTCAATTCTACAGTGAATAGAAAAACTTTAATAAAGTTTATTGGATTAGTGAAAATATTGTTTTCAGAAACTAATTAAACAACTGGATCAATAAATTATTTATTTTAAGTCAATTTATTCAGAAAACGAACTATATATTCATTCTAAATAATGAATTCATTCTGAATTTAAGTTCAAAACTATACGTGCATTCTGAAAAAGAACTGCACAACATTTCTGAAAACGATTATCCTTAAAAAAAAAAATTAATAAATAAATAAATAAATTATTCTAAATATTACTTATGTGATTATTCTGAAGAAAACCTATAAAGTTATTTTGAAAATTAACTATACCTTCAGATGATAAACAATATGATTGTTTTGAAAAATTAACTACACCATTATTCTGAAAGTATAATTCCAGATCTTTCGATGGAACTAACCCGCATTTGCGTTGCATGGACAGGAAGACCACGAGAACCTCCCACGGTTAGCCTGAAGGCAAGGAGGCTCTAACTCATGATCCGCCGACCACTGAGGATATTTCACTTTAGCGCTGTGGTAGGTGCTAGCCGGATGCGGTGTTCGTATCGACCCACCATCGCTGGGATTCGAACCCGGGAAACCTCATTAGAAGGCTCTATCCCCTGAGCCAACACGGCTCAGAACAGAGATATGAGAAAAATAACATTAAGATATTTATACTTCTGAACATTCGGCAGATAGACACCAATAATATAGGGGTGTTTTGCTTGAACCTCAGTACAGTTTGTTTACGGTAAGAACTCCCCCCATCACAAAGTCTGAGGCTGCCATAGAAACGAGAATAGCGCATTTTCAGAGAGGGTAGCTTCTCTTCACTCTAGGGCTAACACAATGGACAAAAACATTCTCTTTCTTTCGGTGTCCCGCGCCAAAACTTGTCATAAGCAATGACCCTACTTGAACTAATTATACATCGTTGCCATGGTCGCCGCCACAATTCCAGACGAAAGGCTAGGGGAGTTGTTACTTTATATAAACTGCATATTCAATAGGCTTGAATCAATGCATATTCTTTGAGTGTTTCTTAATATTCTCTGTTTTTCCAACAGAAAAGAGTGCCAGTTGTTTACAAAGAAAGTCAAAGTATGTAAATAAATACCACTCCAGTAATATCTTTCCTTTAAATATACATTTGAAACCATAATTGAGATACATTATAATAATTAACTCCCATAAACATTTAAATAAATTACTATTTTCAAATAAACGGCTTACTTTTGAGATTTGATTATATTGTTGTGATTGATTTCGAGAATTTTATTGTAATTAGAATTTTAAAAAAGCAGAAAACTTCCGGTAACAACAGGTGCCATATGAATGGTTTAAAGCAGGGGTCCCCAACCCTATACCCGCGGGCACCATGGCGCCCGTCGATCGATCTAGGTGCGCCCGCTGCTCAACGATAAAATATTTCAGTTTTCCATTTTCCCAATAAATGCTATGCAAATACATACTGAAGTACGCTGGCTCAGTAAATGTAAAGTACTTGAATAGATTTCTACATATAATTGGAGAAATAGAAAATTATCTTGCAACCAAAAATCAAACATTTTTAGAACTAAGAGATCCTCTTTGGCTAGCAGATTTGTCTTTCATAACGGACATAAGGGAAAAACTAGATTATTTAAACTTGGAGCTGCAGGGAAAGGACAAATTTAAAGCAAAAATGATAGAGGCTGTTAACTCGTTCAGTTTTGTGGATATCACATTTGAAAATGAAGTCTCTTGTGCATTTTCCAAACATGAAGAAATTGATAGGTGACAGTGAAATTGACATTTGTCATCAACCTCCAATTGCTTAAAGGTCAATTTAAAAAGCGCTTTCAGCAATTTAATATCATCGAGCCTTTGATAACCTTTTTGTTAATCCTTTTACCAACCAAATAAACGTAACCGTAATAGCAACATACATTTCAGAATTTCTTCAAGTAAAGCGAGAAGAATTGGAGATAGAAATTTTGGATCTCCATTGGATGACATAATCCTCAAAACTATTATATCACATGAGAAATTCTGGAATATATTTGAAGGACTAAATTCCATTCTTAAAAAGAGCATCATATTCTCCCAATTATGTAGCCCTGGTCAGCGAAATGCCGTGTCAAACACCACATGCCACTGTATTTTATAAATAATTTTTATACTTCGTATGTTTTGAATGCAATTTAGTAATCATTTATTTTACACAAAAATATTAATTGCATTCATATGCTAAATTAATTTTTGAAATTTATTTTTTGTGCACTATATAAAGTGTGTATTATTACCTATGTCTACCAATAATAAGTTTATCTTGAAAAAATAAATGGTGCCCGCCATTCGAACGATATTCTGGTATTTGCTCTTAGGTACAAAAAGGTTGGGGACCACTGGTTTAAAGAGTTGATTCTGGTCACCAGAAATTGTCTTTAAAATGCAAGTAATGGTGATTTTGTTTTTTCCTCGTCTGTGTAACAATTATTTCAAATAATTAGGCATTCAATATATAAAATTTTATTTTTTTAGAAAAATACTCTCATAAGAGTGTATCTACCACTACCAAAATATAATTCCAATTCACCAGTATATAAGACTATTCTATGTTGGGGTACCTTTGCATAGAAGAGGGCCGATAACTTCTCTCCCCGCATTGGTGACCCAGACGTGATTTGAACACGCCTATCTTGACACTAACGCCCTCTTCGATCTGAAGACGCCTACTTCGATGGATGGTCCACATTGAACATTTGACTTGCTACTTGTGACTGCTACATTATCCGCTTCCTCACGCTGTTGTTACTCAGTCTCGATCACACACAACGTATACTCGCGACTGCTTAAGGCAGCACAAGAGCGACCACGACGGTGAACTTAATACAGCTCTCCCGGCTTCTCACAAAACAGCAATGAATCCACTAGTGGTTTATCAAATTCTGTCACAGATATAATTCTGGTGTACTGTAGCGAAAATATAATTCCAATTCAGTAGCATATAAGGCACGTTAACTCGAATCTATGGTGGGGTAGCTTTTCATAAATGACATTACTACTACATAAATGAAAGCACTCCTGAGGAGGTCAGGAATAAAAACTTGTTTGTTTTTTCTCGCAGAAAACAGTTGCCTCCAACAAACCACTTTTCCTGTTACAGATTTGAAGATAATCAATAGAATACAGTAGTAAATTCTTAATAAGAGCTTCAATTGAACGATTTTAGCTCTGAATAAGCTTGTTTCTGTAGTTATTTAATTTCAATTCTTCGAATTAATATTATGTTTTAAAATTATTTATCTAAAGAAAACTGTCAAGAATGTTCTGCCGTAATTAGATTTGTATGGATTTCCTGGAACAATCTGCTGAATTTCTACCAACGGGAAAAAAAAACTTCTGGATTTTGTTGTTAAGTAAAACTTTTGTTTAACGTTTCATTAAAATTAAATATCAAAAGAATTGGTAAAAGCATTTTCCCAATAATTCCTTTAGAATTGTTACATGAAAAATATTTAAAATCAACGAAAAAAGAGAAAACTGAATAAATGTCAACTTCATGTTCAATCTAAAAGATAAGAAGTAATTTATTATTTTTTGCAAAACTTGAATCGATTCATTTAATCTGATCGATGAAACAATTTATATCGATAATCTTTAGTGTTTATTAAACTAATCAAATTCCCTGAAATTAAGAGAATTTGCAGATCAATTTTAAAGAAATTGGATGAATGTTGATACAATGCCAAAAGAAATAACCATTCAACAATTGTAACACTGGTAGGGAAGGTATGAAAACAATTGCTTACATGAAATGATAATTATTTCACGGCCTCTAAAAGGGGACCCATTTTTTTTGTTTATTCTGCTTTCGACGATCATGCTTGTGTATTCTAATTGGATGTTTGTTTCTCATTGCATGTACATTAAAATTGTTCTAGAGATAATTACCAAGTCATTGATTACACCATCTTTGTTTTATTTTAATCAATTTTGCACACCAATGTTTTGTCTGAAATCTTTTTAATTTTAATGTTGCCACAAATCAAAACTAATTTTACAATATAGGCCAGTACATCTCTTACAATTTTGTCTTAATAAGAAACCCATAAGAGTTAATTTTTTACATAGGAAATCAGTTTGAAAATAAAATTATATAAAATGCGATCAGACCGAACAAAGAGAAGAAAATTGTTATAATAATTTTCGTACAAAAGATTGACAAAACTATTTTATATCTCAAATGTTCCCTTTTTGAATTCTGAAAGTAAAGAGCCCGCATTCGGTTTTACGGAAAGCAGTCACGTGAAAAAAAATTCTCTCTTGGGTCAGTATGTAAAATAATCTTAACTTTCGGTTGAAAAACTTTACATTAGAAATAATTTATTTTATAACCGTCGTTAAAGGGTCGTATCAACTTTTGGGTTTACGACTACTAATTTCCAACTCCATCACCTTGTAATTTTGAACCCCATTTAAAAGACAAGGGAACTCCTGGATCAAGTATTAGGAGAAATTTTGCCTACGTGGAAGACTTTTTGATAGAACTAACCAGCATTTGCGTTACATGGAGAGGAAAACCTTTCACGGTTAGCTTGTCAGCAAAAGGACTCATGATCCGTCTGGGGATATTTTGTGTCAGTATCGGTTCAAGCCGGAATTCGTATCGACCAGTCATCGCCGGGATTCGAACCCGGATCTAAACATTAGCAATGAAATGACTACAAGGAATTTCTTTTACCTTGTAAATTCTAAATTAAAATGATGATCGCCTAACAATTACATAAATTATTTGTTCACCTCTAAAAAAATTAAGCTCCAAAAGTAATCAGGAGGAATGTGGGCTACGATTGATGCAGACAATAACACTAAAATTCACCAGAATAACGATACACAGTCAAGCTTTGTTAGTAAAGGCTTCTTAAAATAAATTTTGTTTGGAATTAAAATATTTATATAATATATATATATATATATATATATATATATATATATATATATATATATATATATATATATATATATATATATATATATATATATATATATATATATATACAACAAAATAAATAAATACAAGAAAACAAGAAGAAAGTTAAGAAAAACAATAAGCTCATAAACATTAAGAACGGCACTTTAAATTCCTCTAGTTACACTCAATTTGCGCTTTACATATGATTTCGCTACTCGCTTTACAGATTTTGTTTTATACTGTTTTTTCTTTTATTTTATTTTCTGTTTTTACGTGTTATTTTTACTTATTGTGTTCTATTTTATTTGTTGTAATTTTTGTAAAAAAAATTTTTTGAGTGCTCCTTACACTATTGTATTAATATGTTTTGCTTTGGCTATATTGATACAATATCAGAAAGCACTCTTTTTTGCGGATATAATCGTGTGGGCTGATGTAAAGATTATATCGTTTATTTTCCGGTTTTTTAAATTTCAACCTTTTTTTTTTAATCAGTTGTTTGTTTGTTTTTTTTTTTTTTTTCATTATTATTCCCCCCCCTTTTTTTTCCATATGTCTATAATTTTCCTTTCTTTCATCTTCATTTTGAACTTATATATACAGCATAATAAATAAAAACAAAAAAACACGAAGAAATGACGAAAAACAGTGAGTTTTATTTACTGCACATAAGATGCTAGTAAATACAATTCATAAAATAAGTACAAATGTAGAGAAAACATGGGGAAAATTACAGAACAATGAAAAAAGGGGAAAAAAGAAAAAACAATAATAAAAATAACAAGAATTCCAAGAAGAACAAAAAATTCCGCAAAAAGGAAGAAAAAAAATTAAAAAATCCGGAAATTTTTTTTCTTCCGATTTCTTGTTATTTTCTTTTATTATTTTTCTTTTTTTCATTGTTTTGTAATTTTCCCCATGTTTTCTCTACATTTTGTACTTATATATATGTAATATAAAAGGCTTCAATTAATCTTTTTATGTTTCCTAATTAATTATTCTAATCGAAATACTTTCTCACACTTTTAAAAGCCACATCCTGTTCTTAAATCTATTTTTGTAGTATGCATTAGTACATTTTGTAGTGTGTATTAGTATGCATTTAATTAAAAGCAGGACATTTTTCCCTTTGCTCTCTGTGGGAAACGCTCGATCTTTTTCATAAACCAATAGCCACTACTAAGATTTCCCTCTTTCCCTAAATTATGACATTTTACTTTTTCATGACTGCTCTGTCTAATAATTAATAAATAAATTTTGTACCCTCCTTCCCGGCCTAAGACCTGTTTTAATCCTTCCACTCGGCAACGACGTTATATATATATATATATATATATATATATATATATATATATATATATATATATATATATATATATATATATATATATATATCGGATGGTTTTTAAAGAACCATCGTTATATAATGAAAGGGATTGAATCAAAATATTAAAAAAACGAAATCGAGAAGGGGGTGGGATGCAAACTAATTTAATATCTTCTGTGTTTTATTATATAATTTTGCCAAAGATCACGTGTCTTCGTGCTGATTCTTTTTTCGCCCACGAATACCATTTCATGGAAATTCATGACCACGCGAAATTGAGTGATATTCTCCTGTCGATGGTTGAAGCGTCAAAAATACTGTCGAAGGCCTGAAACGTTACGTGTAACTTTTCTTTCAACAAACTTGAGTCCAGAAAACCCCCACAAAATTCGTAAAATGTCTAAATTCCAAAGGTTAGGAAAAAGACAACAGTATGAATAAAAATTCTGTCTCTTGCGCGACATTATTTATCGAAACTGATATGAAGCCCTAAATGATTATGTTACTGTTTGGTATGATTATATTATTTTAAAATTAATAACTGATGAGTGGGATATTTCCGATGTAATCGAATGAGAGTTTCTCAGAAGAGCTTCTAAGCAATTTCTACACACTTTTTTGAGCGGGATGATTGGAGGTGACACCAATTTATGTACACAAAACGAACAGTTTTGCACATATCTACGCAAGAGAGGATGTTAGAAGCGTTCCAGGAATTATCTGAACATGTTTTGCACTGAATTGAATGAGCTAAATTTTTGTTACTTAAGAAGTCATTAAAAGATAAGTATAAAAAAACACAATTTTATACTTTTTAACTAAAACTTTTGAGGTCAGTTCACTAATGAAAGTTAACCTTTAAAAAGAAACAACTCAGTTTATTTTTCATAAAAACCTACATCATAAGAAATTTAAATTCTTTCTAAGAAAATGCCTACCTATGTACTCGTTGAAACAATGTCTTAGATAACATTTATTGTACGATAAAGTAAACTATTTACTTAAGCGAATCCAAAACGAACCGTCAAATCATAATTCAAAAAAAATTTCCATTCATTTTTTATAAAATTTCATTTTAGGTTACTTTGATAAAATCAAATTCAACAAATGAACGCAATCAACAAGCATTGCTCAAATTTTAAAAAAGAAAACGGTCCCTTTGAGTACTTCATCCTCTTTTGAATAAATGTAATCATTTGAACATAATTATTTAGGTATAAACATTTTTGAATAATGACTGAGGTTGTTTCCGGACATCTTTAGGACGAAAAGGACGTTTCAAGTACAGATATTTTGAGTTATTTGTAATTACTTCCAAATAACTGTAACGAATTTCTAGTAGAAAGTACTTCTAGTATTTTTACTTGAAATGAAATTTTCTTCAGTGCTTGATCATATGAAAAAAAAAGGAAAGACTTAGAATAGGAAAAAAGTGTTTTCGTACGGGTTTTGTACTCTTTTTTGAAATGTGATTTGTCAAATTACGTCATCATTTTCGTTTTTTATCCTCACGATTTGTGACACCAATGTGTACATTTTTGATTCTAAAAGAAAATTATATGTTTAGACCGGTCTTTAAGGAACACCCTCCTATAAAGAACCTAATGTTTACCAACGATATTTATAGATGTTACCGAAATTTTAACTAAACTATTGCTTATCGAATGTCTACAATTTTAAATTATGTGGTGAGATAAAACGTGCGCAACACACAAAATAAGGGAAACATCTCCTTTTTACGGATCTGTAAAAAATGGACCGAAAAATAAATATTTAAATAAAAAAGCTGATAATAATTACGAAATTTCAAAAGGTTGTAGGTCAGGTAGATGGAATATCACCAGGTAAAAATAATGAAGAACAACTACAGGAAATTTTAAAAGATTTTCAGATATTTTTTCTAAAGACAAATGCAATGCAGGAACAATAAGAATAGAACCTCAAAAAGTAAGATTGGAATTAGGGGATGCATCGTGATTTGGCCGAATGGCTGATTTCTATATACTCCATCAAAAACGTCCGATTAGCAACATTTTAAAAAAAAATCAATAATAAACATCATTTTTATATCAAAATACGTTTAGTTATTATTAAAAAATAATCAAACCTTAGCAGTACTATTAGTTAAAAGAAAAAAAACTAATAGAAATATTTAGGATTATAAAGATAATTGGATAGGATGATGCTTGAAAATATTCAAGATAAAAAAATTGACTAACATGCATTTGAAGAAAAAAGTTGCGTTTTAAAAAAAATATCCTCTTAATTCTAAAAACAAATCTTTAATGCTGAAAATAATAGTTTCCTAAAACAAAATTACCCATTAAAGGAAAGAATGCTTATCAGAAACGCTATTTAAAATGCAGCACTATCATAAAAACGCCTATATAAAAACGTACAAAAGCAAAATAGAACAAATAAAATAATTTTTGAAAGTAAATTTTAAATCAGTTTTCGAATTACCATATTTTCAAGAAATTAGAGAAGAGTAAAGTCTTAATAGCAGAATCAAAATAAAAGTATAGAGTTTTTTGAATTTCCACGCTGTCCTATTCTTAGAATAACGCTCTTTAAAAATACTCTCATAATAACAACTTTTGCATGTAGTTTTTTTAAAAGAAAAGCTAGATAGAAACGAAAATTGTTCTAAAAGTTTTAAATGTTAGATTTTAGGCTAAACATTTTAATTAACCTTTTCACGCTGTCGTATTCTTAGAAAAAAATTACGTAAAAGAATAACGCTTGTTAGAAACGCTCTGCTGTCATAATAAAAAGTTAATAGAAAAAGAAACAGGAAAAAAAATTGAAAACTAATTCAGAAATATAACTTCAAAGTTGAGAATCATAGTTACTATTTATCTGTTTGACCGTGCAAGAAAAAAGTGATAATAAAAGAATAATGTTTATCAGAAACACTCCTTTGCCTTAGTGAAAACAAAAAAAAAACAAAAAAAAAAAACGTTTCTTAATTTTTAAAATAACAAGTGTTGAAAAAACGATCAAATTACCGCGAGTGAACGGAATTAAAAGAAAAAAATCGTGCGTGGAGTCCCTCCGCGCGGAAGAAGTTAAACTTTGCAACCTGCGACGTTAATTGCAGAAGAATCTGCAGTCGTAGAAGGATCACTAGTTCTATTCAACGACTCTTTTTCCTGCTCCACTCGCTTCCGTGCTCTGTAATCACGGTAATATTCTGCATTTTTTCCCTCGTGGACCTCTTGAACCAGTGGAAGTGCTTGTGGTTGCCTCATCGTCTCGCCCTGGAAAATGTATTTGTATTAATAATATATGTGAATGCGTCATAATGTAATTTCAGAAGAGAAAACCTAACAATCAATTGATATTCACAACAGACGTACCTTGACATAACCTTAAATCCGTCGCATTGTCCGTGGGATTGTTTTCACTTATTTTTTACAATTGTTATCCACGAAGTTTGAAAATAAAAAATACTATCCTATTAAATTATATGTGTATCAAAACAAACTAAAAAAATATTTATAGAAAAGCAATACTTTTATGACTTTTATTACTTTTATGCTAGTGAGAACCAAAACAATATGGAAGTGAATGAGGGAAAACTGGATTTTACCACGTGATTTCCCGGCCAATAAAAATGTAGCGTTAAACGTTTAACGCAACCTTGTTGGAAGTCGCATAAGAAGTATAACTTCAAAAACAGTCAGCATTATAAAACTCTGCATAAGTAATCCAGTTCTTCAAATTTCGCTTTTCCATGTGTGTCTAAACTCAACAAGATTGAGAACTTAACAATTATGTGTAAAGACTATTTCTAAAAACTCATATTAAAAAGATACGATTTTATATTATTGTTTATTAAATCTATTAAAATTTCTCCCCAAAAAGCTGTGTCGAAAAATATTTTTCCAAATAATATTTTGCCGAATATTCAGTAAAATGTCCGAACAGTGGCCGAATATCCCAAATTAACATCTGACTGACCATTGTCCAAAACAACAGGAGGAAATGGAAATTTAAAAATTATTAAAGCATAACTTAATTGAAGAATCACCCAATTAAATTCCAGTAACATTTGAAAATGATGAAAAGTTGACTATGTAAATACTTAAATCAAATAACAAATAGAAATTGAAGCATTATTAAACCATAACTTAATTAAAGAATTCTATTAAGCTCCAGCAAATTTTAAAAATGATGATAAATTATTATGTAAATACTTAAATCAAATAACTAAATCGAGTGCAAAACCTCGTATAGAAAATATAAATTAGGTTCAGTCATATGGATATGATGTTTGGTTTATTTGCCCTGGCGATACTGAAAAACTTGTCTCCAATAATGGCTTATACGAATGGATAAGATTGCCATTAGGGAGGAAGAACGCCCAGATTACAACCCAAATCAAACTTTTTGTTGATTTTTCATTGATGAACCAACGTAATCTTGATGGTAACCATTCCATCATGAATCATTCTATTTTTATAGTAACCATAATCACTCCAAAGTAGGAATTCGGACTGATTTATGATGGTCCAACATAATATTGACTCTTTTCTGTTCATTACGAACCACCAGAAATTTTCATATATAATTCAAATGTTGGAATGATCATGAGCAACCATCGTCCCAATGTAGGAATTCGGACTGATTTAAGATAACATAACAAAAAATTGTTTTGATGATATATTCCTGAGAACCAACAAAAATTCCCATTAAACCATGATGGAAATGTATAGTTGTTACCATCTCAAATCATCAGGGTATGTTGGTCCAGGAAAATCAAATTTCTTTTGATGGTTAATCATTAAAGCAGCATTTTCCATCCCGGAAGTTTGTGGCCATATCAAAAACTATGAGCGCATAATGGATGATGGTGACCATCAAATGATGTTGGACCATCATCAATCGCACTGATACCATCAAATGATGTTGGACCATCATCAATCGCACTGATACCATCAAAATATTTTGATGGGACCATCAGGAATTTCGACTTGGGAAAGAATACTCATAAAATTTCAATAATTATTTCGATGATATTATTATTTTTTTTCTAATAGTATAAAATCATATGAATCACCTTAAAAACTTTTTTTAAATATGCAGATTTGAAAAGTTAACATTACAAGCTTCGAGATGCTCTTTTTTGCAAACTAAAATTTAATTTTTAAATGAAACAACAACATTGAAACAGGTAAAAATTTAAACCCTCCAACAAAATTTAGATATCTCTTCAACGCTTCTTAAATTCAATAAATGTGTGAAATAAATTTATAAATAAACATGCTGAAATACGAGCATCGTTAAACATCCTTTTGAAGAAAGATGTTCAACCTGGTGTTGTCGTTCTATTTTCTTTCAAAAAATAATTAACTCAAATGACTCATAAAAAAAATCTGTTATTTGGAGTCAAAAAACAATTAATTTACTTACACTTGCTAATTATTGGGAAAATGTTACTTTAGATATCTTTATAAACATTTTCATATTTCATGAATAGTTGATACTGAATAGTTTACCGAAACACTTTTGAAACGTTCATAAAAATATTCCATTTCGATTGAAAAATTTATTTAAACTATGTTATAATGATGAATAATATTTCCTATTTTATCGTTCACTTCAAACAAACACTTTAACAAAAATGTGTTTCATATTAACCTGTATATAATGCTTGTATGTTCAGATTACAAATAATAATCTTTTTATGTTAATTGTGCTTTTCACATAGGGCAAAAGATTGCAAGGAAATTATAATTTTTTTCTTAAATTTTGAAATGGTTATTCACATATTGGGGAGGGGGGGGGGGAAACGTATAAAGCTTTTGACAAATCTTTCTGTTATTTCTTTATCTTCTTCATTTGTTATTCAAAATTAAAGCGTTCTCACATTCAACTCTTTTTCTGTAAATCTTTTTCTTAATTTATTATTCAAAACGCTATTTCTCACACAATTCAAATCCAGTCTTTTAATCTATTTTTAGTTCAAGTATGCATTCATTAGCAGTTTGACATTTTTCCTTTTGCTAATAAGTTAGAGATTTAACAGATCAATTACTAAGACCTGTTTTTATTTTTCCACTCGGCAACGACGTGATATATATATATATATATATATATATATAAGTTCAAAATGAAGAATAAAACAAAGAAAAATTATAGACATATGAAAAAAAGGGGGTGGGAAATAATAAGTAAAAAAATAACAAACAACATATTATTTAAAAAAAAAAAAAAAAAAAAAAAAAAAAAAAAAAAAAAAAAAACATGAAATTATAATTAAAAAACCGGAAAAAAAAATATATAATCTTTTCTTCAGCCCACACGATTATATATATATATATATATATATATATATATATATATATATATATATATATATATATATGTATATATATATATATATATATATATATATATATATATAGCTCAATAAAGACAAAAATGATTAAAAAAGGGTTAAAAAAATTAGGGAAAAGCAGAGAAAATTAATAAGTTTTATTAACTGCGCATAAGCTGCAAGTAAACTAAAAAAATAAGTTTAAATATTGAGAAAACCTGGAAAATAATAAAGATTATTGAAGAGAGAAGAAGGAAAATTATTAAAATAATATTATTTTCAAAAAACATTTTACAAATTTCGTATATGTCTTTAAAAAAAAATAAAATAAAATAATAATGAAAAGAAAACTTATTAAAATTGCGATAAACAAAATAAAAAAAAAGTTATAATTTTTGTATATATTATATCTTTTTTTCTTTATTTTGCTTCCCGGAATTTTAATTCGTTTCTCTTATTATTATTTTTTAAGATCCATAAAAAAAATTTTTTTAAGTGTTTTCTAAAAATAATATTATTTTAAGAATTTTTCTTTTTCTCTTTTCATTAAACTTTATTATTTTCCATGTTCTCTCAATATATATATATATATATATATACATATACATATACATATACATATACATATATATATATATATATATATATATATATATATATATATATATATATATATATATATATATATATATATATATATATATATATATATATATATATATATATGTGTGTTACGGTGAAACACCGAAATCTGGAGAATGTCAACATTCACGTAGTCGCTTGGTGCATATCCGAAATATTTGCTAATTACCCTTATTTCTGACTTTCACCGGTGAATGTCAACAATCACATAGTCGCTTTGGTGAATGTCCGAAATATTTATTACATTCGATTTGATATGAATGTAATAAATATTTCGGAGTGTAATGTAATATTTCGGACTGTCTTCAGAATGTAATAAATATTGATTGAATAAATGTAATCATGGATATAATTACATTTATTCAATATTTTAATACTTACTGACGATAGATCAGAAGACACATCAGTGTTTGGAGTATCGGGCCATACATTTACATTTGCCCGGTATACATTTTCTCGGTATACCCTACACTGATGTTTTTTTTTTAAGGTGAAGTGCCACTGCCCGGTATACATTTGCCCGGTATACCCTACACTGATGTTTTTTTAAGGTTAAGTGCCACTGCTCGGTATACCCTACACTGATGTTTTTTTAAGGTCAAGTGCCATTGCCCGGTATATATTTGCCCGATACTCCAAACACTGATGTTTCTTCTAATCTATCGTCAGTAAGTATTAAAATACAGAATAAATATAAATATATCAAATAAAGATAATAATATCAACGAATAAATTATTATAAAATTGGATATAACAAATATTTCGGACATTCACCAAAGCGACTATGTGATTGTTGACATACACCGGTGAGGGTCCGAATGTACAAGAAGGTAATGAAATATTCGATCTTTCACCGACGTTTTTGGTGTTTGTCGGCATTCACCGGTGAAAGTCAACAACCACCGATTTCGGTCATTCGCCGTAACATGTATATAATATGATATAATATAAACTAACAAATCCATGCATTTATTTCAACTGCTAATAAACGTGGGGGGGGGGGGATTCGAAGAATTAATTTAAAGTGTTGAACGGGGTGCAGTGAACTGGAGAGAGAGAAAGAAAAAAAATTCAGAATGGGAGAGAATATTGATTCCTGCAGCTTAAAATAGAAATTTGGCAACTTATCAAATAAATCAACAACTAAAAGAGTTTTATTTTGGTGTCTTTGGCGTGAAATGTGTTCTAAGTGGACGGTGAAGCGTGACGTGTATGTGAAAGGCACCAATCGTAGCCACGATTTAGGATCGTAAATGTTTTTATTTAAAGAGTAAATAGATTCGTGACATTGAAATGACGGGATCTTAACCCTCCTTCGATTGGATACATTGTAATTTGAAATTTTTTTTTTTAACATTATTGTAAAAAGCTATATTTGAAGGTGAAACAGAGATATGATGAGTAGTGCAAATACAGTAAGGAGCAAAAAAAAAAAATTATACTCTTGAAGATTGATCTTCTTCTATTGCATTCTATTACATCATCTGTGATTCGTGTCATCATTTCATTTTCCATGTAAACAATACTATAAATAGAACGAACCGGCCGAACAATACAATTCAACGTTTTTAGCCATAATTCGTTTTAAAAATTAGATTTGAGTGAAAAAGTATGTCCAGGCGAAACAGGCGCGATTATTCATGTTGTCCGAAATTTGTTAGAAATGACAAGAAAGAGAAGAACATGAAAAAAATCCTTAAAATATATTACGAGCAAACAATGTGCATAGAATAACATGCTTAGAGCGAACCATTATCTTCCCTTAATGGACCCATCTTCATACTTCAAGAGAAATATCAAAGTGGGTGAACCAACTTGAAAAGAAGATTTGGTAAAAAAGAAAAACTTTCGACACTCTCTCTTATAATTTGTGCGAAAATGGCCTCAAATGGTTATGAATGCTAAAAGAATTTTTTACTGTTTTATCTGTATAGTATTGTACAAAAATCTTGAATTGCGCATCTCTATTTTCTTCAATAAAACATTTCTTGAAAGTCTCAATTTGCCCATATCATACAAATTTATCAATGATTATTTGCAATTTAGTTCGCATTCATGGCCATATTATTAAACGCACTATAATATTCTATGTAAAATCTTTGTTATCAGTTATTTTAAACCCATTACATGTAGATTTATATATAAAAGTATGGCCGTGCAATTCATGTCATTATTACAGTGAGTCTAATTATTACAATATCTATCTATATTACATAAAAGGCTAATACGTATGTATCAATAAAACCGATGATATTTCTTTTCTCGCGCTGGCAACAGTTTTCATTTTTAATTGATTGGATTCGGCGCGCAAGAGGACGTAGTGAGCAACCAGATAACAATAACCAGAGTGAGCATTATCAGGTTGTTCAATTCAGATTCATGCACTAAAAACATGACACTATTTAATTTAAACTCAATTAGGAATTAATTAATTAATTGAAGTGAGAATGTTTTAAAAGGCCGCTGTTGAATTGATATTTTTCTAATGGGAGCTACCTAAACGTTTAAGTGTTTGTATTGAATGCATTGAATTTTTTTATATTTCACGTTTATTTATGCATTGAATTTTCACGCTTTAAAATGCAGAATATTAGTGAAGCAATATTTGATAATTTATTTTGCTAATATGTTTCTTATTTAGCTAATGTTTTGATTTTTTTCACCATGTACAATCTAAATAGCTAATATACTTTTTTTTAAAAGCCAATAAGAACATTGGTAGAATTCTTCTACATAAGTACAATACTATGTCTTTGATGATAAAATACTATGTCTTTGATGATAATATATTATGTCTTTGTGCTAGAACATTGTGTTCATTGGCGAGCGAGTGCAGCAAGCCATGGTTCACGGCGTGAACCACATAGGATTGCGTAGCAATTCTCGGGGGTTGGCGAGCAGGGGGCGGAGCCTCCTAGTACTAATATAATACCTGATATAATAATTATTCTTTAATATAATTTATTTAATCGTCTAATTTAACCAATGGATACACGAAGGTAAACAAGTACAAACAATAAAGTATCCCCTAATAATTAAGATTTTATAGTGGGTCTTCGCCAGGGACTGCATGTTACCAATAATGTACAAAATGCGTACATTGTACACAATACCCGAGTTTTAAGACTATGAATGAAATACAAGAATCTCTCTCTAGGCACTGCATTTTTAAATTCTCTTAATGCAACGTATAATTTAACGAATCCGGCAAAAAAAATTATTATTTTTACTCATATTATTTTTTTTTTTTCGTTTTCTTTCTTTTGTTCAAAATAAATGTCTAAGAGAGATAGCAATTTATTTATTCAGTAAATTATTATTATTATTTTTTTTTGCAGAAATTTTAATTAACCGATTATGCAAAATATGACTTCATCACGAGATGATTGTCATTAAAAAATTCAGGAGTGATAATTTATTAAAGAAAACAAAATAAAATATGATCCTGCTTTCACTTATTAAATAAAAACGTGATCTTTGCGATGCAATGCGTCATTGATATATACAATGCAGGAACATGGTGCTTTATTTACTAGGTCGCACTAGAGCTGCACAATAGGGTTATTGAGAAACATCCCTGCCACCATTTTGATCCTCTGCAGGGGTTTTCTTTCCTGCTTTGGTAGGACCGATACCGCACACCCTCGGTCCCTACGCAGGCTGATCAAAGTGGTCACCCACCCGCTTACTGACCGCAGACAGCGACTTAAGGTCTGGTTTCTTAGGACAAGCGCCTTATCTGGGCGTCAGCGGGACGTCAACGTCGCGCTGACGCCAACAAAATACTGGTTTGTTAGCTCAAGGCCTGGTTTCTTAGAACTAGCGCCTTATCTGGGCGTCAGCGGAAAGTTGACGCCAAAAAAATAATTTTTTGTTAGCTCAGCGTGAGCAGTCGGTCCAACGCAGACATTAACTCTCATTACGCATGCGTTAATAACGTAAACAAATATTTATTTTAAATTTGTATTGATTTTGTGATTGTCGACCAGTGTTTTAGAGAACAAATAATGACTTTGTCCAAGAAAAAACACATTATAGCTGAGCTAAATGAAGAGTGCTATGCTTAATGAAGAAGCTATGTTTAATGTCAAAGTCAAAATCTTTTCTGATTTTAATGTGCTGTTGGATGTAGTCCGCCATTGCTTCTGTGGTTAACGTCACGTTGTAATCCAACTGCAGTTGAGTTGGACGGCAATTGTAGTTCAAGATGAGCGTTCGATGACGTATACTATCAAACTCACAAATGGACCAATCAGAGGTTAGCGCTGATTTCCAGCTGACGGCGTCCTGTCCTAAGAAACCAGGCCTTTAGGTGTTCTACTGGGAACCGTGTCTTTACAATCAGTCCACCCTACATTAGTTCCCTGAACGCCAAATGTAGACATTTTTTTTTAAAAGATGTGCAAAATCACTTGAATTCCTGTTCTAGACTGAAAATAGTGGAGGAAAAAAAACGCTATCATTTTTGTAGTGATTGCTTTTGTTCTCCGACAGTATTACTGTACTTCAGTATACATATATATTCATTTTACGTAATATTTTAAGAATTTGAGGAAATTTCTGTAGTTTGAAATACGGAAGTGTATATTTTGGTGTAAAATCTGAATTAGGAAACGTTTTTTAACGAAATGAATAAACAGCGTCGCTTTTTGCGATGTTTGTGCGACTTCATTTAAAGTTAGAATGAACAGAAGAAGTCTACACAATTTATGAAATGAGATGTTTGATTTAAAATAGCTTGATTAATAGCGAAAATTGATTATTATTAAAAAAAAAATTCCCCACTCAACCATTAATATTTCTCGCTTATGCATCTCTCTATTTTAGTAACAAAAATCAATAAAAACATTCTAAGTAATATTGAAACAAATATTGTTTTATTAAGGAGAAAAAATTTTTTGAATTAAATAATTTCTAAAGCTCTTAATAATGGCCTAGCATAGATATTTTTTCCGTAAGAACAGGAAAATTAAAATATGGTTATTCTCTTTCCTTTGTTGCCAAGGCAACACGTTTCTTAATGTCGAAATTTAGTATATTATGTAACATTTGCCAGGTTCTATTTTTAATTTCTAGAATCACCCTAAATTTCTAGAACTTACCCTAAAAATGAGATCAGATTAAATTTAGGTAATAAATCAGCATTTAAGATTATCTTAATTTTCTCTTGTTTATTTTAAGGTGCCATTTATACAACTATTAGTGTCACACTCTCCCTGCACCTTGTTCAAATTTGAAATCGTTTATAAAATACTTTTAATTTCATCCACTCAACTTCAAATACATTTTTTTTTTAAACTTGCACTTTTCAAATATTAATCCATTTACTAAATGGGAATGAGCAAAAAACGAAATGGGAATTTCCGATGGGTTAAGCGTTAGTCATTGTTTTAAATTTTACTATTAGCGATTCAGTTTTTCACATTTTTTATAAATAACATCGGTGATAATTTCTAACTTATAGCTCTCTTTGAATTAGAAAATAGTTTCTTGCGCACATTTAAATATTTAATTATTTTATGTTCACTGTGTCTGATAAATTTAATAAAGAACATTGCGTGGTCCACATCACCTGATTTATACTCTTACAGTTTTCTGATACCACGCACTTTTTCAATTCCTACTATTATTTCACATCCTCCCTATATATATTTACATATCTTGTTTAAATAAAATACTTTTTATTCAAATACATTTTTTCTAAACTTGATGTTTCAAATATTAATTCATTCATTAATATTTAATCAAAAAGTAACTAAAAATAAATGTTATATTACTTGTTATCGAAATGAAACTCTCTCTCTCTTATAACAACCGTTCATGAGAATCATTTCAAAATTCTCATTGGTTAAATTAAACAGTTTCCAACCATTTCAAAATTAATTAAGTATTTATTTAGATTGTAAGGTTGTCTTACGTGACGATTCAAGCAGTTAATTTTTTTTTTTTATAATTATTCACTTATTATAATTCTGCATTCTTGCAGAAATAATGACGAAGTAATTACTTATATTCATCTTTGATCTTTTCTCAAACAACTATAGAAATTTTAAACATTGGTGCCTTACACTGTCATTTCAATTATTGGTGTTATTGTTGTTGTTAATTTGCGTCGCACTAGAGCTGCACAATGGGCTAATGGCGACGGTCTGGGAAACATCCCGGAGGATGATCCGAAGACATGCCATCACAATTTTGATCCTCTGCGGAGGGGATGGCACCCCCGCTTCGGTAGCCCGACGACCTGCCCGCGAAGTCGAGCACTTTACGGTAGCACAGTTTAACGAGGACCAATATCGCACACCCTCGGTCCCTACGCAGACTGATCCAAGTGGTCACCCACCCGCACACTGACCGTAGCCAGTGATGCTTGACTTCGGTGATCTGCTGGGAACCGTGTCTTAACGATCAGTCCACTGCGGGACTATTGGTGTTATTATCTACCAATCTGGTGTTATTATCTATTGGTGTACTTACCTACCAAATTATTATCTACCGATAAGTATTTGGACACGTGTGATTGAAAAGAAAAACAAACTTTATTCAAAATGAATAGTTGGTAGAGCCTCCACAAGAGGCAATTACAGCGTGAACCCTCTGGGGCATACTTTCCCCAAATGCTTGTGTGACTGCTGGTGGTATTTTCTTCCACTCGGCTTGGAGAAGACATGTAAGTTCCTTCACCGATTTTGGACGGGTAGAACACCCCTTAATTCGGCAATCCAACTCATCCCAGAGGATCTCGTTCTGAAAGGTCCACCCCGTACAACTGCCACAACGTAGAAAGCGCATTGTCATCCAAAATAGTGCAGTAGGCATCGGCGTTGAGCTTACCATGAATGGGAACCAAGGGTCCCAATCCATACCAAAAGAAACACCCCCAGACCATAATTCCACCTCCATCGAACTTGACTGTTCGCGCAATGCATTCTGGCAGGAGACGTTCTCCAGACATAGGCCAGACCCTGCCATCCGAACCGTAGAGAGTGAATCTTGATTCGTCACTCCAAAGAACCGCTTTCCACTAATCAACGTTCCGATATACTTTGCACCACATTAACCGAGCAGTGCGGTTGATGAAAGGCTTATGGACAGCAGCAGCACGACCATGATAACCAAGCAGATGTGCTGATGGTATTAATTGAAACAGCACTCCCGGATGCCTGTTGAAACTCCTGGAGTATCGGCTGTCTCAATCTCCCAGGGTCTTCCGACACTCAAGCCACAGTAATTCAGCTCGCTAGCCCTGTAAGGATTTTTGTGATGCCCGATAATTATACCTTTTTCGAATGCCGAGATGTTCTTCCCTACACGATATATACCGGCGGACGTATCTCAGGATCGCAAATATAGTCCAAATACTTATTGGTAGATAGTATATATATATATATATATAAAATAAAACATAGTAGTACATTTTGAATGTCATTTGTAATTCCATAAGCAGTTCATAATGTTTATATATTTTAAATTAATAATAAATAGAGTAAACATATTTTCAAAATCTTCTTTTTTACCCACTCGCAAAAATTGAAATAATATTTAGATAAACATTTTTACAGAATAGCTGTTTATCAAGGCAAATCATCTGATATAAAATAAATAATTTTACAAACATTTGAAGACTTGTTAAAGTAAATAAATAATGTTTTTTATCAAACGACGCAGTGAGAAAAATCACAAAAAAGTCTCGGATAAATATTCTTTTCCCTGTTAATGAACAAGTTTTTCAAATCACATGTATTATTTCATTGTGAAGAACTTTAAAAATTATTTAACCGTAAAAATAAACCTAAGTAATTTTACTCCGTTGATAGCTTCACCTATTTGGGGTCAAAGATTAACAACAAAAACGACACTACACTAGAAATACACACGAGAATCACGATGGCCAAAAAGTGTTTTTATGGTCTAAGAAAATATCTTAAGTCAAGCCTAATAAAAAGAAAAACAAAAGTACTACTCTATAATTGTCTTATTCGATCAGTGCTTACATACGCATGTGAGACCTGGACAATGACCTGTGGAGATGAAAATATGATAGCTAGATTTGAAAGAAAAATACTACGAAGCATTTTTGGTGGAATAAGTAGAAACGGTACCTGGTTTAGAAGATCACACACGGAACTTTACAAAGCATATACAGAACCTGATGTCATTAAATTTATCAAAATTCGAAGGATTAAATGGGCAGGCCACATTATAAGAATGGAGGATAGCAGGACAACCAAAAAAGTTTTCAGTGCCAGGCCAACAGGTACAAGAAAAAGAGGACGGTCAAACTTAAGATTTTTAGACTGCCTTGAAAAGGACCTACTAGTTATAAAGATAATAAACTGGAGAACCTTGGCTAAGGGAAGAATTTCTTGGCATAGGCTTGTTGAGAAGGCCAAGGCCCATCCTGGGCAGTCGTGCCAATGAGAAGAAGAAATAATTTCACTGTGAAAATTTTTTTATAATAATAGACCTTAAACAAACTACTTTATTGTAAAAACTTCACTAATTATTTTGCCGTAAAAACGAACTCTTCATAAGTTCTTCTGAACTCTTCTATGAAAACTTCAAAACTGTACCCTTCAAAAATTATTTGACTTTACAAATTATTTTAGAGTAAAAGACATGTTCAAACTATTTTATAATACGAACGAAACTTCACAAATTATTTCAAACGAAACTATTTAACATTAAAACGGTCCATTCGCAAAACAATTTATTTAAAAAATGCACCTTTTACAATTTTTTAAAAAATCGACCAGCTACAAAATTTTACGTTTGGAAAATGGTGTCGATTACGGCATTATAGGACAATTTTAAAATAACTCCTTGAAATACAGAGGTTTCCTAAAAACCGGTTTTTATTTTTATACATTTAAAAAACGGGACCCTGGGAAAACCTTGATTCTACACTAGGTTTAAATTCAGGATTTCGCCAAAAGATTTTTCACAAAAATAGCATTTTATTTTCTTACATTTACAAAAACAGGACAGAAAGAAACTTGATTCTACGCTAATTTTAGGTTCAGCATTTCGCCAAAAGGTTTTTCACGAAAATAGCATTTTATTTTCTTACATTTACAAAAACAGGACAGAAAGAACCTTGATTCTATGTAAATTTTAGGTTCAGGATTTCGCCAAAAGATTTTTCACAAAAATAGCATTTTATTTTCTCATCTTTACAAAATCAGGGCAGAAAGAACCTTGATTATTATTTTTATTACATTCTTCGAACACGAAAATATCTATTTTTTTTTTCAAATGAATTTTTCATTTTTTTGATATTTAAATTCTAACAGTTTTTAGGATAAGTTATTAACACTTTATTTAGACCAGCAGAAAATTCTTTTGTTTTCATCTATGCTATTTTCAGGAACACTATCGAAACTTGAAACATGTTTTTAGCGTTCTAGAGCCGCCTTCCCCCATAGTGTTTTTACACTTTCAGAGGCATTTTCTTTTCTGACTTTATTTGTTAATTCTTATGAGTAAATTTCGTTTTAATTTTTTTTCACAAGGAAATATCCATCAAAAGTCATTATTGAGAAAACTTCTGTATATAATAGATTCAATTGTTTAATAAGGTATAACATTCCATACTATTCGACGCACTCTATGTAAAATCTTAATTGTCAGGTGTGATGCTATACAGCATTACTGTTTTTACTCGGCTGAAACCGGTTTGTACTTGGGCGTGTATCAATTCGTTACTTTTATACATTGCAATACGTTTAAAAAATAATATATTTATGCAAATAGGAAGTATATAAAAAATATCCTAAATAAAAGTCCATTACATGCATGTTTAAATATAAAAGTATATTGCATATAAACTCGTGCAAAACATGTCATTATTTGAAAACTACAGTGAGTCTAATTATTATAATATACTAATAGAATATCTGATGTCATTAGATATTCTATATTTATCCAATATATCGTCTAATTTATATTATGTGTCGTCTCATTTAACACGAACGTAAACACCAGTCTCGTAAAAATAATAATGCCTGATAATTAAGGTCTAATAATGAATACTCAGTAATATATATTAATTTGCAGTACTCACCAATCAAGGGCACATCGTAACGGTTGTTGTCTCGTCCTCTGGGTTCCCGAGGTGATGTTGGATCCGGATCTAGCGGAATCGAACTCTTGACACTTTGCTTTGGAGGAATATGATCCGCGGCATTCTGCATTTTTTTCATTCTCCGCCCCCTACTCTGACGCCGGGGCAACATCTCTACTCCCCACGGTATGCGGTAGGTGTTCTCATCTGCCGCGGCGGGGTTCGAACTCTGCACCTCCAGCGGCCTTTTGGGAAATATCTGTGTTGAGGGTTTTATAGCCAAAAACAGATTATTATGAGGTTTCCGGATTATCTTAGCGGTGTCTTCGTACAGGCCGGACGAAACCGGAACCGTCATTAAGACCACTAAGGAAGCTGATAGCACATTTAGGAAAGTCATCGTTTTATGTAAATGGGAATAAAATATGTATAGTAATTACAATAGTATTCTGCAAAAATAATCCGGGAATTAATATTTTTTTTTTGCCGGACGTGGATGGTGCGTGGAGGGGTGGGTGAGTGAGAAATAACAACAATCCAAGAGAGTGAGTGTGTGTGTGTGGAGCACAGCGTCCGGTTTCGTATCGTCCGGGAAGTCTTTTTCAACCGCTCCTTACTCGCGCGCCGGATAAGCGCTTTGTGCCGGATTTTGTCTTCGTTAACCGGAGCGCGCGCATCTCTCCTTTTATTGGTTCTTGGAAAAGGTCAGTGGATAGGGTAGGATGGGGAAAATCACCCTCGATTTATTTCTGTTGTCGCCCACGCGATTTCTTGCTCCCCCCCCCTCCGATGTACCGAGGGTTGTGAATGCGGGGGGACGCTAATATTTGCAATTAATTAATTATATGTATCTGAGGAAGGTGAAAGACTCATAACTGTAACAGGAATACATGTATAGTGATAGAAATATGATCATCACAAATGATAATAAGAGACACTATATAATAACAGTTCAAAAAATTAGACCCACAATAAGTAAAATCTTAATTATCATCTTATTATAAGTAGTTTTAATAATAATTACATGTTTTTGAACGAGTTTATCTGCAATACTTCAAACACATGTTATTCAGGACATTTTTATATGCTTCCAGCTTGTATTTATTTTATATATTATGTAATATTATATAAATATGTATGTAATATTATATTTCATATATTTATATATTATTGTATATAACGTAAATTAGACCATTGAATAAATTTAGTTATAATGGTTGAATAACAATAATTTAAAATACTGTAAGAAAAAATTTGATCTTTCAAATAATATTAGAAAAAATTACAGAAACATTATTCAAAAATTTAAAATGTTGCTTTCCAAATTTATATCAAATTGATAGACACTAAAAGTTACGACGTTTAACACAGTTTTATCGCAATTAAACGAAATTTTAGTTAAAAAGAAATTTTAATCTAACAAGGGAGACTAGTTTAATCCAGTAAGGGAGATTTATATAATTGTTGTTCTAAACAATGTAAAACTAAAAACAATGACTAGAAAAAATATATTCAGTTATATTGATAAATGTTATGTTGTTTTACTAAGAAATACCAATTTTATTAAATAAATGGGTGTAATTGAACAGTTTTTACAACAAAGCCAGGTAAATTTCTCCAACAAATAAAAAAACATTCGAAAAATTAGACAAAAATAATTTTTCTTCTTCATCCAAGTAGAAAAAATAACTTTTTTTAAAAAAGGAAACATCAAAAATTAAAATAATTTTTAGGCAGATTCTATTTATTATCTAGTTTAAATAGTATTAATTCTTCAGCTGATTGGAACCAATTTTAAAAAAAAGTAAAACTAAAAATTAAAATTCGTGAAAAAAATTAAAAACACCTAAAGTAGAGTTTAATTTAATATCTCTCCGCAAAGCGCCGCTTTTTTGGGGGTGTACGTTGCATTTTATTACGGTACAATAACGTTACACTTTTTACATTTCCATCATTTTTGAAAGTTATTGCTTTTTTTAGCAATATTTGCCCTTTTTTTTTTTTTTTTTTTTTTGCTTCTCATTTTGTTTTCTTTCACAAAGCTGTAACACTTAGAAGCATAAAATAACGGAGGGTTGTAAAAAGTGTTGAGGGAGGCCGATGTAATTGCGGGACACTCTGTAGCCGGCAGAAATGCAGCTACAGAATTGAAATTTGACGTGATGTAAGCGACATTTTTATTTATGAACTTAACATGCGTTTGTGAATAATTAGAATTTTTTTCGAAAATTACAGCAAGTTTAAGCTCTTATGTGTCATCTCTTTTTATTAAATTAAGCACTAATGTGTCATCTTTTTTTATTTAAAGACAATTATATTTAAAGACTTAACTGGACGAAGGAACAAGGCTTCTCGTTAGATAATGGGCATTGTAGAAGGCTGGGCACTGGAAATTCTTCTCGTGTGCTAAAGGAAAAGAAGACGTCAACGCTAGGACCGAACCCCTGTTCTGTCGCTCATGAGATAGACAGAACAGCTCTCTCAGCTATATGTACGCAGTTGCAAGGGACTAAGTGACTTTATTAGGTGGGCTTAGTGGGTGCAATAAAATTCTTGTTACTTAACCATTTTAGGTGAAAAATGGTTAATAAATGATTTTTCTCACGGTAAATAGTTTCATTACCATCTTATTTATGGTTATTTGTCTGCTTTGTTTAAATATGGTAATATAATAATTAAATAGACTGTTATTTAGCCATTTTTTCCGAGAAATTTCTAACAATGTACATCGCTAATAGTTAAGCTTCAGCAATTTAACTGCTGCAACATAAATATTGCCGTTTTGACCAAAACCATTTCAAGTGATGCGGTAACATTTGAGCGTAGTTTCTCACTCTAAAATGTACCCCCTGCTTAAGCAATTCAATTTCTTTTTTTTTTAAATTCTGCAAAATGAAGAATTGAAGAACCGCCTAATTCCCCCCCCCCCCAAAAGCCGTATAATGAGCAAAAGAAACTTTTCCAAAAAATGTGTGCTTGATTGTTATATTAATTTTTAAGATCAGCTGAGTGTTGCCTTATTTCAATCGTTAAGTTTGATTACAGCGCTAGAAGTCGTTTCAAAATAAATAATTTTTTTTAAATTGAGTTATTAAGAAATGTTTCCTCTTTATTATTACAATGACAATCTAGTGTAATATTGAATTACAGATTATTCTATTTTCACAGCCATAAACAAAAAGATGAATTATAATGTGAAGTTCCATCACGCTTCAACTGAAAGCAAAACAAATATCGTAGCAATCAGAACATTCATGTTTCTTTTATTTCAGAGACTCTAATGCAGTAAGCACAATGTTGTAGCAATCGCAATGCATATTTAAGGTGTCAAAATATTCCTAGAAAAAGAAGTCAATGCAATAATGAATTTGCAGTGAGTATTTAAATTGACATTCCTAGAAAAGAATTCAACGCAATGGTGAATTTGCAATATGTATTTAAGGTGACAAATTATTCCTAGAAAAAGAAGTCAATGCAATTATGAATTTGCAGTGCGTATTTAAATTGACATTCCTAGAAAAGAATTCAACGCAATGGTGAATTTGCAATATGTATTTAAGGTGTCAAAATATTCCTAGAAAAAGAAGTCAATGCAATGATGAATTTGCAGTGCGCATTTCAATTGACATTCCTAGAAAAGAATTCAACGCAATGGTGAATTTGCAATATGTATTTAAGGTGTCAAAATATTTCTAGAAAAAGAAGTCAATGCAATGATGAATTTGCAGTGCGCATTTCAATTGACATTCCTAGAAAAGAAATCAACGCAATGGTGAATTTGCAATATGTATTTAAGGTGACAAATTATTCCTAGAAAAAGAAGTCAATGCAATTATGAATTTGCAGTGCGTATTTAAATTGACATTCCTAGAAAAGAATTCAACGCAATGGTGAATTTGCAATATTTATTTAAGGTGTCAAAATATTCCTAGAAAAAGAAGTCAATGCAATGATGAATTTGCAGTGCGCATTTCAATTGACATTCCTAGAAAAGAAATCAACGCAATGGTGAATTTGCAATATGTATTTAAGGTGACAAATTATTCCTAGAAAAAGAAGTCAATGCAATTATGAATTTGCAGTGCGTATTTAAATTGACATTCCTGGAAAAGAATTCAACGCAATGGTGAATTTGCAATATTTATTTAAGGTGTCAAAATATTCCTAGAAAAAGAAGTCAATGCAATGATGAATTTGCAGTGCGCATTTCAATTGACATTCCTAGAAAAGAAATCAACGCAATGGTGAATTTGCAATATGTATTTAAGGTGACAAATTATTCCTAGAAAAAGAAGTCAATACAATTATGAATTTGCAGTGCGTATTTAAATTGACATTCCTGGAAAAGAATTCAACGCAATGGTGAATTTGCAATATTTATTTAAGGTGTCAAAATATTCCTAGAAAAAGAAGTCAATGCAATGATGAATTTGCAGTGCGCATTTCAATTGACATTCCTAGAAAAGAAATCAACGCAATGGTGAATTTGCAATATGTATTTAAGGTGACAAATTATTCCTAGAAAAAGAAGTCAATGCAATTATGAATTTGCAGTGCGTATTTAAATTGACATTCCTAGAAAAGAATTCAACGCAATGGTGAATTTGCAATATTTATTTAAGGTGTCAAAATATTCCTAGAAAAAGAAGTCAATGCAATGATGAATTTGCAGTGCGCATTTCAATTGACATTCCTAGAAAAGAAATCAACGCAATGGTGAATTTGCAATATGTATTTAAGGTGACAAATTATTCCTAGAAAAAGAAGTCAATGCAATTATGAATTTGCAGTGCGTATTTAAATTGACATTCCTGGAAAAGAATTCAACGCAATGGTGAATTTGCAATATTTATTTAAGGTGTCAAAATATTCCTAGAAAAAGAAGTCAATGCAATGATGAATTTGCAGTGCGCATTTCAATTGACATTCCTAGAAAAGAAATCAACGCAATGGTGAATTTGCAATATGTATTTAAGGTGACAAATTATTCCTAGAAAAAGAAGTCAATACAATTATGAATTTGCAGTGCGTATTTAAATTGACATTCCTAGAAAAGAATTCAACGCAATGGTGAATTTGCAATATGTATTTAAGGTGTCAAAATATTACTAAAAAAGAATAAGCATTGAGAACAGCAATTTCACAAACATTATGCTTCCAATGAGGCGAACCGTTTCCCAGATCGATGCGAATTCCGGCTTGCACCAACCACAGTGCCAAAGTAAAAATATCCTAAGTGGTAGAGGTTTTCGTGGTTTTTCTCACCATGTAGCACACACGTGGATTAGCTCCAACAAAAAGTCCTCCGCGAAGACAAATTTCTCCCAATACTTGATACAGGAGTTCCCTTGTCTTCTGGATAAGGTTAAAAATCAACATCATTTGAGTCAATAGTCTATGATGTTATTCAATCATTAACATTATATACTAAACATCATTTGAGTGAATGATTTTTACTCGAATTTGATTCATAATAGTCATCCTTTGAGGGAATTTATTTCAATTATACTATAGAGTTATTTTCAACCATTTCATATTCTTTTTACGTCATTTAAATGACATTTGAGTTAAATGAATCCATTATTCATTGAATGCCTTTTATAAATAATATTATACGAAATATATTTTTAGCATGAGTAACCAAATTTTACAAATATATTATAATTTACTTATGTTATAAAAAGATTAAAAATATTTTGCAAATGAACAGCGTGTAAATTTGAATATTAATGGGGGCCCCAATAGTTTCCTGGATTTCTAAACCTTTCATTTCGCTAATGTTTAAATCGTAATGTTAATCGTAATCGCTAATGTTGAAATCGTTTGACATTTATAAATTCCACCAAAGCACTTCGCTAAAAGCGAGGCACCGTTCATAATGTTCAGGAAACAACATTATTTTCAATAAATACAGTTCCAAAATAAAATGAATTCAGTAAAATATAATTCCAAATTAAACTTTTAACTAATTTAAATATTATAGTTGAATTGCATCATTTCTCATTCCATTTTTTTTATTATTTGGTTTTTGTATTGGGTCTTTGTTTCAGGGAAGTAAGAAAGATTTTTTTTTAAGAATTGAATGCACATTTAAATTAAACTAATTCAATCCACGCTTTTTAAGATACTCCTTTTAAAAAGAGAAATATCACAGAACTTAAATAACGTTCTTTTCTTTACCTTCAATTTCTTGTTTAACTTTTAATGACATCGTCTCTCGAGAAATTAGGTAAGTTATTTTTTGTGAAATTTATTATTATTAGTTATAATTATAAAATAAATTTTTTCAAAAATAAGTTTTAAATAGTTTATATTTGCAATGCAATTAAAATATTAATTTTTGAGCTATTTTTTGTATTATTTTTTAAGTAAGTAAAAACTAAAAAGGCAGAAAAAAATTATGGAAAAGAAACGAATTTCTTAAAATCATAACTATTTTATATTAAAGAGTATAGTAATACTTAAATATGTAAAGAATTGGTAAAATAACAATTTACTTATTAACAAATATAAATGCAACCAAAAATATTAAATATAAATTTTGAATTCTCAATGTCAGATGTGAATCCTCTAAGAAATCCTATATTTGAAAGTTAATTAAGTTTCAAATAATAAGGAAAAATTAAAGCCATAAATACAGTGTATATTAAAGTTAAGTTTTAAATTAATTCTACTCTTAATATTATGAAACTATCTTCGTATTTAAATTCTTACATTTATTATACTTCGTGAAATAATTTGTCTGGCAGGTGCACTGTTAGAATTTTCATTCTAAAATTATGGTAAAATAACAGGCAGCAGTCTCTCTATTCGATTAACCGTAAAGTTTACGGCGAAGAATATTTTTCTCCTTTACGATTTTAAAAACCATTTACAGTTATAAAAACATGAATACAAATCTATACGGTATTTTAACCATTTACAGCAACCATGGTTTCAAAACCGAAGAGGCTTCTGGGTAGATAATGTGCAATGGAGGTGTCAACGCTGGATCCCCCATTTCTGCCGTCGGATTGACAGATTCTCGGCTCTAATATGCAATGAGTAGCTTCATTAAGTGAGCTTAGTTAGTGCAATAAAATTCTTTTTATTTATACCGTTTTGTGTAAAAATATTTGATTTTTCTCACTGTTTCATTACCATATTGTTTATAGCTAGTTGACTGTTTTATTTAAATGTCGTAAAATAACAATTAAATAGATTGTTATTTAGCTATTTTTTCCGGGAAATTTCTAACAGTGTGGTACTTTCACAATTTCGATTAATTCACTGTTTTTGCATTTATTTCCAAAATATCCATTATAAGGGGACCCTAATCATTGGGGGCCCCAGACCAGGGCCTAGTCTGGCTAAATGGGTAATCCAGCACTGAATTTCATCGTAAATTTAACAGTTTTTTTCTTCGTTTTTTTCAACAGTTGTGGGTATTTTATTAGTTTCACACTACAGCTGCACAATCGACTATTGGGGACGCTCTGGGAAACATCCCTGGGGATGATCCGAAGATATGCCATCGCAATTTTGATCTTCTACAGAGGGGATGGCTCCCCTGCTTTAGTAGTCCGACGACCGGCTTGCGAGCACTTTAAGATAGAGAAGCGGACCGATACCGCGTACCCTCGGTCCCTACACAGGCTGATTAAAGTGGTCACACACACTCGCTTACTAACCGCAGCCAGTGATGCAACAGTTTTAAGATTTAACATTCAGAAAATTTCCTATAATTCACTAAATATCAATGTTCTAAGGATGTACTGAACTGAATAAACCCAACCGAATGCTGAATCTTATTTTGACCTACCTTGTGCTTGTTTTACTTTAAATCATATTAGACCTCATACAATTTCTTTAATTAAATATATTTGATTTACAGTTATGTCGCTCAATAAAATGTTTTTTTTTCTTAAATTTCATTCAAGAGTATTACAAAAATGTATTTTAAAACAAACTTTTTTGTGCCATATGACGGGATAATAGAAATAATATCCACAGTGATCATGGGGGTTTCAGTCCCGTTGACGTCAGGCTAACCGTGGGAGGTTCTTGCACTCTTCCTCTCCATGTAACTGTAAATGCTGGTTAGTTCCAAAAAATGTCCTCCACGAAGGTAATACTTGATCCAGGAGTTCCCTTGTCTTCTGAATTGGGTTCAAAATTACAAGGCTACGGTGCTGAACATTAAAAGTCATAATCCCAAAAACTAGGTCGGGTGTTCAACGACGGTTATAAAAAATAAAATATGAAGTGTTAAAAACCATCACTTTTTTCCCATTGCTATATTTTTTCATAAATTTTTTTTTAATCTTAATTTTTTTGGTAAAAAGGAATTATTTTAAAAAATATCAATTTGGTTTTTCTTCAGTTTTTAACGTTTAAAGGAATTCAATTTAATACAAATATATTACAAAGTTAACTAATGAAAATAACTGAAACGTTAAAACAACGTATACTTGGACCCTTCATTCGAAAAAAGGTTGTGCACCGCTACTATATACATATATGAATTTCAATAAAAGATATTTTTTTTTATTCGCTTTATTAACAAAACTTTGATTGTGAGTTATTTCGTCATGTCAGTAAGATAAATTTCATTTCAATGTTGTTACTATTTAAGAGTTCCAACTAAGAGCTTTTTTTTCTAGATTCCGCCTCACTATTATTATTTCTTTATTAATTCATATTAGAATAATTTAAATTAAAATCTATAGATTGATGATATTATATATATATATATATATATGATATTATGTGTATATATATATATATATATATATATATATATATGATATTATGTGTATATATATATATATATATATATATATATATATATATATATATATATATATATATATATATATATATATATATATATATATATATATATATATATGATATTATATATATATATATATATATATATATATATATATATATAGCTGAATCAGAGGACAACAGAACCTTCTCCGGGGGGGCCCACTTCAGAAAGTAAATTTAGCCTCAACGGAACCATTGTTGGTTTTACGCTACGTTCTTTTGTTTCAAAGTCGTTCTTTTATGTTCGGATGCTTTATTTGTTTTCTAAAAGCTTTCGATGTAGTTTCGCTCCGAAAAAAATTCTTTGGCGATCCCTTGAGATTTGACTGTGAATGTTTTACACAGTTTTTATTTATTTTTTCGTAGGAAGTTTTCAAAAAAGGAACCTATCTGAAGTCTCTTGTTTAAGCTCAATACTTTTTCATAAGGAAAATAAAACAAATTTAACTAAAATACTCGTATATTTTAATTATTTGGTCATTTGATTATCGTGGTAGCAGAGAAGTCGGGAATTTTTAAAAACTGTGGCGTCATCGGAATTAAGCATTGAATTTCCAGTTGAGTACCCTTTAAATTACTCATACATAAAGACTCCATTATTTTCGTCAGTTTTGGTTAGGAAGGTGATAGCAATATAACAAGACTACATTATTTTCGTCTATTTTGGTTTGGAAGGTGATAACAATAAACCATTCTCCGAAAGTTTGATAAACAAACCAATCTCGGGAATATTGTATAAATGCATCCTCAACAACTGTAGTTACTGAATAATATTTACACCCGTAAAAGGAACCATTATGGAGTTTCACTTTTTGGGTCACCCAAAAAAATTTATTATTTAGTACCTCTTCTATCACTATTGAGATTATTTTTAGAGTATCTCTCGAAAAGATCAAACACACAGATATTTTAATTAATAATGTAGTTGTTTTAATTATCCTAATTAAAAACCCTAAAATACACGTTAAATCTTATAAAAATGCGACAAAGATTTGTGCATCAGAAATAAATAATCGTTTACACTGGCGTATTAAACTATTGATCGAAATAAAATAAATTATCAGTTTGACTTGAAACTTCAAGCCTTCAGAAATATATCAAAAAGAAGAAATTGTGGAAGATATTTAATTAGAAAGCAATTCTCGTAAAATATAAAACAGATAAAGAAAACAAAAAATCTTATTCAATAATTTACTAAGAGAAAGTACTTTTTTCCGTAGAAAGGGTCGAAACGGTCTGTTAAACCTTTCAGCTTGATATATTTATTTTTCCTTTTCTATTTTAGCAATGATTTTATTTTATCTCATCGTGTTCAAGCATGTTTGGTCCGTTGATGTCACTTCCGCTAAGATGGGTTTTTCAACTAGGGTGACAAAATTCTGTGATTCACATATTTGTCTTGAAATACATTGTTACTTTAAAGGATTTCAGAGAAGATTTTTAAAATAAAAGGAATCCTATTTTATTGTAGTTTTGTCAATAATAATGTAAAAATTGGAAATACTGATAAGAAAATAGCTTAAGTATATCAAAAACAAATAATATAACAAAAGTCAATTCCTATTTAGGTCGAGAAATAAATTTTTATTTTAGTTATTAAATAATTACAATTTTTCCCGCTAAAATTAATTAATTAATAAATTATAATTTATTAATTGTTAATAAATTAGTATTTGAAAAAAAACTGTAGGACAATCAAGTGTCATTCACTAGAAGCTTAAGAAATTGTATTTCAGTGGATGAATCTATATTATATAAAACGCTAATACGTACGTATGTATCAATAAAACCGATGATATTTCTTTTCTCGCGCTGGCAACAGTTTTCATTTTTAATTGATTGGATTCAGCGCGCAAGAGCACGTAGTGAGCAACCAGATAACAATAACCAGAGTGAGCATTATCAGGTCGTTCAATTCAGATTCATGCACTAAAAACATGACACTATTTAATTTAAATTCAATTAGGAATTAATTAATTAATTGAAGTGAGAATGCTTTAAAAGGCCGCTGTTGAATTGATACTTTTCTACTGGGAGCTACCTAAACGTCTAAAAAACGTTTAAGTGTTTGTATTGAATGCATTGAATTTTTTTATATTTCGCGTTTATTTATGCATTGAATTTTCACGCTTTAAAATGCAGAATATTAGTGAAGCCAATATTTGATAATTTATTTTGCTAATATGTTTCTTATTTAGCTGATGTTTTGATTTTTTCACCATGTACAATCTAAATAGCTAATATACTTTTTTAAAAGCCAATAAGAACATTGGTAGAATTCATCTACATAAGTACAATACTATGTCTTTGGTGATAAAATACTATGTCTTTGATGATAATATATTATGTCTTTGTGCTAGAACATTGTGTTCATTGGCGAGCGAGAGCAGCGAGCCATGGTTCACGGCGTGAACCACATAGGATTGCGTAGCAATTCTCGGGGGTTGGCGAACGTTAGCGAGCAGGGGACGGAGCCTCCTAGTAAAAAATAATTTATTAACGATTGGAACAAGATACTTATATATAGGGAGAGTGTGAACACAACCCATAAAAATATAAATTTGGTGACGTGCTTGCCACGTCATGTTGAATTTATCTGACACAGCTAATAACTAAATATTTAAATGAGCGCAATAATGTTTAAATCGAGCTAGAAATGATCACTGATGTTATTTCTAAAATATGTGAGATGAACTGAATCGCTTATAGTAAAATTTAAAACAATGACTAACGATCAGAAAATTGCATTTCGCTCATCTCTATTTCATGAATATTTGAACTTTCTTCACATCAAGTATCATCATCATCCACTACTAGTTTAACGAAAAAACATGTATTTGAGTGTATGAAGTATTTTATGAACGATTTGAAGAAGATGTAGGGAGGGAGAGAGTGTGGGAAATAATTCCCTCATAACTTCAGGCGACTGTGTGAACCCGATCCTATAAATTCTTCAAAATATCATTCAGGGGAGGGGTTTAGAATTTTTCCCTTTGGTTTAGCGCTGGCGGCAATGAAACTGCAGACGATTCTGTTTTCCTCTCAGTGTCAGGACCGAACCCCCGTTCTGTCGGTCATGAGATTAGCTCTCTCGGCTATAATATGTACGCAGTTGCAAGGAACTAAGTTGATTCATGGGCTCAGTGGGTGCCATAAAAATCTTGTTATTTTACCGTTTTAGGTGAAAAAAATAGTTAATAAACAATTTTTCTCACCATTAATAGTTTCACTACTCTCTTATTTATGGTTATTTGACTGTTTTATTTAAATGCGGTGAAATAACAATTAAATAGACTCTTATATAGCAATTTTTTCCGAGAAATTTCTAACAGTGGAATTAATAAATCTATTACACGTTTTTGATTAAAATTAGGATCAGAGTACGTTATATGAGATTTAGTGGGTCTGTGATTCTTTGGTATAATCAAAAGATCAAATCAGACGGAAATTTATTTATTTTAAACTGTGATAATAAAACTAGATTGATTCGCTTCGTCTAAAGAGAGGAAATTATTTCTGCAATCCTTTAATACAACAAAAGATGAATTTTCCACAGAAAGTTTTTCTATACATTTTTGCCGTTTCAATTGAGTTGTAAGATGAGGGCACACCCAAAGGTTATAAGAGGTTTGTGTGTGATCTTCACACAGACACATTTTTCAGATTACATGGATTGAAGTTAAGACATAAGTTTATTTTTCTTCACCGAATTTATTCGTTCTGATCATTTCTCGCATGCATACGATTGAGATTTACAATTGAAACATACAGTCGGACCTCTGTTTAACGCCGATAATAAGTTTGTTTTATCGAAAATTCGCTCAATATAAAATCACCATTTGAGAAACAACACAAAATAGGTTTTGAATTCATAAACACTTAGACATAATTTATTTAGCAATGAATACACCTTTAAATGAATCTTAACCATTAAAGAAATGTGCGTGGAAAGCAAAACATTATCCAGTACATGCTACATACATTTTCAACTAAAATAAGCTAAATTTATGTACAAAATTATAGCAGCATTTATTATAAAAGTGATTTTAAACATACATTACGATCTTAAGTTTAATGGCTACTGATAAAATCCGTTCATTTTGCCTGAGTTTGAAATGCAAACAAAAAGGGATTTTATTGCTTTCTATAAATGGCTTCGAAAATCAAAAACCCCCATAAAGCGCGTTAACAAGTTTGAAATGTTCTGAAATATTTTGGGAAAGTGGATCTCAAAGAAAAGTTCGTCCAATAGAAAATTCATTTCGCTATATTTTTTTTTTTTTTTTTATTTAAACGACTTAAAACTTCTCATGCACCACAAACTATAGCATAAGGCTTACAGTTGTAAGTAGAAAACAAAAAGAAGAAAAATTTACAAATTTACATTAAAAACAAAATTCCGCAAAGCCGCAAGACTTTCAATACTTTTCACCAGTTCTGATAAGACAGGTGGCCAACAAATAGAAAGACGTCTCAAATCAGTCTTTAAATTCATTCGGGCACTCGCATACAGACTACAATGAAGAAGAATATGTTCAGCATCTTCATCAGCATCACCGCAAGCACAAATTCCACTGGTCTGCAGATGGAAACGAAATAAATATCTCTTAAAATTTCCATGGTTTGTTAAAATTTGGGTCAATTTAAAATCAGTTGCAAAGAATTTACATTGCAAACGGTGAAAAATGGATGGAAAGAACCTTCGCTATATGGAAGTTATTTTACGAAGAAATTTCCAAAACGTTCTTCGAGAAAAAAAAATCGCAAAATAGAAAAATTCGTAAAATGGAAGTTTGTTAAATAGAAGTCCAACTGTAATTCTCGGAATTTGTTGTATTTTATAAAACTCGTTTTCTCCAAAGACATTTTAGTAATTATTACCCATTGGCAAAATGGGTGTTGCATTGGGTTTGATGGCGTGCACACCTTATTTGGACGTCATTACGCTTTTCAACTGTGTTCAAGAGTAATAGTAAACAGTGAGCATGCGTCGTCATTGCAGGCGTTTCTATGGCGACTACTGCTGTTTGATCATTTTTTTTAGAATTCTATTTTTATTTTCACTACCTGGCATTCTTATTCTATGTATTTACATAACAATAAGTATTTTTATTGGTTACTTATAGTTACTGTCTTGATGGTGATTTTAATATAAATATTAACCGTAACCAGTGATCACAATTTATATAAGTGTTTTTTAAACTGAGAGAAGGCGTGTGTTCGTTTATTTCCCAAAATATGATTGTGGTCCCTTTTATGGGCCTCAATCTCAATGGTTATTTTCCTTCCAGAATCATTTCAAAAGGGAGTTTTCCCTACTCGATAAAATTGAACTGTTTATAACATTATCCCACTAAAATGTGTAAAAGAAAGTTTAATTGCTACGGATAAAAATCCATTTTATCCGTTAGAAATGCAAACACAAAAGGGAAAGGAATTTTACTGTTTGATGTAAAAGTTCAAAAATCAATTGTAGGTCATAAAATTCGTTAGAAATGATCTGAAATATTTTGAGGGAATCTCAAAGAAAACTTTGCTATTTGGAAGTTATTTTACGAAGAAATTTCCAAAATGTTCTTGGTTCCTCGAAAAAAATTGCAATATAAAGAAATTCGCAAAATGGAAGTTCGTTAAATAGAAGTCCGACTGTACTTTATTTACGTCGCACCAGATTTGCACAAACAGCTATGGTCTGGGAAACATGCAGTTTTGGTTCTCTACAAAGGCTCCCTTTACTAGGTAGCCCAATGACCTGCGAGCACTTTACAGTTTAAGGAGGACCGTTCACCCTCGTTTCCTACGCAGGCTGATCAGAGTGGTCACCTACCCGCTTACAACCAGTGACCCCATACAAGCAGTCGAAACATTTTACTCAAAATGACATCGCGACAAAAATATTGATATATCAGATTCACCTGAAACTCATTCACTTTTCTCTGCCCACGAATCACTCGAAAAAATAAATTGTTGAGAAAAATGGTATTCTGAAAATATCATAGGATCCGTTATTTAAGCTTAACTATTTATCCGGTCTTAACTATTATATGGGCCGCCCACCCATAATAGAATGTTTTAAAATCCATCTAGAAAAAAAAACGATTAAAAAAAGAACTGCTAAATGTCCCTTGAAATCAAAAGAATCTTTCTAAGAATCCTCCCTCTGCAGAGGTGGTGGAAGGCATTTAGTTGATTATAAAAGATTCTGTTCGTTCAGATTATTAGACTATGTAAAATCTTAATTAACAGCTATACAGTTTTATTGCTCGGATGAAACCGGTTTGCATTTGTTTGTCTATCAATGCGTTAAATTAAACCATATATAATATAAATTCGACGATTGGATAAATTAGACAATGGACCTTGTTTACGTTCGTGTATCAATTGATTAACATTGTAATGGAATAAATGGGAAAAACACAAAAAACTCTCCTGAATGAAAACCTATTTACATGTATGATTCAATATAAAAGTAGGTATTGCGTATAAACTTGGGCAGAACATGTCAACACTTGAGTGCGTCTAATACCTGATATAATTCCATTCGTCTAATTTATATTGTATATAGCGTTTAATTTAACCCATTGATACACGAGATTAAACAAATGCAAACCGGTTTCATCCGAGCAATAAAACTGTATAGTATCACCTGAAAATTACGATTCTACGTAGAATCTTATAGAGCGTCTAATAATTAGGCCATGAACTGTACTTCAGACAGTTGTTTCATCTATTCTGATGAGAAAGAATATCATGTGATGTCTTTCAGTTGAAATCTTTCTTGAAAAGCCATTCGATGACCCGCTGGCCATCACTTATGCATTGTGGTTTTTATTTGTTTATTTATTATTATTTTTTTAACAACCATCGTTGAACAGCCGACTCAATTTTTGGGTTTATGACTACTACTCTGAACCCTTATAATTTGGAACCCAATCCAGAAGACAAGGGAACTCCTGCATCAAGTATAAGGAGAAATTTGCCTTCGTGGAGGACTTTTAAATGGAACTAATCCGCATTTGCGTTACATAGAGAGGAAGACCACGACGGTAAGGGGACAGTAATCCATGATCCATCTACAGTTGAGGATATCAGCACTGTGGTTAGTGCAAGAAGGATGCGCATCGACCCACCATCACTGGATTCGAACCCGGTTCACCTCATTGGAAGGCTCTTTGCAGGGTAAGGGACTGAGGGAGGAGGAGCGGCCCCTGTGTTTTCAATCTAACAAGTCAAAAGGAAAAAATTCTCAAAAAGGGAAAACATTTATTTGATTTCACAAAAACAAATAAATTTTTCCCTTTTTGAGAATTTTTTCTCACTCAGTCCCTGCAACAACAAAAAAAATATTGTTCCTAATTTTTTTGTCATTTTGGACCACACAGAAGTATTTCACAAAAAAAAATTAAGCTTAAGATACAGGCCAATGTTTGCAAGTTGCTTTAAAATTACTGTCAGACTTCTATTTAACGAACTTCCATTTTTTGAACCTCTCTATTTTGCGATTTTTTTCCAGGAACCAAGAACATTTTAGGAAATTTCTTCGTAAAATAACTTCCAAATAGCGAAGTTCAATTTAACGAACTTTTCGAACTCTCAAAATATTTCAAACTTGTTAACGCATTTCATGGATGAAATGACAATTTCAAAGCCACTTAAATTTTAGAGAAAGCAGCCCTTTGCATTTCAAGCGAAAAACTCAACGACAAAATGAACGGAAATAATTAACGGCAGTAATTAAACTTGCTGTAATGTATGTTTAAAATTACTTTCATAGTAAATGCTGCAAAATATATATTTAGCTCTTCTTTTTGTAGAAAAAGCATGATAGTGTAACAATGTTTTGATCTTTCCATGCAGATTTCTTTTAAGGCTGAAGATTTATAAAATAGATACTAGTTTACAAGGTATACCCATTGCTATTTTAAGTACGTCTAGTATTTATGAATTTAAAACCTGTTTTGTGTTGTTAAAGTGATTTTCCATTTAACGAACTTATTATCGGGATTTAGAAACTTCGTTAAATAGAGGTCCGACTGTATTTATTTTAAGGCTTCTGTTAAATAATATACAGATTGATTTACGCTTATCAAAATTTTAAACTTTAATATTTCGTACTTAAACTTTAATATGTGGTTGTTTTTAAATTGCTGGGAAAATAATTTCTTTAGAATATGTTTTACGTACTTACAATCATTTAAACTTACGTTTTAATTATTATGAATTTTGTGAGAATAGTGACTTATTAATTTTTTGTTTCCAAAATTTGATTTAATGTATAATAATAATTTGTTTTTAATTTTACAGAATAAGTTACTATCTGTTGATATTAACCACTGGCAAAACGGGTGATGGAGTGCGCACCTAATTAGGACGTCATCAAACTTTTCAACTGTGTTCAAGAGTAATAGTACGCATGCGTCGTCATTGCATGCGTTGATATGGTGACCGATGCTGTTTGATATATTTTTTTAGAATTCTTTTTATTTTTTCATTCTTAATGTATTTACACATTAATAATTTAAAGTATTCTTTTTATTATTAACTTATAATGACTGTCTTGACGGTGATTTTAATATAAATATGAAAACAGAAATTATTTTGTGAAGGCAAGGATATGAAAACCAATCCAACGACCCATGATTTGAAGCGGAGTCAATCCAAAGCATTTGGGTAACCTGTGATCGTAACAAAGCGATTATTTTTCTGCTTCCAGTATGTTTAAAAATTTCAAACAAAATTAGAAATTAATTTGTAGAAAACTGCTTCATTTTTGCAAAATCTGTGTCGCACCCTCTGTACCTAAATTCCGAAAGTAGTATAATTTTGGAACATAATAAAATTGTTAAACACCGTCAGAATATGGGTAAATAACAAACTATTTAGTTGTTATTTTACCCTATTTAAACAAAACAGTCAAATAATCATAGTAATGAAACTATTAACAATGAGAAAAATCGTTTATTAACCATTTTAACATAAAATGGTTCAATAACAAGAATTTTACTGCACCCACCTAATGAAGCAACTTAGTTCCATGCTTTCATATTATAGCCGAGAGAGATAATCTCATGACATCCATTCCCTTTGACACACATGAGGAATGTCCTGCACTCTCCAATGCCCAACGAGAGCTCTTATGTCCAATTAAATTTCTTTTTTTACGGTTTTTGAAACCATGGTAGCTGTGAATGGCTAAAAAAGTGATCTTTTTGCATTCACGATGTTATAACTATACTAGTTATAAACGATTTCAAAAACGTAAAACTGAAAAATGTTCTTTACCGTATACTTCACGGTTAATAGGATGGAGAGACTGCTGCCGGTTATTTTACCATAATTTTAGAATGAAAATTCTAACAGTGAACTAATAAGTATTTTTTTTTTTGTTTACATTTATCATAATTTTGACTTTTACTCAAACTTTTTCTGTCTTCCGTATGTTTTAATATGTCAAGCAAGTTCCAAAATTTGAAAAGCAGTTTAATCATATTAAATACTACTAAACGAATTCATTCATTTGTTTTATATGAAATTTTCTTATATTTCTCAAATGAGTGTCATTTTTTCTGCTCCAAAATTTGAAGGAGTCATTTTACATTTTTGTTCTAGGAATTTGTATTCAAATTGTATAAATAATTATTGAAGTCGAATTTTGTTTCTGTTTACACTTAATTATGATAATGGATTATGTCGTTCATTTTTCTCTTTCTTGTTTAAATTTGTCTTGTTTAAGCAATTGGTTTTTTTTTCTTCAAAAAACTATTTTTTAAAAAAAAATTATTTGTGATTTCAAAAATTAAGGAATAATTTAATAAATTTTCTTTTCCTCAATACTTAAGTATTTTAAATTTGATTAAAGATGTCTCAGTGATGGGAGTGGAACCAGAGCTCTTATGGTGCTGACTAAATAGTCACTCAATTGTAGAGATGTTTGTTGAAAATTGATTTACTTTATAACCAATTTTTAAGTGTTATTGACCAATATTATTTTTTTCTTGCTATTTATTTACTAATACTTTTGTTTTCACCTACTTTTATTTTAAATATGCCTGTTCAAACATAATTAAAAATCATGAAGATGTTTTGTTTAAAATACTGTTAGTTTCAGCACACTGTAAGAATTTCCATTCTAAAATTGTGGTAAAATAACAGGCAGCAGTCTGTAATGTATACGATAAGGAAAATTTTTCACCTTTACGTTTTTGAAACCTTTTATAACTAGCATGGTTACAAAATCACGAATACAAAACAATATGGCTTTTTAACCACTTACAGCTTCTATGGTTTTAAAACCGTAATAAATGAAAATTAATTGGACGTAGGAGCTCTCGGTAATTAATGGGCATTGGAGACTGCAGGACACTTCATGTGTATCAAAGGGAATGGAGGTGTCAATGATGAGACTCGAACCCCCGTTCTGTCGGTCATGAGATTGACTCCCTCGGTTATAATATGTACGCAGTTGCCAGGAACTAAGTTGCTTCATTAAGTGGGTTTAGTGGGTGCAGCAAAATTCTTGTTATTAAACTATTTTAGGTAATATTAGTTAATAAACGATTTTTCTCACTGTTAATAGTTTCACTACCATCTTATTTATGGTTATTTGGCTGTTTTGTTTAAATGAGGTAAAATAACAATTAAATAGATTGTTATTTAACCATATTTTCCCAGAAATTTCTAACAGAGCAGGCATTGTTATTTTCACAATGAATGTTTGTGCATACTAAGTAATCCAGGGCTTTACTTAAAACCAAACTGATTATAGCGATAGAAGTCTAGTCACTTTTTTTTCACAATCATAGTTCCTAGTGTAGTGAAACACTAAACTGCTACCATTTTTAGTTCTTAATAACATTTGTATTTACGATGAGATTTGATACACATAAGAAGTATTTTTTACAATAAAGCAAGATTAGGATAAATATATACACTAATATTAAAATTAGTTTGATGATCAAGCATACACACAGTGCAGATTAAGTTGAACTCGAAGTAGACTTAATAAAACAAAAGTAAATAGAAATGAATTATTACGTACAGAATAAAATAATTAACAGATACTTAAAAATTAAAATATAATCATCCTTATGACACAACTAAAAACATATTTTCAAACGGCCAAGTTTTGTTTTTGTGGATATGTAGGAACGGGGAATAGAACAACAAATTCACGTTATCTTGTACTCGATTGTAAATAATCTACTGGCGATAACCGAAGTGATTTTGGAAGTAAAAATGGTGGATAAGCACGGATATCTATTTATCTATCTATCCCTCCATCTTTATCTCTCTCTATCTGTCTCTCTCTATCTTTATCTCTCTATCTTCATCTCTCTATCTATCTCTATCTGTTTCTATCTATCTCTGTGTCTCTGTCTCTCTGTGTCTCTATTTCTCTATATCTCTATCTATCGCTCCCTATCTCTGTTTCGCTATCTCTCTCTGAATGTATACGAATGTTTAATAAATTCAGCCAACAGAAACAGTAGTGAACGAGCATGTTTCTATCCATATCCATCCTGTCTTTTCACAGAACAGTTAAACAGTTCTATTCTTATTAAATACACAGTATCCCGCGACAACCTTAAAACAGATATTAACCAATAAGGCTTCTAAGAAACACGAATTATTCACGCATTCAAATGGTGCACAAATACGTATATTTATACGCCGATTGAATTATTACAGGAGAGTTCTAATACACCAATATTCCTGACGAAGTTAATATCGTTTTCATGTACAGACAAATCACATGAAGGGCTTTGTAATAAACTGTCAATTGAATTATCTGTTAATGTAATCAACCGTTCCCGAAACCTCACAGAATTGTTCGCCAGAGTTACATTCATTTTCATGTACCAAATTAAGATTCGATGCAATAATCTTAATACTTTAGGGGCAAATATTCTACATTTAATTTGCCTTTTGTCAAATCGAATTATCAAATAATACAGTCCATGGCCAAATTATTAGACTGTAAAATCTTAAATAACGGGTGACAGCTTTGTTGTTTTTACGCGGCTCAAACCGGTTTGCACTTTTATATGTTCGTGTATCAATGCGTTAACATTGTAATGCAATAATGAATGGAAGTATATAAAAATCTCCTGAATAAAAACGCATTACATGTATATAAAAATAAAAGTATTATATAAAAATGTATATAAAATGTATACATGTATATAAATATAAAACTGTTGCGTATAAACTCGTGCAAATTATGTCATTATTAAAAAGTTACAGTGCGTCTAATAAATTGATCTAATTACCATAATATACTAGTATAGTACCTGATAGAATAATTATTCTATATTTATATGATATATCGTCTAATTCAACCCATTGAATACACGAATGTAAACAAGTACAGACAGTAGAGTAAAACTGTGTCTAGAGTATCAAATGATAATTAAGATTTTACATAGAATGTTAGAGTGCGTCTCACAATTTGACCCGAGACCATCAGAACCCTAAGTTGGAAACACTAACTGATGGCGAGACATAACATTATCACGTAAGAGACAAGTTTTTAAGGCTTACAAAAAAGGCAGTTAATTTTTAAAAAAAACTTGCCTGTATTTGCTTTAGTCAACGAATTAAAAACCCTTTATAATTCCATGTTCAAGTACGCTGTTATAAATTTCATTCTAAAATTATGGTAAAATAACAGCCTGCAGTTTGTCTATCCAGTTAACCGTAAAGTTTACTATAAGACATTTTCTTTTACCTTTATGGTTTTGAAACCGTTTGCAGCTAGTATAGTTAAAAAAAAGCATGAATACAAAAATATACGGTTTTTTAACCATTTACCACAAGCATGGTTTCAAAACTATAAAAAAATCAGCCTGGCATTGGAGATAGTTTAGCAAATTCATGCATCAATGAGCGCATCGTATTCCAACTGTACAGGGTCACAAATTGGAGGGTACAGGAGACTCTTCAGAGGAAATATTGGGACTCGAACCCTCGTTCGTGAGATTGACAGATTAGCCGTCTGGGCTATAATATGTGTCCATCTTCGAAGAGTCTTAATTAGGTAGGTCCAGTTGTGTACGATACTAATTCTAGTTTCAGTTAATAAATGGTTTTTCTAACAATTAAATGCTTGATTATTTTACTGTAACATAGTTTGAATGTGATGAAATATTAATGAATAAATACTCCTATAAGATTTCACTCGACTATTAAATTTCCTTCTTGACCTATATTTCTTGCAAATATGAAATCGCTGGCCTTTCTGGATTGACACAACATCGAGGATCTGTCTGTCGTCTTTTCAAATGTTTCAAAATACTTCTTCAGCATTCATACGTATATTGAAATCGCCAGTAGTTATAAGTTAATAATACTTTAAATACATTAAAAATGCCTGCTAGTGAACAGCAATGCATGGAATGACGACGCATGCGCACAGTGTGTGGACGCCATCCAATCCAAACAAAGAGTCATAAATTGTTGATTAACCATTATTTCCGAGATACTTACTCACAAATTTATTCAATTTTTAGAATTTTGTGCGGCTATCTGTTTCCAAAAAGAACTTTGCTTACATAAATGCGAGTAACACTAAACGCATTCACGCTTTCTTTCATTTAATCGTTTCTCATCATGTTTCTTTGAAGTTATAAAAACATATATTTTAAAATAAAATTTGATTACTCATAAGAATAGATTATTAACTTGAAATGAAAATAAGAACAAATTATGAAGTAAATTTCATTTTTATTTTATTAACCACTTTGCTTTCCAATTTTTTTAAAGGAAAAAAAAAGCAAAAAAACAAAAAAAAATTTCTTCCATTAATAAATAGAGAGAACTAAAGCAAAACGTAATACATAAGTTCTAAGGTTTTTGCATAAAAATTGTTTAATTTACCATCAGTTTACTATGCCAAATGAAAAAAGTTAAATATGTATATTAATAAGTCACTCTCTTTTTTTTTCTATAATAAATTCAACAATCATTTGCCCAAAACCTGTCCCCACAGAGAGCAAAACTCCCGAACAAAAATTGGCCATTATTATTATTATGTTTCCGGGCCGAGTAAACACGTGATAAAACGTATTGACGAATTTTACTGAGTTTACTCGAGATAATAAAACCAAAGTGAACTCGGGATAATCAGGGAAACCTTTCATTGAAGACAAATTATTAAAATCAGCGAATTTGTGTTATAAAGTATTTTTCTTTTAAATGGCTTTGGTGTGAGGAATTGGAAAACTTCCGGCCCAGCTAGAGCACTCAAATAGTGCAGGGTGACTATCCGAAACTCTATAATTTCCTGACTCAAACAAGCAGAATTTTTATACGTGCATTTTATAATTTTTATACGTACAATCCAACATTTAACTGGATGACATATCAAGTTTAAATAATTTTCTTATAAAATTTTCACAATGTTCCAACCAGCTGGTTAAACTCAAATACAACTAGCTTATATTATTACCGCTGCTTTGTGCATTGTATACAATGCAATTTTTTCATAATTGTTACAAGCAAAGTGTTTATTGTAATATCAACCATAAAATGTAAACCACTTTTCGACTAGCTGACTTTATCGAATTTCAACTAAAGCTCTGTTTCAGATGATATCGAACAATCGAAATATCGAGAAACTCAAATTCTATCTGGGTAGACTAAAATAACTGTTACAAGTAAAGTGTAGATAAACCACAAAACCTCCTTACTGAGAGGGCGCTGTGAGCGCAGCAACAAGCAGTGAACATGTAGACACGGAGTTGTATTAATTCTTTTTTTTTTGTTTTTAAATATATATTTGATTTAGCCGATAAATTATTTTGAACCTACCTTGATGTTGATTTGAACACGGACCACACTAACATGAATGATTCTGTGTTTATACAAGTTTTATTGCCATTTTGTATGTAAATTTTGCTCGAAATTTTGACTACTTGCCAACTCTAAGCACTAACATAACAATTTATTTAATTGTTATTTACCATATTCAAACAAAACAGCCAAATAAAGATGGTATTCAAACTGTTAACGGCGAGAAAAATAATTTATTAACTCATTTCACGGTACATCTGTCAATCCTCTGGCCGACAGTACTGGAGTGTTGATACTACTATATTTCTTGCATTTCTTTCAAGACTGAAGAGTTTCTAATATCCCAAGTTTGCGACTATTTGAGTACGATACTGTCATTTACGCATAGAGGGCAGTACTATAAAGCTGCTAAACTATCTCCAGTTAAATTTGTTTTCTGGTTTTGAAACCGTGCTAGTAGTAAATGGTTTTAAAACCGTCAAAGTGCGGTAAATTTTAAGGTTAATAGAATGGACAGGCTGCTGCAGATAATTTTAACATAATTTCAGAATGAAAATTTTAACAGTGTAGAGACACTACAAGTTCAATCGTTTGCTGCAACTAAAATTTAGTGCCTTTCAACCTCTATATTAAATTTGGTACACAATTGGTATTGAAGCTGTTATTTTTGGACTTCTTTTGATTCATTGATTTTTTGAGTCACTTCGCTAATTTGCAGTTTTGACAAAGATTCCAAAAATAAATATGAAGGTCAAGTTTAAAAACTCTGTGTACATAATTTAGCAGCAAGTCTTACGGCAAAAGAAATATCTACCAAGCGACTTTCTTCTATTCCAGAAATAGAAGGAAACAGACTAAAAGAACCGTAGAAGACGTTAAGAATACTGAATTCTTTATAGCTTCAGAAAGAAAGCTATTTTTAGACCAACGAGAAGTAGTTTTTTTATGATCGTCCCCCTTTGACTAACCCTTTTCCCTTCCTCCACCTCACCCATTTTCGACTCAACATACCCTAATTCGATTTCTTTACTTTCCAAGCGGACCTCTAGCACAAATTCGAACAAACCAATAAAACAACCAAGAATCCTTTTTCGGACCTCCTGTTCGATTTGTTCAATCAGGAAATTTTTCTGACTCATTTCGAAAAAGATTCCTTTTTTGTTTATTGAATAGGGAAAACAAACCTTTATAATCAATGTGACAGCACTGTTAATTAATAAAAATTAGTAATACACTGTTAGAAATTTTTCCGAACAATGTCTTAATAACAATCTATTTAATTATTATTTTACCATAAATAAGCAAAACAGTCAAATAACCAGAAATAAGATGGAAACTATTAACAGAGAGAAAAATCGTTTACTAACTATTTTTACCTAAAACGGTTAAATAACAGGAATTTGATCGCACCACCTAATAAAGCAACTTAGTTCCTCGCATTTGCGCACATATTATAGCCGAGAGAGCTCTAATCTGTCGATCTCACGACCGTTGACATTCCCTTAGACACACACGAAGAATTTCACTCTCGAATGCCCATTATCTAACGAGAAGTCTAGCTTTTATGTCCAATTAAATTTCTTATTTTACGGTTTTGATACCATGGTAGCTATAAATGGTTAAAAAAAACGTATAGTTTTGTGTTCATGATCATACCGGTATCCAAACTGTTGAATTGTGAGAAAAACCGTTTATTAACTACTTTCAACTAATACGGTTTACCGCACCAAATAGGCCCACCTAATGAAGTAGCATACAGATTGTTAAATATTATAGCCGAACGGGCAAAATCTGTCGACAGAACGAGGGTTCGAATCCCGGCGTTGACACCTCCATTCCTTCATGAAATGTCCCGCCCATTTGACAACTTGAATACTGTCATTCACTCATAGATGGCAGCACCATTAACACTAGGAAATCTTGTATTTTCATGTTAGTTTTAAATGGTTACAAAACCATAATGATTTGTGTATTCATGATTTTTTAAGTATACCAGTTGTTAACGGTTTTAAAACCGTAAAAGAATGCTCCTTACCTTAAACTTTACGGTTATTTGGATGGACAGACTGCTATCTGTTATTTTACCGTAATTTTGGAATGACCATTCTAACAGTGTATATAAATTCCGATTCCGGAGCGTACGAAACAAGTTTTAACGTAATAAATAAAAGCATTTAGAATATTAAAATCATTCATAAAAATATGGAGAAAGTTCATTTTTTTATGGACTAATTATAAAAAACATGAAAAGTTTTTTTTTTTTTTTTTTTTGATGGAAAAAATACTTATGTTATAACATTTCGATCTTGGCCTAAGCTCTGGCTCACTTCAAATTAATAAAGGAAGGAATCAGTGAAATAAAAGTAAACAAAATAAAATAAAAGTAATTGAACTAAACTATCTGATATTTCAGCTCATATTCATAGTCTTCATTAAACATACCTTTATAATCAAATACGTCGTCACCATTACTTTTTTCATTAACGGCTTTTTCAGAAAGTTGTTTCTTAAGAAAAAAAACAACAGCAAATAAATAAGTATTGTTAACAATATATAAAGAAAAACCAAGAAAATGAAAGGAAAATAATGTGTATATTTCGTTATTTTCACGTCAATAAAAATAGCGAAACAATAATGTGCTTGTAAAAACAACGGAAGGAAGCTAATAACCATTTTATGTAAAAAAAAAAAAAAAGATAGTTATGCATAGAAAAATTAATAAACATTTTAAACAATATATTAAGGTATAAATATACTTATTAAGAATGTTACAAATTAACGAAAATTATAAATCAATAAAACATTCTGTTAATGAGGAAAAAAACAATTGGCTTAAAAAATACTGTAAGGAAATGAATAAATAGTTTAAACAATGTACAAAAAACTATGAATAAATAAAACCCATGACCATTTTAAACAATTTATAAAGTATCATATATAAATGTAATGAATCAATGTATGTAAAAAAACAAAGAATTATATATGAATAAAATCTATGCACACTACTTTAAACAATGTAGAAAGATGTATAAAGATAGAAGAATAATGTATAAATACAGACAATGAATATTTTAATCAATGAAGTACACAACAAAAACAGTTTATTAACTGTGGGCTTTCTTATTACCCTCGTTATTATTAGACTTTTAAGTGTTGCTTTACTCTCTTTTTTTAATGCATAACGAACAAATTAAGATTTAACCATTTTAACTTATGTATTCAATTAATTAATTACTTGTTAAAAAATTTTTATCTTAACAACTTTTAATAACTTTAAATTATATTTCATCAGCACTGTATCACACTAATTGATAATATGCTGAATTAAATTTTCTCATCGAAAGGGATTAAAAATACTTCAAATAGAAACACTCAGTATAATTTTCAAACGGGCAGGAAAATTAATTTTGGGTTCGTAATTATTAAAATTTTCAAAGTATGTTTGGAAGATGAATTGGTATTGCGCTGTTTTGGTTTAGGATGTCAATTTACTGAAAGGTGTATATTAAATAACCATTTAAACCAAGCCAATTCTTTTTTTTTAATTCCCTATCGTTATGAGTTGAGAAGAAACTAAGAATTTTGTGTGTGTGTGTGTAGTTCAGTTCACAAAATAATAATTTGGAATGAAAAAAAATACTAATTGTTAGTGAATTTTCTAGTAGCGCGAACAAATCTACTGGAAATATATTATGTGTTATGCAAATTACCAGGAAAATAAAGTGTCGTAAGAACCTGGAGAATGAAAAGGATATTCTGATGATCATTACTTTTGGTCCAGTACCACTTTTTTTGTGAAAGGGCATCCCATATTATTAAGATAATATTAGATTAGTTAATATTGGATTAGTTAATTGGATAGATAACATGTGCAGTTTTAAGTTTTAATGGGGCATCGAAAAGGATCAGATCTTAATTGAGGTACCATCATGAGTCGGCCTCGAGCAAGAAAAAAAGTTATTTTGATGGAAATGAACTTGTAATAACGCACAGACAAAATAAATCGGACTTACTATTTTAGCTTCATTAAGAGTGTTATCTTACAATTTTGGGATATGACTTTGTAGCGCTGTTCAGTTCTGATTTATTGATAGTTTTTCCACCCCTTTTGGGTATTCAGCAAAACCAAGAAGGGGGGAGGGTATTTATGCATACAAGAATTTCGTGACCCAGTATTGTGTGTACTTGTGATTGTTCTCTCCTTTCAGTCCTTTTTTCTAAACAATATCGATTACGGAATGATTATAATTTTCACCCTCAACTAAAAACAGTTGCAATACAGTCATCTGTCTTAATAGTAACTGTTTCATTCGACATTGAAATATCAAATGCATAATTTCAAAATTATGAATCAGTCCGCAAAAACATCACTTGTCTAATATTCAATAACCCACTTCTGAACCTCTCTCTTCCGCTATAAGTTCAAGGCAGGGGACAAGCCCAGGTATCCATACATTTCCGACTAACTAAAGTGCTCAAATTTTACAGGGGATCTGAGTTTTAGAACAATGAAAGTTTTAATAAAGATGTCAAATTTATATTTGTATCGCCCTATTATACCCAAAGCCAATTTATCGCCTGTCACACTCTACGACTAGCTTGTGAGCTCTCATTTTAAAGAAAGTTCTATGTGGAATGACTTCACTCATTTTCTGACAGGTACTATACATAATGGAATCAGTGTTTGACCCCATTCTTACTGGCTAGAGTTTAACCGGAGCTCCATTCATTTCTGCATCACTACAAATAAACTTTAAATCATCCAAATTACCACTCATTAGATTGCTCAAATTTCTTCTGAACGATTAGTTTTTTGTGTTTTATTTTCTCCACAATTTCCTTTGAAGCGAGTTTCCGTCCAAAATTTTAACCAACTCAAATGGTTTGTCTTTAAAGGGGCCTATATAATTTTATCTAACAATACTTTTTTTTAAAAATTTATACATTACAGCCTGTTTTATTCAGAGCAATTTGACATCCAATGCTTAAAAAACTTTCAAAATTAGAGCAAAAATACTGACATTTTTTTAAATCGTCGTGTTTATTTAATTTATGTACTCTTCTTCAGATTTCGTTTTCTGAATTCAATTTTTTTTTTCCACTAACTGATTGAGGTGGTAAGATCAAATGTATACTAGCAATTTTGGTAAATATTTTGTCAACGGGGTGTCAAACTAATTATTTTATAAGATAAAATTATTATTTTGTATAATAATTATTGTTATACAATTATTATAATTTATTACAATTTGTATAATAATTATTACTATACAATTTGTTACAATTTGTATTATAATTGTTATTATACAATTTATTATAATTTGTTACAATTTGTATTATAATTGTTATTATACAATTTATTATAATTTGTTACAATTTGTATTATAATTGTTATTATACAATTAATTATAATTTGTTATATTTTGTATTATAATTGTTATTGCACAATTATTATAATTTGTTACAATTTGTATTATAATTATTATACATTAGTATTTTTATTGTACTATAAAATTATTATATACCTCGTGAGGACATTATTACAGGTACCATTAAATGTACTTTACCAATTTCTTTAAGTTCAAAAGAGTACAGCCTATTAAAAATTGTCATTAAATTTATTTTTAGGATTTATTTCAGAAAATCTATTTAGAGATAATGAATGCATAAAAAAATATTTAGAATTCTAAATTTAATACGTTAATGAAAGTTTCTCTCTTTGAAATAAAACAAGACTCTTTACTTAGCATCACGAGTTTTATGCCTTAAAAACTTCTCTTTTCGCAAACACATGATGGTGACATTTCACAAAATCAATTTATTGATTGGCGTCACTGAAATTTTTAGAAATTTCTCATGAAAAATTATTAAATAGCAATTTATTTAATAGTTGCCACAAGACAGTTAAATAAGCATAAATAAGATGGTAATCAAACACATAAAACGGTTCTAATGAAGTTCCTTTCAACGGAATTATATAGCCGAGATCTGGTTCGATAGGGTATTTCCTCCATTATTTTAAATACATGAAGAGTTTCCAACCATTACCTAACGGAAAATTTCATTTTTACGGTTTTGAAACTATGCTAGTTGTAAATGGTTTAAAAACTGTTTAGGGTAAAACATGTTAGGTCACACTACATTATTTTCTCCATTCCCCTCACCCCATGAGGAGTTTTCAGTGTCCTGCGCATTCCCCCATTTGTAACAATTTGAATACGATATACTGCAGTCTTTCATATGACTTTTGAGTACCCTTTCTAAATTTTTCGTAACGCTGCGATAAAAAAAATGTATATATTTTTTACAATAAAAAAACTGCACAGAAGTTAAAAATCACAACTGGCTGTTGACACCACTAATTATTAACAGTTAACTTTGCAAAAAATAGCCAGAAGAAAAATACTTAAATTCGCACGGCTAGCTTTGTTTGTTGAAAGATATTTTGCATAAGAACGCGTACCCCCGACAAAAACTGTTCCCGTACCCCTGGGGGAACGCGTACCACACTTTGGGAAACACTGCGATACTGTCATTCACGCATATATGCCAGCTGCCTAATACTAGGAAATCTTGTATTTTCATGATAGTTGTAAATGGTTACAAAACCGTAAAGTTTTGAGCATTCATGGTTTTTTAAACATACCAGTTGTAAACGGTTTTAAAACCGTAAAAAAATGTTCCTTACCTTAAACTTTACTGTTATTTGGATGAACAGACTGCTGTCGGTTATTTTACCATAATTTTAGAATAATAAGAATTCCAACAGTGTACAATGACGTTATTAGAAACACTTTTATTTATTTATTTTTCAGGTAAAACTTTTTAACACTTTTTCTTTGTGTCAGTTAAATTTACTCTAGTCATGATTGCAATTTAAAAGAAATTAATATTATTCTTGTATAAGTATTTTCGGGAAACATTTCATTTAGCAGAATAAATCATGGAATGCATTGTGCGCCAATCGTTAAATATTTCACCCTGACTGCTAAATAAGGGCTAAGATAGAATTTTAAAGACAGTCTTTAAATAGTTAACTGTAATAAGTTACACCAATATACAATAAAATACTTAATATAATACATTCTTGATCGATCCAATCAATTCATATCAAAAATCAAACCATAACCATTTATAAGAGGATGTTGTTTTGAAGAAAAAAAATTTCTTGCAGAAAACAAAAAAAAATTACTTAAAAAACAGATTTTCTTAAAAGGGAACCGCAATAAAAAAAAATAGAAAAATGGTAGATTTAATAAACAGTAAAAGTTCCACATTTTAGTGCCCAATCAAAGGGACATATTCTACTCTCATATTGCGAAATTAAATAGTACATAAAAAATGAAATCAAAAATTTTCTTTTTTTCTCTTTCAATTTTTGAGGACGTTTTGCGGTACGCTTCTATTCTCTTTTGAAACTTTTAAATAAAAAATATTTATCCGCATTCGCCGAATAGCTAAAGAAATGCATAGTATCCATATTCAAATCTGTAAATGTGGACCCATTTACAGGAACAAGTAGCACTAAATAAAGGTAAAAACTGATAAAAATTCATCAACGCACTGTGGGCCAGAAGACCATGGTCTTTGGTCAATAGTCAAAAATTAAAGTTTCAACTAAAATATGTGTAAGCAGTTTTAATATAGCCCAAATTAAATATTCATAATCATTCCAAATATTATAATTTACTTTTTGGACCGACAAGAGTACAATGTAGTGAAAAATATGCTTAAAAAAAAATTTTTTTTTAAATGTAACTTTTAAATTTTTATTTCAGAAATACATATAGGAATTTCACCTTACTATTACATTTTTATCAGAGTAATTAGTCTGAAGTTATAGTACAATTTTTCAATTTGTTAGATTAGTTAATACTCTTGACAAACTTATAATTTATATCTTATCATTTGACATTTTACAATGTTTGAATGACTTTCGAAACTTAGTTCCAAAAAGTTCCACGAGGTAATTAGGTAAACTTTTTTTTTGTTGTGTTTCTTCTATCGAAAAAACCTGCCCCATTTTGCCCGTATTGCAAAGGTGGACCAAAGAAGCAGAAAAACAAAAATTATGTTTTTTTCCGCTATGTTTTCGCGTTATTTTGTAATATTACTCCGGAAATATAATTTGAAAATTGTTACATTTTCATAGCTATATTTAATTATTCAAACGTACTATATTATTTTTTTAATTTTTGATCACCCTATTTCCAACTGCCCTTTTGTTTTTTTTGGGGTATTTTTTGCGTATTTCAAAATTTCAACTACGAATTCACTTTACCTGCACATAAAAAATTTTGAAGCAAATTTCATCGAAATACTAATTTTCGCCACGAAATCTTGGATGCTGGCCCACTGTGCAACGGTATAAATAAAATTCATCAACGAAAATTATAACGAAACCACACTAGTATATATTAAATAAATTATATATTCTTAATAAATATATATCAAAAAATAATAAATTATACTCGCACATTTATATTATATATATACATTACATATATATATAATCGTAGCAGCCAATATCATGAGAAGATCCTTTTTTTATCATCCGTGTAAAAAAAAAACATTACCGCCTGAAATACAAACAATTGTTTTTCAGAAATTATTCCAGAAAGAAGTATTTTGCGATATCTCCTCATTCATTATTTGCAGGGAAAACATTCATTCGTAAAGAGAATCGGCGAAAATAAAAAGAAAATGCAGTTGCGCAAGTGTTCAATTTAGGAAGAATTTCGGAGTGCTTCTCATACGAGGAAAAAAGCTTTTTCCTTCTCTTGAATCTACCTGCAGAAATTTTAGGATTGTTTCATATTTTCTGGAAAGGAATTGTAAAAAGAGTGAAGAAACATTTTCTTGGAATAATTGCTCGTTTTTTTTAAGTTGCTTCGTCTCTTTTAAATATTTAAAAATAAATCTTGCGCAATGGTTTAACTGATTAAGAAAATGTAAGAATTTTTGCGGTAAAATATGTTTTTTTGTGTAACTGAACACCAAAAACCAAAGATAGTTCCTTGTGTAGTGAAACACCGTTCTGTAAATTACCCGCCATCATGTTTGTTATTCTGTAACACTAAAATTTATAATCAGAGTGAGATATAATTCACGTGAGATGCAAAAAAAAAAAAAAAAAGGCATGTGTATCAAATGATACTTTTACAAGACAATATAAAGTAAGACACATAAATTTAGTATGAATATATATGGGCAAATTTTGAAATCAGGCATTCTATTGAGGCAATGTATAGATAATACCTAAATCCAGTCGGCAATGTATGAAACGATTTATATTTCACACATTTCCTGGGCATTCTATTGAATGCGATACCGGCAAACTATAAAACACATCTCCAATTTCTATTCAGTTCTGTAATTCAAAATGTCATTCAAGCCTGCCATGCTGCAACAAGTAGGTTAATTTCTTATTTTTTATATGAACATTTTGTTTCCCTTAATAAGAAAGGTATAAATTACGTACGTACTCATTTTTCCTTACGCTTTTTGAATACATTTTTTTAATGGCACTCTCATTATTTTTTCAGAATAACATTTTAATTTTTGAGAAATGCACATCATTTTCATAATAACCTTATCGGGACGTTTTTTTTTTCATACTTTGCCTAGATAGCACATTTCATTCTATAGAATGCCTAGGTATTATATACAAAGTCTAGGGAAAGTATGTAATACTACTCACATTTCATACCTTGCCTAAAAACATTATATACAACGCCTAGACATTCTATAGAATGCCGGCGTTTCACACTTTGCCGGTAATATATATACTATTTCTTAAAATATGCTAATTTGACAGCACAGAGGGGATTAACAAAGAGGATAAAAATTAAATATCATAAAATCATTGAATACAGATGCTTAAAATATCACAACTAAAAACACACACGAACTTCAACAGATATTACATAAACAACGAATTCTTACAGCTACTGGCGATATCTATAGTACGCATTTATTGTGGGCGGATCTTGACCCGATAGCAATATAAGGTTTATTTACACTCAGTAAAAACCTTTTAATGTAAACCTAAAAAGGTTTGCAATACGGTTCACGTGTAAAACCTTCTAACCTTAAAACAAGATCTGTGACAATCTGCTCTGTATTCTACGCACATTACCCTAATCTGAAACCTTGGAAAACAACCTTCGATATAAAAACCTTATAATCAAGGTTAGCTTAGGGTTTTCAAGAGTAAAAAAATCTTTGAATAAGGATAGTCTGAAGGTGAAAATAATCTCAAATCTAGGTCATTATAAGGTTTCTTTTCTCAACGTCTTGTTATGCTCAGCTAAAATCCACCTTGTCATGAAATTTTAATGGACAATGCCATTTTATCCTATCGCTTATAAGAAAATGATTCAAAAGAATACAAGATTTAATGCTGATGAATATAGACGATTAAGGAGAGAGGAAAAGTGAATCCATAAGAGCAAGAAAAAAGCTTTTGAAGAGGAAAACCTAAGAGGTATTGAGTCCCTGAAGACAATAAATGAAAGCCGAGCTTTCTACAGACGAATTAATGGAAGTCGAATGGACTTTAAACAAACATCTAACCTCTGCAAAAGTAAAGATGGTTTGATTCTGACAGACAAACAGGCTGTACTCAGCAGATGGAGTGAACATTTCCAAGAAATGTTCAGTAAACATGATCAATCCTATTGCTCTGGGAGCGTTTTTGAAAATCAGAATAATGAAGATATACCCCCACCTGAACTGGGCGAGATTGATATTGCTATTAAAAAGTTAAAAAACAACAAAGCAACTGGGCACGACAGGATAGCAGCTGAGCTGTTAAAATGTCATGGTCCAGTATTTCTAAAAGTAATTTATAATCTTATTACTGATATTTGGAATGCTGAAATTTTACCTTCTGACTGGAACACTGCCATTATGTGCCCAATATATAAAAAAGGTGATACCATGGTTTGTTCTAACTACAGAGGTATAAGTTTGCTTTCTACTACCTACAAAATCTTGTCAAACATTTTATTTGAGAGACTTATACAATATATAGACCCTCAAATTGGAAACTACTAATGTGGTTTTCGCAAGGGAAAATCTACTAAAGATCAAATATTTGCACTTAGACAAATTTTAGAGAAGACCAGGGAATTTGGTATTACCACGCATCATCTCTTTATTGATTTCAAAGAAGCCTTTGACAGTATTAATAGAAATCGCTTGTATGAAGCCCTGGTTGAGTTTCAAGTACCACCAAAACTAATTAGACTTGTAGAAGCAAGCATGTCAAACACCATATGCAGAGTCAAACTTTTGGGATCTTTATCTGAAGAAATTAAAGTAAACAATGGAGTCAGACAGGGAGACTCCTTATCCTGTCTTCTTTTTAATGTTGCTCTAGAAAAAGTTATAAGAGATGCTGAAATCAATATCAGAGGCAACATATTTTCAAAATCTATTCAAATATTGGCGTATGCGGATGATTTAGACATCATTGCACGAACTGTTCCTGCATTAAAAGAAGCTTTCCTTTCTTTGGAGCTTGCTGCTAGGGATATGGGACTAATCATCAATACCGATAAGACCAAATACATGCCTGTACTTGCTAAATTAAATTCTAGTGAATCCTATCTGGAGATTGGTTCCCACAGGTTTCAGACTGTTCAGAATTTTACTTACCTTGGTTCAATTGTTACTGCCGACAATAACATAGACAATGAGATTCGGAGTCGTCTAATTTGTTCAAATAAGGCTTTTTATGGTTTAAAACGTTTTTTCAAATCATCTCTTTTATCAAAAAATACAAAACTTTTACTCTATAAAACATTAATTAGGCCAATACTTACCTATGGCTCTGAGACCTGGAACCTAACTCTAGCTGGTGAAAATAAAATTGCCATTTTTGAGAGAAAAGTTTTGAGGGCCATCCTTGGTGGGATAAAAATAAATAATTCCTGGAGAAGACGATATAATACTGAACTGTATAAAATCTACAGAGAGCCAGATATTGTGAAATTCATTAAAATAAATCGAATGAACTGGGCAGCTCACATTTTCAGAAGGAATGATGACTCAAATTTAAAGAAAATCCTACTACACAAACCCCTAACGAACAGGAAAAGAGGTAGACCCAGGCTGAGATGGCTAGATTTAGTTGAGACTGATTTCCTTACTCTAAAGGAGAAAAACTGGCGAACAAGTGTCAAAAGTAGAGAGAAGTGGATTCGAATTCAAAGGAAGGCACTGGCCCACCCTGGGCTGTCTAGCCAAATATGATGATGATGAGTCTTAAAACATCATTATGAACCTAAGTGACGATACTTTTTAAAAAACAATTTTTAATCTTTTTAGAATGAAAGGTGTTGAAACTGCAATATTTCTGTTTAATTGAAGAAAAAAAACGTAGAAGCATTTTGGTGAGAATAATTCCGAGACAAGGTTGCCCTACATGCTTATTGGATGGTGTTAACATGAAATATTCATTCACACATGTGTTGCAATAATTAAACTGAGTGGCACGACAAGGCCTACTGTGCTCAGTTTTCTCGGGCTCTGGGGTGCAGGAGCAGATGTTCCGGTCAAGTGGTCAGCCGAACACCAAATGTTTAGTTCCCAAGCATGCTTGGTACTCATTTATCGACCCACTGAAGGGATGAAAGGCTGAGTCTTGCCCGGCCCGAGGATCGAACTCAGCCACCGGGGGTTGCAATAACTGCTTTTGTATTTTTCTAGAATTGTTTCTTTTGTACAAATCAGAAGAGAATACAAATCCAATAATTCTTAGATAATTAATACCATGCTGCTATCGAGTATTATCAAAAAAATATGTTTAGAAACTCAAAAGGAGAGTTTATGCGCAACAACAATACCTAGGAACAAAATTTTTTTCCTGATATGTTTGACGGAAAACATCTTTTAATTATAACATTCAAAATAAGAACTATCCCTCCATTCAAAAAAACGTCCGGAAATACTTACTTAAATTATAAAATAATAATACAAAAACTTGCATTTTAAATTTAACAAATTTAAACCTATTTATAACTTACTTGAATTATATAAAACAAACAAACATACCCATTGGTTTCAATAACATAACTTTCAATAGTATTTAATGGTGAAATACCATCATAAAGTACACGCATAAAGTTTGCTAAAAAGAGTGGCAGCCCCAACAACACTAGAATAAAAAAAAAATAGAAATCAAAAGACCATGAAATTTTAATCTTGTATTAAAAAATACTTATTTTATTTTAATTAAATGGATGCTAAGTGCACCTGACTGTCAATTACTATTTATACTATATCTAATTAATATCAAAAAGTAAACAAAAGCAAGACAAATAAAAGAATTCTAAAAAAATTATCAAATAGCAGCGGTCGCCATCGCAACGCATGCAATGACGACGCATGCGCACTGTTTACTATTACTCTCGAACACAGTTGAAAACTGTGAAATTATGTAAAATTATGTTCTTCAAAATAATGCAAAAATTGCTTACCTTACTATTCAAAAGATTTTTCGTTTTTTTTTTCTTCAATTTTTATTAATGTAAGAAATAATTTTAAAAAAAATTTTAATCAACGAAAGGTGATCATAGGTTACCCATTGGCAAAATGGCTGTTGATTCTTAATTAAAACTATAAACACAAAAATATCGTTCAAATGACGAAATTCTCTTTCATTCACAACTCAAGAAGTAATTATGGGATCTCTCTGGTCCCCTATCTCAAAAATAAACTCACCAACAATGCGTAACAAAAAAATTAAAAGTGAAAAAATAAAAGAATCCTAAAAAAAATTATCAAACAGTAGCTGTCACCATAGCAGCGCATGCAATGACGACGCATGCGCACTATTACTCTTGAACACAGTTGAAAAGCGTAATGACGTCCACATAAGGTGTGCACGCCATCAAACCCAATACAACACCCATTTTGCCAATGGGTAAATAATAATTACTAAAATGTCTTTGGAGAAAACGAGTTTTATAAAAGGGATATTTTTATTCGCGTATTTAATTCCGAAAGGAAAAAATAATTTAAACTATTTATCGTTTAGAATGAGTTAACGATTATTTCTTCTAAATTCCTCCATATTTTCTCTTTTTATTAAAATGGAAGTGGCCATCATATTTTTGCGCAAAAACTTGGAAATGTGAAATTAAGAAGGGAAAATGTACAGAGAGTACAATGAAATAAAAAAGAAATAACTAGTTCGAGAATTAGTAAAGTGTTAAACTTATAGTAAAAATTACCATGTGCGCCAATTCCAGTAACTGTCAGATAGACAAAGTTTGTAAAATTTGATACCAACTTATTATACATAATGTGCTTCAGTTAACTTCATGAAGTTCATTATTATTCAGTTAACTTCAGCTAAATGTTTTTATTAATACAGTCAGACCTCTATTTAACGAAGATGCTAAATCCCGATAATAAGTTCGTTATATGGAAAATTCGTTAAATAGAAAATCCCCTTCTGAAATACTTAAACAACACAAAACAGGTTTTAAATTCATAAACACTTGACATAATTAAAATAGCAATTGAAACACCTATATCTTGCAAACTAGTATCAACTATTTATTTTATAAATTTTAACCATAAAAGAAATCTACGTGGAAAACAAGAACAGGGCAAAATGTTATCCAGTTACATACATTTTCAATTAGAAAAAGTTAAATTTAATATAAAATTATAGCTGCATATATTGTAAAAGTCATTTTAAACGTACATTACCGCATGCCTTCGTAAATTTAATTACAACTGATAAAATCAGTAAATTTTTCGTTTTTTACTCTTTAAAAATTAAGTGGCTACGAAATACAATTCCCCCATAATTTACGTTAACAAGTTTAAAATGCAAGTTACGTTAACAAGTTACAAGTTTAAAATTATTTTGGGAAAATGGATTCGCAATTTAGAAGAAATTTCCAAAAAGTTCTTGGTACCTCTCTCAAAATGGAATATCTAAATTATCAATGATCGATAAATTCCTGAAACTTCAATCTACAGGATTATGTGACAAAGAAAATAGGATAAATACCTTTAACTAAATTATTGTCAATTTAGGTTTAAACCGATATAAGAAATTCGTGGCTGTAGAATTTACTTTTGGTCCCGAAAGTATTATTGTAGTTTAGCGTTGAACTTTTAGAACTCTTTTTATTGAACTGTTTTCTTTTAGACTAATATTTCTTTAAAACTAGTTTACGCTATATTTTATAAACGTCGTTGAACAGCCAATCCAAAATTTTTGGGTTTGAAAGGGCTGTTTTAGGCTGAATAATTTTCCCTTCAATATTTTTCAATCCTTAGCAAGAATACAAATAGTAAAATAAATGGCGACAGGAATGAGAGAATAACACTAGCAATTTTATTTTATACACTTTTTGGAACAGCAACAAAAACATGATGCCACTCACCACAAAACAAATATATATACACAAGAGATTGGAAATTAAATTAAAGAGGGAACATAGAGCACTCTACAGGTTTATGACTACTAATGTCCAACTCCGTAAACTTGTAATTTTGAACCCAATTCAGAAGGCAATGAAACTCCTGAATCAAATATTGGGAGAAATTTCCCGTTGTGGAGTACTTCTTGATAAAACTAACCCGCATTTGTGTTACATGGTGAAGAAAACCACGAAAACCACCCACGGTTACCCCAATGGCAGAAGGACTCTAACCTATGATCCGTCTACCGCTGAGGATATTTTACGTCAGCACTGTGGTCAATGCGAGCCGGATGCGGAATTCGTATCTACCAGTCATCGCTGGGATTCGTCACCTCGTTGGAAGATGAACACTCTATTCCCTGAGCCACCACAGTTGGTTTACATTATAGCTTGAAACAAACCTTAATTGGTCGGTACAAAACATCAAACTTTGCTCAATCTTTTACAGGAAAAATTTTTAACAGCCAATTCTTGAACTTAGTTCGATGACTCACTGAAAAATGGGTTTAAAGAAAAACGTTAGATTTAGTTTAACTACAATACCTTAGATAGCAATACTTTCGTTTCTTGTAACGAGAGTAAACAGTACGTACTACTTTCACGTGTACTTCGTTACTTTTTAAGTTTAGTACTTGTTGTGTTTTTCGTTACTTTTTTTTCGGGGGGGGGGGGGTACTAGTATTTGTAACGAACATTTCGAAGAAATCGCTATTTTTTCTAAATTCTTATTAAACATTTTCTCAAAAGGAATTTTTTTTTATTCGAAATATTTTTTCCTCCACACAAATCTCTTTTTTAAAAAACTATCCGTTCAACTACGGAGAGAGAGTTACTCCTTTAATGATCGGAATATGAAAGTGCGAAGGTCTTATCTTTGGACATGCTTTTTTAAATTTCCACTTAATCAGTTGTGAAAATCTCTTTGAAAATATGTTTTCCGATTCTGTAGAAAAGATTTAACCCTTGTAGCGTATTGGCGAAGACAATTCTTCCACAGAGGATGCTGTTAAGAGACTACCAGAAAATGCACTATTCTGTCGTTCTCTGTTTTAACACAAAAATTTGTTCCATCATATCACCACAGCAACCGATGATACAAACTCTAACTTACAGCTTACATATATTCAAATAGCAGATAAATTGAAATCTAGCGCTCAGCTTACATATACTCAAATAGCAGATAAATTGAAGTCTAGCGCACAGCTTACATATACTCAAATAGCAGATAAATTGAAATCTAGTACTTTTAACAGATGCCACGCACGGTGAGGAATCGATGTAATAAATAATAATAATAAAAGGAGACGCCTCTTGCTTCGCTTGAAAACTAATTTAAACAAATCAAACAATTTTAGTTTGAATACACTCCTCTCTGTTCTGAACACATGAAAGATGCGCGTTTAGAGATGTATGTAGTTCCTATCTTTACATTTTGAAAATAAAACAAGTAATATTAAAAAAAAAGTCACTCCAACTTAGATCAACAAAGAAAAATGTTATTTTAGTTACTTTTTATTAAATAATTAAAAATATTTCTCCCATATAAAATAAAATTAAATTTAATAAATGATTTAATATTGGAAAAAACTGCAATAACATCAAGTATCATTCACTACAAGTTTTTGACACAGCGAATATAAAATAATTAAAAGTGAGCAATAAACTTTTTCTGTTCAAATAGAGCTATAAGTTGGAACTTTAAAATATGTAAAAAACTGAATAGTAAAATTTAAAACAATGACTTCACCCATCGGAGAATCCCATTTATAGTTCATCTACTGAATGAATTAATATTTTGAAGAAACTGTATTAACATTGAGTGTCAAATTTAAAAAGAATGTATTTCAGCTTGAGTGGATAAGAATTAAAAGTATTTTTTTTTAACCATTGTAAACAAGATATTAGGGAACTAATTGTAGGAATTAAATCAAACCCAATCAAACCCAATTAATCCGTCAGATTTGTTTAAATCTGTTACCAGTACTATTTGTTAGAGGGATCAAAAAGAAATGTTCCCAGCTCTTGAAAACCTAATAAATTATATTTTGTAATTAAATGTTACCTTTTTTAAAATTTTCCTTCGTAAAATTTATGATAATAAATTTTCAGAAAATTATTTTTTTAAAAATATATAATGCCGTAAACAATTTGAAAATTTACTTTTCGTAAAAAAATAATACAACAGTAAAATATATTTTTTTCAATTGCGTATATATTTAGTTTAGAGTTTTATAATTTTTGTTTATTTTTTTAGAATCAAGTTGAAACAATATGAAAAAAATACCTCATACTAAAAACCTTTGATTTAGTAGATTTGAACAAATTATTACAATTCAAAATTTAAGATAACGCACATAAAAATATTTTTTAAAATTAAAAACATGTTTTTTTTTTAAATATTTTGATGAAATATTAGCCTCCCTGTAAAAATTTCAGTGGATATTTTTGGATCATTGGTACATATTGGGATCATTCATTTGGCTTGAAAAATGCATAGAAATTATCTTAATTAACAGGAAATTATCTTTATGAAAAATCACTTTACACACTCGAGCTAATAATTATTCCCTGTTACTCCCTTTTTACACACCGTAAATTAAAGTCTTTATGACACACCGGTAATTAATGTCAGAACAAAGATGAATGCTAAGTTGAACACTCAGAACAATTTTTTTGGTATAGAGAGATAATATTTTAGACAGCCATTCATGCTTTATTATTTTTTATTTTATAATAGTCGTTAAACAGCCGAGCCAATTTTTGGGTTTACGACTACTAAAGTTCAATTCCGTTGCCTTGTCATTTTGAACCCAATTCAGAAGACAAGGAAATTCCTGGATCAAGTAGTGGGAGAAATTTGTCTTCGTGGAGGACTTTTTGATGGAATTAACCCGCATTTGCGTTACATGGAGAGGAAGACCACGAGAACCACCCACGGTTAGCCTGACAGCAAGGGGACTCTGTCTTGATCCGTTGATCCATCTACCACCCATGATCCGTCTACCACCGAGGATAGTTTACGTCAGCACTGTGGTCGGTGCAAGCCGGATGCGGAATTCCTTTCGACCATCTATCACCGGGCTCGAACCCCGGTTCACCTCATTAGAAGGCGTTTGCTCCATCCCCTGAGCTACCCAATAAGAATAAGAAAAAAATGCTCTTGGTATATTGAAAATGGATTTGAACATATAAATAACCAGTTAATCCGGCCCTGTATTTCACTAAGATTTATTTCTCGTCACATATTGTCTTCGCGAAAATCTTTACGAACGCAATAAAAACAATTCTCTCTTCGGATCAGAAAATATTTTCTTCCATCCCTCTTGTCCAGGTTGCTTGGTTTAAAATGGAGAAGAAAAACAGGTGTTCTCAATTCGAAGCAGAACAATTTGGAAGACGAATTTAATCCATTTGCCAGTATAAAAAAAAGGGTCCAAGCCACCCAACCAGAAAAAGATATTCTAACAATTTACTTGGCTATTTCTTTTTTACTTTTTGATCGGGTGGCAACGGTGCAAATTTCTCCCCCAATTCATTCGTAAAACGCCAAAGCCAAATGCATCACCACTTCTTAAAGACAACACAAAATGGCGAATAACGCTTAATATTTTGGGGGATCGATAAAGCGTATTTCCATGCCCGCAACAGGTGCACTCCTAAGAAAAAATAACACAGCCATTAATCTTAAGGTTGTGGAACGTCGATATAAGGTGTGTTTGTTCTTTTATGTTCTATCAGGTCACTCCATTCCTTACAAAAAGAATATTTGTTTTCATTAAGATGGAGCAGCTTCCTTTTACCTATGCAATTTTTCCTTTTTTTTTGTGACCATGTTTTTCGAGGTAGATTTGATTAAATATGGAATTTCGCTGATAAGAAATAAGATTTGATAAAGGAAGGCTTTTTTTTAACCTTTTCACTTCACTTCTCTGTATGACTTTTGATCAACCGATGCATTAGTCCGATTTTTTTTTTTCTCTTTTTAATTTCCTGTTACGACAAAGCTATCAGAAATAAAAGTAATTTATAAATACTTTCCCGTGATAAAGATTTTGCAAGAAATTTCGTTTTTTTTTTTTTTCTTTCGGGTTAAGATATTTATTTTGCTTGATATAATAAACTGCTGATTTATTTTACAATAAACAATATAATTATATTGTTTATTGTATTTAATTCCTAAATATACCTGGTGAATTACTTTTTATTTATTTATTGTATTCCTACTTTTAAATAGTGAATTTAAAAGGCAATTTATTTATAATAGTAATTTAGACTTTATTGAACAAGGCCAATTTATAATTAGTTAATATCAGTCGTCTATTATTAAGTTTTTATTATTTCAATTATACTCATTTGTTTGAATAGTTAGTGGAGAAAACAAGAAAAATAATATATATATATATATATATATAATGTAATAAATTAAAAACATAGAAATTACGTGAGAAATGTTTATATGTTTCTCTATAAATATTTTTGTAAAAGAATTACAACGTGCAATACAGAAAAAAAAATTTATTTTCCGAATGTATTGAAAAAATGGCACACAATGGTTACTTTTTCAGATAGCATCCAGTTTTTTTTTCTTGACAGTGGATCCAAAAATTGTGTAGCCTTTTCAGACTCGAGAAGCACTTAAAATAATTAAAAATTATTGATTTTAAATTCTTATGTATATTCTCTTTATAACTTGAACTGAAGCTAAATTCAACTTGTTTAAGGGTTTAATAATTACTAACGAAGGGAACACAAAACACTAACAATTAGCTAAAATACATAAATCAAAATGTAACAACTCTATAACCTACAAAGTTAAAAAATTTTGCCAGCCCCTAAATTAGTTTGCGTCCATTTAAAATTAAGAATGAAAATTTATTTTCAACAAATTTATTAGCAAGCATTTAAAATTAAATATCCAAATCTATTACTAAGATACACTGTAAAAAATTTCGAGCTATGTTGGGCCAATCATTGGTATTAATTTGCTGGCTACATAAAGTGGTCCTCAGTTTTACTATATATTGGTGCTTTCACTAACTCCAAGCAACGAGAAAAGGTTACACTATAAATGGGTATTTTGAAAAAAAGCAGTGAAAGGTTGCTCCAAAAGAAGTGTTTTGGAGGGAACTAAAAGTGGAGGAAGATTTGGTACTTTTAAAGTGCTAAAAAGCTGGGTAAGGTTGCACCATTATTAAGTATTTTTAAAGCGCCAAAAAGCAGAGAAAGTTAGCATCATTGTTAAACATTTACAAAAAAAGGAAAAGATAATTTAAATTAAATTCATATAAATCAAATTATAATTTATTTAAATCTATAAAAATTGAAAAAAACTATTTTTTTACGTGTGTTATGTAATAAATATAAATACATATATACATTTATATATATATTAAATAACACATCTAAAAAAATAGTTTTTTTTAGTTTTTATAGATTTAAATAAATAAATTATAATTTGATTTATATTAATTTGATTTAAATTATCTTCTCTTTTTAAAATATTTTCTTTCTTCAAGTTGATATATGTAAAGTTAAAACTCTTTTTTACACTTCATTCGTTAAAGCACCAACAGATGCTATAGAGTTAGTACAGCTAATGTTTTACAGAGAAAATAGGAAAGAATTTTAATTTTTGGCTGAAACAAATTCTTATTACTAAGTATTTTGAAATTATTTTATTATTGAAAAATGAAAATATTACTTTCAAAAATAAACTTTTTTATAAAAAAGTAGAAAAATATTGGATTGATCAACCCCCAAATCAATTTGATGTTTGTGTACACAGACAGAGTGTAATAATTTTTATGCAAAAACTTAAAATTTAAATATATTATACTTTTTATACATATCACAACATTCATTAAAAAAAATATTCACTCAAAAATGTGATAGATAGTATGTTTTTCTTACTAAGAGAGTGCATTCAATTCAAACCTATTTTTAATTTACAGTAATTTAAAATAAAAAATTAAGTCAGCATATGCCTCTATGTTTACAGTTTTGAAATTTGGGATCATCTGAAAATAATTCTCAATATTTTAATACGATACTAAGTTTCTTAATATACTCTGCCTCATCTGAATTGAAATATACAATATAACTAAATTACTTTTTTTGTAAACATAATTTACAACTTAATAAAAAGATTTCACTCAATTAGGAAGAAAAAAATACTGTCATTTTTTTACAAATAATTAAATGGTGGTGAGTGTTTGAGAAATATTTTTACTGCATATTCATTATTACATATTCATTATTATAGATTTTCTGGTGCTTTAACTACATCACATATTTCGGTTGATAATATGTAAAGAAAACAACAAGATTTAAAAAGATTACACATAAATAAAACTTTGGAGACTTTTCACAAAATAGTAGTTTTGCCAAGCACAGATTCTTCATTCTCAAAACTTGAAAATATGTACATTCCTTGTTTGTAAGCTGTTCTTGAAACTAGTACTTTTGAAGTTTGAAAAAAATTTATAATCTAGCTTTTAAAAAGTCATAATAAGAAATCAGCTTATTTCTAAATGCTATAAAAATATATTATTCTTGTCGGTATTTGGTTCAAAATTTCAGTAAGATTCTGGGCGAATAAAAAAATATAGCGCTTTGTTTTCTTTAACGCCAATATTGGCCACTTTCTTTCTTACCATGTGCACCCAAGCAACTTAAAGAAACCCAGTTTCCTTGACAACGGCTAGAGGTGAAACGGAGTATAATTCTCTTTGAAAGTTTTACTAAAAAAGCATTTAAGATTGCATAGACAAAAATTCGTGTAATTATGTAACATTACAAACGAAAATGAGCAATATAGAACATGAAAATCAAAACAGAATCACAGATATTGATAAAAAGCTTTAATCTTAGCAGAAAGTACCTACTATTATTTTTTTGTTCGGTTGAATGCAATTAAAACACGGACCTAGAAAATTTTCACCGGCAGTAAATTCGGCGGAAATCTATGCAATTGCCGTATTTACCGTTTATTTGTCACTGGTATTAATTTTTCATTAAACCAATTTATGGTGTGCAATTAGATACTTTGCACCAAGCATTTACAGAGTTCTTTTACAGTGTAGCTTTGCGTCTAATTTTTGGAAATATTTCTGTGTTAACATGCGTTAGCATATGAGCTAAAAATTATAATGAACAAAACTTGAATGTAAAATTAAACCCTCAGCTAAAATTCAAGATAAAAGGGTTCTTTCTCTATCACATAAAAATATGCAACTTTGAATCGGGTTTTCTAAGGGACCACACGATCGATATTCAAAAGGTTGATGCAAATTTTCGCACGGAAATATGTTTTTCATTCCTTGTGTATAAACTCAATTTTTTACAGAGCTCTTTAATGTAGGAAGCTGAAATAGTTTTCAAAAACCTTTTTTCTTTATTATCCAGTTTACATGTTGAGACTTTTTTCTTTCTTTTGAAATGTTTAATCACCGATAAGCACGTACAATGAAGCTAAATTTTTTCACGAGTAAAAATCTCTTAAACTAATATTTAAATTTCATTTCCAAAAGTAAAAACTTTCAATCTTTTTCTTTTCTGAAAAGTTTATGAATGTTATTATTTTTTACATTTTCGTTAGCTTTTTTCTTCCGTTTCTTTTCTATAAAACCTCAGTAATATATTATAGAACAGCAAAAGTTATAGAAAAAATATAAAATCGGTTCAGTAGTTTATTTATGCTGAAGACCATTTTAAGTTCGAGGAGTGAAATGATGCCTCTGATGCACCAAAAAGTGGTATTCATTTGCTGGCTGCATATATAAAAAAAGCTCCATTTTATTTATATTTTCACTAGAAGGTCTTGAAGAACATCGATTCTTTTATAAAAGCAGCTATTATCAGATAAAGAGCTGGCCAAAGTTTTGTTAGTTACCGTTACAAGTAGGTTATAACCAATTTAAAAAGGCAATATAAAAGAAATGAATGCAAATAAAACATTTACTTACCTAAATGAGTTGATACTTGAAGGAACATGCACGAGTCGTAAAGAAAACATGGCGTCGTAAACAAATATCGTTTTGAGTCTTTTGCCAAATTTTGGTGCTGTCTGTTGCACCGTGGAAGTATTTCTCGATCATACTTCACAGTTTATGGTGTCACTGATCTTTCACTTAACTGAAGTTTGGGATAATGAGCAACTTTTCAAAAAATACTGGCTAATGATTTACCGAATTTCTTTACAGTGTAATCACTGCATAGCGTCCTTTGACATCGTAATGGGGAGTTCCTCTACTGTTGCAATACGAACAGAAAATAACTCTTGAGAGTTTTAACAACTGTGGCTTTGTACTGAGTGCTGTGTTTGTGTACGTAGCCCCGAGAGATGGAATTAAAACAGGTCTCAGGCCGAGGACATCAATGTTTACTAAGCCATAAATGTAAAGATCATACAGAGCCGACCAGGTGGCCAAGCCTGATTGTGAAGTCAATGGTTGCAGGCTCGATTCCCGTTCAGAACATGGATGTTTCTCTCTGTGTGCTGTTCTTCACTGTGTGAATGCAATCCACTCCATAAACGGGTACAGTGCCCCCCCTCCCCCCCCAAAAAAAAATTTGCTAACTTCCCCCTTCCATGTTAGCTTCTTTTATTTATGTACTTAAAAAAAGAATATCTCGTCTAAATTCCCCCTTAGTGTAAAAATTTCCACCCCAAGCTTTAAGTGGGCGCATCGTGAGCCCATTTTCTCCCCTGATGGGGGCCCCTGAACGGGTATCTGTGGAAGTGTGACTTAGGTGGTTCACGGGTGCCCACTGGGAAACTGAGCAACACTTCCCAAGTAAAGAACAAATGTTCAGTGCCTGCCGTAGAAAAAAAAGATCATCCATTTAGGTGTTCTAGATCGAACACCAAATTGGAATTATTTAAAACATAATTAAAGTTGTTTAAGGTTGCGTGCCTTAATTATTGGAACAATAAAAAAAAACTTAATTGAAACCATTTTTTTAATAACAATAATGTAAAAAGATAATAATAAAAAATACAACTGACAACTCGAAATTAGCAATTCTAGAGCTCGAATATGAATAAACAGAATGTGTAAAAAAAAATGGAATGAGTAAATAAAAAATGTTTTTTTCTTAGAACTAGTGACGCCATCTGTTGGCATTTATTGAAGTTACGGTCCACCAAAATCCAAATGACACGAAGTGCGCCTGAATAAAAATAGGGAAAAATTTTGTACAAATATTCCGATGTACTCACATGCAAAAAGTGGATTATTCCCAGATAGCAAAATAAGGTTTATTTTCACTCAGCAGAAACCTTTTAACCTTAAAACGAGATCTGTGACTCTATTCTACGCACATTACCCAAATCCAAAACATTGGAAAAGAACCTTCTATACAAAAACCTTAAATCGAGATTGATTCTGGCTGTGTCCATCTTATTTATAAGAAACGTTTGTTCTTAGCATTATGAAATTTACTCATCGTCTGCCAGAGGTAAATGTATTCCTCAAATTCGGTTCGAAATTTTTTGTTAGTTCGTTCAGTAGAGCCGTATGAAAAATGGAATTTTTTCATCGGCTTAGAGCTCACCGTTGATAAAAACGAGACTGCTGCAAACAGTCTTCTTTCTTTCGACTATTTTAAAGACAAATTAGTGATATTTGCAAGTTAGCCGCGCTTATTTTTGTTTTAAAAAAAGAGTTTTTTTGCAGTGAAGACAAGAAGAATTATTCTTTTAGGGGGTAAACCGCCATATTATCATTGACTCCAATGAGGCTGAGATGGTTGTACTTAATCTAATAGTTTATTAATAATAATATATAAGCTTTAATAATAATTATAATAATAATAATTATTATTATTATAATAATTATAACAATAATAATTATTATTATTATTATAATAATTATAACAATAATAATTATAACAATAATAATTACAGTAATAATAATAATTTTATAACAATAATATTAATAATAATTTTATAACAATAATTATAGTAAAAATAATTTCAGCTTTATTAATTTTGTTGATACATCTCTTTCAATTTTGTGCAAGATTTCCATAGTGTGATTCAGAATCGATAGGCTATAAGCCTTATTATATTCACAATTTTGAGTATACCAGCGATTCATAAACTTTTTTACAACAATATTTACTCATATTAAGACAATAATTTTATCCACCATCATTCATTAGAATCAAAGAAAGGCTGAACTGTGAAACACAGTTGCTTGGATCTATCAAGTTAAAGTATGAAATCAATGTTGAAAAAAAAGGTCTCATATCTGAAGAATACATTTTATCCAATGAAGTATCCCTTTCTTAGTAAGTGGGAAAAGGTTTGAAGTTTAAAGCTAATCTGTAATAAAGTATTTGTACAGTGACATTTCCAGAATTGGATTATTATGTATCCCCGACAAGTATGTACTTGGGAGTTATCAGACGTAAACTGAAGAAATTTAATTAATTTAACTCAGCTAAAACAGAAGCTTTGAGGGAATGTCGTCTCTTTTCTTGATGCAGAAAGTCATATTTATGCTTCAAGAATCATCCCGACAGAAATTCAATTTTCAATCTAAGTTATTCGCAGCCATTAGAGGATGCAAATAGGCGTGCTATGGAACAAGTCTCTGCATGTCTTTCCGAATAAAATAGAAAGGATTGTCGAGCAAATATGACGTCCTGCGTGGGTGTCCTGTCCAGTCAGCTAGACGCCTGTCTTTCGATTTGAGTCGAAAAGGAATAATGCCTTATTCTTAGACGGCTTATATTTTGTTCTGATCGGCCTAATGAGATTTTAGCTAAAAAAAAAAGGAAACAAATCGTTTGTTAGTTTTTTTATCATCTACTTTTCCTTGAAATCGTTCTCACGTCTAAATATAGAACTCATCCTCAAAAGGATATCATTAGTTTATGTCTAAGACCAAGAACATTTTGGGACTTATAATCTATTTTAGAAACTATATCGTTTGCAGGTTGCGTTGCTAAAAAAAATATTTAATGACAGTAACATTACATTTTTTAATTTTATTGAAAGCAAAAATTCGTTAGGAATCTAAAAAATAAAATTTTTTACTTATAATGTATTTTAGGAACTATATCGTTTGCAGGCTGCGTTGCTAAGAAGAATATTTAATGACAGTAATATTAAATTTTTTTATTCTACTGAAAGCAAAAATTCGTTAGCAATCTAAAACAAAAATAAAAAGTTTTACTTTTCGGTATTTGATAAATAAATTTTTGTTATGTATTTTAGAAACTATATCGTTTGCAGGCTGCGTTGCTAAGAAGAATATTTAATGACAGTAATATTAAATTTTTTTATTCTACTGAAAGCAAAAATTCGTTAGCAATCTAAAACAAAAATAAAAATACTTATAATGTATTTTAGAAAATATACTTATAATGTATTTTAGAAACTATATCGTTTGCAGGCTGCGTTGCTAAAAAGAATATTTAATGACAGTTATATTAAATTTTTTTATTCTACTGAAAGCAAAAATTCGTTAGTAATCTAAAACAAAAATAAAAATACTTATAATGTATTTTAGAAAATATACTTATAATGTATTTTAGAAACTATATCGTTTGCAGGCTGCGTTGCTAAAAAGAATATTTAATGACAGTTATATTAATTTTTTAATTCTATTGAAATCAAAAAATTTTTAACAATAAAAGGAAAAGTTTTGCTTATATTTTTTTTACTCATTTACACACATATACAATAATTACACATATTTTATCAAGATCTACGATGCTTTTATAGGTGTACCAGCTATCTTTTGGTTAGTTGTCAAACTCACTATTTTTTAATACTTACTTGAACCTTCGATCAATTTCCTCTCTTTTGTTTCAAACTCACTATATTACTATCGGTACTCAAAACTGTTATTATTTTATCAGTACTTGAACCAGCTGTGTTTGTTTTTTGTTTATCGAAATTCTCTATCATTTTTAGAAAATACATATTTTTTTATCAGTACTATGTTTTTATACGAACCAACTATTATTTGGTCAGTTGTCGAAACCCAGATTCAATGATACTCGTTTAAAAGATACTTTCAATTTGTGCTTATTCTAGCATCACTGGCTGCGCTCAGTAAGCGGGTGGGTGACCACTTAGATCAACCTGTGTAAAGACGGAGAATGCGCGGTCTTTAGTAAACAGTTCTACCGTAAAGTGCTCCGCTGAACGCGCAGGTCGTCGGGCCACCAAAGCGGTCCTCTCTGCAGAGGATCGAAATTGCGATGGCAAGTCTTCGGATTATCCTCAGGGATGTTTGCCAGACCGTCGCCTTTTTGAAGCTCTAGTGCGACGTATATGAACTACAACAACAACCTCTTTTAATGAGAATATTTAATGTTTGGCCTTCGAATCATCATAGACAGTAAAAATTTAGTAACTAAATTAAAAGTTTTTTGTTCGTACTGTATGATTATTTGCTTTTTACCAGATTGTTTTCGGAAGGGAAATCACATACTAACTTTTTTTTAAAAAAATTATATGTTCTTTTAAACTAAACTCAGTGGCGCGACGGCCCATAGAGGGCCAAGGCCTACTGTGCCCATCTCAGTTTTCTTGACCTTGGGCTCTGGGGTGCAGGAGCAGATGTTCCGGTCAGGTGGTCAGCCGAGAGCGGAATCCCCAGTGTTTAGTTCCCAAGCATGCTTGGTACTCATTTATCGACCCACTGAAGGGATGAAAGGCTGAGTCAACCTTGCCCGGCCCGAGGATCGAACCAGGGACTGTGGCACGACAGCGCGAAGCGCTACCGCTCAGCCACCGGGCGTCATATGTTCTTTTACTTGAACCCAATATCTTATTATCGGTACTCAAGTATTTATTTTTTGAGTACTTATCTTTTGATCAGTACTTGAACCTTTGATGTTTTTATAGGTATCATTTGGTTAGTTGTCAAATGGAATATCTCTTAATTTTTACTTGAACCCACTATCTTTGTTCAATTTTCGAATTTCCTCCTTTTTTTTTCAAACTCTAATCCACTATCTTATTATCGGTACTCAAAATCGTTATTATTTTTTCAGTACTTAGACCAGCTGTTTTCTTTTTTTAAATTTTTATTATCGAAACTCTGTCCCGCAGTGGTCTGATTGTAAAGACACGATTTTATGTAGAAAACCGAAGTAAAGCTTCACTGGCTGCAGTCAGTAAGAGGGTGGGTGACTATTTTGCAAAATCGATTAATCGAAAGATAGGAGTTTTATTAAAAATACTGACAAAACTTGTATATTTTGTGATAAATCCCATTTAAGAAGAAATTTTTTCAAAAACTCTTGTGCTATCATGTAATGATAAGAGAAATTTAGTTCTTAAGAAAGGTTGTGTTTGTATAAAATGAATTCGCGTGTAGTCCGCTATTCTAGATCAAATGTATATTTAACTGTTTCTCCTAGTGCTGAAGAAGAAAAGTAAAAACGATAGTTGAGGAGCCAACAAATAATGTAAATTCAGGCAACAAAAAATGTATAGTAAATTAAAAATGGAAGCTGCGAAATGATAGTTAGGAGAATTCTAAATACAGGTTCAGAAATTACCGATAGTATAATCGAATTTGTAAAGTTAAAAAACTGTGGTAAAGATAATTCAAAAATTGTTTGTAGAAACAGGAGTTGTAGCTCATTTACGGAGCACTGTAGCTGCACAATGGGCTGTTGGCGACGGTCTGGGAAACATCCCTGAGGATGATCCTCTGCACCCCCGCTTCGGTAGGCGGACTACCTGTACGCGAAGTCGAGCGCTTTACGATAGCTCAGTTTAACGAGGACCAATATCGCACACTCTCACGTATATATCGCACACTCTCAATATCGCACACTCTCACACTCAGTGACGTATATATATATACATTCTTGTAATTTCCGTTCATGTAAGTACATTTGAATTCGCTACTCGCTTTATAGATTTTGTTCTATTCTGTTTTTTCTCTTTATTTTATTTTCTGTTTTTACGTTTAATTTTTATTTATTGTGTTCTATTTTATTTGTTGTAATTTTTGTGAAAAAATTTTTCGAGTGCTCCTCACGCTATTGTATTAATATATTTTGCTTTGGCTATATTGATACAATATCAGAAAGCACTCTTTTTTGCCGATATAATCGTGTGGGCTGATGAAAAGATTATATCTTTTATTTTCCGGATTTTTTAAAAAATTTTATCCTTTCTTTTTTTCTTTTTTTTTTTCTCTCAGTTGTTTGTTATTATTTTTATTTTTCTTCCCCCTCCCTTTCATATGTCTGTAATTTTCCTTTGTTTTATCTTCATTTTGAACTTCTGTTCTGGAGTTCTGTTTACTTGCAGCTTATGCACAATAAGTGAAACTTATTGTTTTTCTTAATTTTCTTCGTGTTTTTTGTATTTATTTATTTTGATATATATATATATATATATATATATATATATATATATATATATATATATATATATATATATAGTTTAGTGTCATGTAATGTACATATGTAATGTAATGTTTAATTTCGGGGGAGGGGTTTGATCCAAGTGGTCATCCTCCCACACACTGACAGCAGCCAGTGATGCTTGACATCACTCGCCCTTGACTTCTTTGATCTGCTGGTAGCAGTGTCTTAACGATCAGTCCACTGCGGGACTACAGAAACAAGTGAAAATTTACGTTATAAGTTTACAGTAAATTGCTTAAATGTTATTTGTTCAGGGGCCCTTGGTTGAATGAGAAAAATAGAGCGAAAATGAAATTAAGTTACTAATTGGTTCAGACGTTTAACGAAATCGTTGAACACATCGTTTAAACGAAATATTGCTGTAAAGAATAATTTCTTATGTTTTTTGAGTTAGGGGAGAATTCATACGCTATTAGAGCTTTGATTTAAAATTTATGACGACACTCGGCTTTTATTATTATTTTGTTATTTATGCATTTATTTATTAAAAGAAGATCTCAAAAAAATACCATAAAGTATTTCTAATTTTTTTTTTTTTAAACTTTTAGAGGAAATTTTTTTTTCTTTTTTGCTTTTCAAAATAGAAACTTCAAAAACAAATTTTCAATTTTCAAAGGGATTTTTAATTTCTATTTATTTGAAAATTTAAATCAGAAGCAATAACTTTAGAAATAGTTTGAGAACATTATGGTTCTTCGAAGAAAAAAAAAGGAATAAAAAAAATAGCTTTCTCGAAAGTTATTTCTCCAATGTTTGTTCAATATCGAACAAATTCAGTTTTGCGATTATTTTTCATAGAACACTTTTAATTAAATACGAGTTCTGACTTAAAAGAAAATAGCGAGAAAAAAAAAATGGCGAAACATAATCGAAGAACGAGACGAATTTCGATGGGAGAAAAGTAGCGTAATCCCATTAATAAAAGTTGATATGCTTCATATTCATCCCTTTTTCTTTCCTTTTTTTTTTTCTTTTTTTTTTTCTTTTGGTTAACCCCATTCTAGAAGAATTGTTCTAAATAATTTGATTTTTTTGCAACCTACATTATTTTTTCTGTATTAATTACAAGTAAAAATACCCATCTTACCCCATCTGTTCTTTGAGTGTGGAGTTATCATTTTTTCCTAATTTTTATTCTAAAGATCGTTTTTTTTTTTTTTTTAAAGAAGAAAAGTTAATATGCGATTCCCATTTCAAAAGCCCTCTGCTAAAATAAATAATCATACAGTATGCAAAAAACTTTTAATTTAATTAATAAATTTTTACTGTCTATGATGGTCTATGACTGTCTATTCTTGTTATTTAGTGAGGCCAGGTAGTAAATTGTGACTGATTGCACGTTAAATCTGTCGAGTCGCAAAGGCCTCCATGTTCCCATAACAAATCAAAACCTCTGGGGGTACTGGATTGGAGATCGATCGTTCTCTGATTCAAGTCAAAATTACGATGAATGAATGGATGTGTGAATGGGTCCACCCTATGAAACGGGCTGTGATGTGTGTGTGGCTGAAGACGAATTCCTGGCCATAGGATGGCGCCACTGAAAAACAAGAAATGGACACTCTGTCTCAAATTTGCTCGGTTTCACCAAGCAGGCTTTGCCCGTGTGGCAAGTGACATTAGAAACAACAACATTATTTATTGAACATTTTATATTTAAGTTATGAAATTAAACACAATGATGAAATAAAAAAAAGAAGACTAAAGCGGAGAAAAATCATTCGTTTTATGCCCCCCCGCCCAACATTTGTCCAATATTCATGAATCTTGGCTCAGTAAGGAATCAAAGGAGCAATATTGGCCCTATGTAGAATTTTCCGATTCACCCGATATTTTACTGCCACTTTCAGGGGGTTTAAAACTCCCTCTTGAGCTCAGAAAAAATGGCAAAAATAAAAAAAATTTTAGTAGAAATTATTATATTTTAAGACTATATATTCTAATTTGACAACTTTTTTTTCTCACGGTATTTCTCAGAATACTGAAAAAACATTTACTATAATAAGGTTGTACTTTTGAAACCTATTTGATATAGCCGGCAGCCTTTCGTCAAATATAATGTCAACTTACGTAAACATCTTGAAAATTCAATTTTTTTCATTTAACCAGTTAAAATTTAACATGAAAACCAACACAAGAAGCAAAATTAGTTTTAAAAAAAACTGTAATAAACGTGACACGTTAAATTAAGTTAAATAATTTTTGAAACATCGAAACTCAGCGACTTTCACACCGCATTTATTGTTCATCTGCCTTTTGAAACAACGTTTTTTTTGGTCGAATGAAGAAATATCCTCTGTGCTGTAAAAGAGAGTTCGGTTGAGTTGAGTTGAGTTGAGTTGGTGATGGGGAAGCGAGGGTACAGTAAAGAAACTAATTCAGTGCAAAATTTGCACTTTTTCGAGAAATCCGAATTTTGTAGTTCCAATACACTGTTGGAGTGGGTGAGTTGATAAGGAAGAAGTGAATGTACAAAATGATCGCGAAGGACTAATTCGGTGCAAAATTCGCAGTTTTCTGAGAATTCAAAATTTAATGGTTCCAATACTTTTGAAGAGACGCAAGTTCGTCTGGGTAAAACTTTTAACAGAAACACTCTTTTCCCTAAGCGTCGAAGCAATGTTAATCAGCGATAGGTTTTTTAATCTGGCTCGCTTGCGCTTAAGTTAACATTAATATTCAAAATCCTTTAAATCATAGAACTACAGAGTACTAAACTACGATTTAAACTCTAACCTGCAGCCAAAAAAAGCTAGTCATCCATGAAACATTCGACATTATTATACTTTAAAAAAAATACCCATAACGATTATTTTATCGTTATAGAACAACACAATATTTCATGTATAGAAAATTTGGGCCTCCGTGATCTAGTGATATTGTTCTTTTTTGCCAAATGCTCTGAAATGTAGAGGCCCAAGGTGGTAGCGGTTACGAATCCCGCTGGAACTCTGGTTGTATCTTTTTGCTGGCTTTCTCTGTGCTATCGGATTTTCATTTAAAAAAGAATTTACCAGCCGTTCTTCGTATTGAGCACACCCTACGTATGCATGCTTAACAATAAACAGACATCCGTAATCGAGAGGTATTGTTCATCTTCCAAATATTCTGCAGCATGAAGTAAAAAGGTTCGATTTCTGCTGTAAATTTGAGTTCATCTTCATATCCACTTTTATGGAAGGTAGGCACTAGAGTTGCACAGTGTCTGGGAGGAAACATCTCTGAGGATGATCCGAAGACTCCCCCGCTTCGGTAGCGCGTGGAGTGGAGCACTTTACGGTAGAACAGATGAACAACACCCTCTGTTCCTTCGTAAACTTATCCAAGTGGTGACCCACTGACCGCAGCCTGTGATGCCTGACTTCTACTGGGAATCGTGCCTTAACGATACGTCCACTGCGGGACACAGCAATAAAATAATATATGATGTACATATCTTTCTTTTTATTTTTTCCTCTTCCTTTTTTTTGTGTGTAAATTGTGATGGCATGTCTTCGGATCATCCTCAGCGATGTTTGCCAGAACTCAGGGATGTTTGTTGTGCAGCTGTAGTGCGACGTAAATGAACTGCAATCTTCCCTTTTTTCGCATCGATTTAAATGTCACCAAAATTATTTTACTTTCCAGTAATTTTCCTTTTTTAAGAATTATGCGGGCTATTATTTTTTAAGACTATTATTTTTATTTGCCTACTTTTTTTTTCTCACGGTATTTCTCTGAATACTGAAAAAGCATTTACTATAATAGGGTCGTACTTTTGAAACCAAATTCACGTGATACTGTTACGCGCGAGCCCCGATCGCTGGTTCCTTTCTGCCCTGCCAGTCGCAATAGTTTTCGAGACTGGCTGGCATTAGCGAGGTCTTTACGCGAAGATTCAAATTTCGACTAGTGAAGAAATCAGTAACAATACCATTGGAGATACTGTGCTCGTTGAAGTTATTCATTCCAGCTCGAAACTTTGAGATCATAGCATAGCGGATATTTCTGTATCGATCCATATATATTCGGTACCAATCCATATATATATATATATATATATATATATATATATATATATATATATATATATATATATATATATATATATATATATATATATATATATATATATATATATATATATATATATATATATATATATATATATATATATATATATATATATATATATATATATATACATATATATTGCTGTTCTTGGATCTTTAGGATGACAAAACACAAGAATTTAACAATTTTTAATTATTTTGAGAAAAAATCACGACCTGAAATTAGTGAGGTGACAGCATCTAGTACCAATGTAAGTTTTTCTGTTGAAAAGAAATGTGATACTTAAGTTGAAGAAAACGTTTCTAGCATAACAAAATCTGATGAATGTGAAAGTGGCCCTCAAAGTGTTACTTCCCACCCATATGATATTGGACTTTTTTCAGAAGATAGTACATGCGAGGATAAAAAACTGGATATACTAAAAAATGTTTGGGAACCCAATCCAGCATTTGTTTTTCCTGAAAAAGGAAAAAGAAAATTGAAATTTCAGTACAAATGGCTTTATCGCTGGAAATGGCTTCATATTCAGAGGTTAAGAGTGGTGCGTAATATTTTAATCCTGCTAAAACTAGTCAGCAAGATTAATGATGCAACATGCTTTTCGATACTTGCAGATGAAACAACTGTTATTGCAGGTATAGAACAATTATCGGTATGCGTTCGATATGTCGATAAAGAAAATTTTAACATCACCGAACAGTTTTTGCAATTCATTCCAGTGCATGACTTAACCGGAAAAGCAATAGCAACAACAATATTAGATCAATTACAGTCCATGAAAGTTGATATAAAAAAGAGTACATACATTGAGAGGAAAAATTAATCGTGTACAAGCCCACTTAAGGAGTATTGTCCCATCAGCACTCTGTGAGCATTACTCTGCTCATATATATATATATATATATATATATATATATATATATATATATATATATATATATATATATATATATATATATATATATAACAGAGTATTTAGGTAGGGCTAAATTAAATCAGCTCTAGAAAAAATGTCTTAGGCTGATAGTGCAACACTATATACCAATCAATGAAATGAAATGAAACTAATCAATGGGTTAAGTGATTCGGTGTATCAACAACGAATACAGCAATAAAATTTATGGGTGATTTATTTAAAGAGCATTTTAGTGAGTGAATGGTTGAATCAGTGAATGAGCTTGTATATGCTGAAATTTTTTTATAAACCTATAAATTGTATAACGGAAGTCGACGACAGCAATTTTACGTTTTCTAAAATAGTTTTTAGCAAACTGTCGAGTGCAAAACATCTTTAAAATAATGTTTATAAACGTGCTTTTGAACGTATCACGTGTACCGAAAACTACATTAAGAATAAAAATGCTGTTGTTGTTGTCTCTAATGCCAGTAACCCTGCTTGGTTAAACCAAACGAATTTAAGGCAGAAAATGTGTTTCTTGTTTTTCTGTATCGCCATCTATTCCCAAAAATACGACCACACGTCACAGCCATTTTATAGGTTGGACCCCTTCATACATCCATTCATTCTTCCACAGATAGTAATTTTGATCTGGACCAAAGAACGCTCAGTCCTTAATTCAATACTCCCAGTGTCATGGAAACATGGAGGGCTTTGTGACCCGACAGATTTAACGAGAACCAGTCACCATTTATTCCACGGAGAGTCTTCAGTCGGCGGGGATAGAACTCATGACCTCTTGGACATGGGCTCATTGCCTTACTAACCAGGCTATCCTGGCCATTATGAAAATGCTATGATATTTGACCGAATCGAATGAAAATTGATTCAGCTAATGAGTTTGAAAAACTTTGTTTAAAAAAGACCATTTGAATTTGATAAAAGTTTATAAATGTTAAAATTTACATTCACTCTAAATGTTGAAATTTATATCTAGCAGGCACTTACGTGTTGCTATTTTTTGCATACTTGCGTGTTATCATACTTACGTGTTGATATTTTATTCTTTCTATTTTTTGTCACTTTTGATTGACTCGAACACGAATTTATAAAATAAAGAAATAAGAATCCAGTGATGAAAAAATAAATTTTGTACAACAATGAATAAATAGTCAATATTTAAAGCGAAAATCTGGAAAAAAAATTACAATAAAGAACAACTAAGGAACAAATTAGAATTTTGAAGAAGTGTTCGCGAATAAAAATGTCTCAGCACGCTAAATTTTAAGTCTTTCATTTAAGTGCGATTAACCAAACATTTTTACCCTGGAAAATAATATTTCTCCAAATCTGCTCCTTCCCTCGTACTCTTTGCACTATATCCCATCGTTGTCTTATGTATTTTGTGGAGAAGCAAAGTAAAAAACAGTGATAAAAGCACTTACAATAACTTTCGAACAAAAGAAATACTGACGCTGTCGTCTGCGACCCTTATGATTTTTTTTTTTTTTTTGCATATAAAGAGAAATGCCGCTTATTTTAAATTATTCATTTTTATTGAAACACGGTTTGAGAGCCGCGATGGATCAGGGGATAGAGCGGTCGCCTTCCAAGAAGGTGAACTGGGTTCGAATCCCTGAGATGGTTGGTTGATACGCATCCGGCTTGGACAGACCTCAGTGCTAACGTGAAATATCCTTAGTGGGGGACGAATCATGGGTTAGAGTCCCTTTGTCGTCAGGCTAACCACGGGAAGTTCTCGTGGTCTTCCTCTTCATGTAACTCAAATGCGGGTTATCAAAAAGTCCTCCCCGAAGGCAAAACTTTTCCTAATACTTGATCCAGGAGTTCCCTTGTCTTCTGGATTGGTTTTAAAATTACAAGTCTGCGGAATTGAACATTAGTAGTCGTAAACCCAAAAATTAAATCGACTTTTCAGCGACGGTTATAAAAAAAAAAATAAGAATACTCATTTGGTGATGTAGTTCACGTATCCTACCCCGTTCACATTCATCATTTAGTTTAGTTCACATTAATACTGACATAATGTCTCATAAATAAATAATAATTAAAGAACGTGCAATGAACTCATTCTTTAAATAATGAGAGATATAAGCTGGCAAATAACAATGACTTTGAAATATTTGAAGAAAATTTTTTTTTTTAGTTTAAAACAATGGCTGAACCCATCAAAAAATTCCATTTTTCAACAAAGAGCTTATTAAATCGATTTTAGGGCGTTGAGAATTCTTAATGGAAAATTCCTTGATTCATTGAAGTTTTAGTTGGCGTGTGCCAATTAAAAGAAGGCAATTTTTACAAATTTTGTCTTTATTAGAATGTCTTTTGACAAATTAGGAAAAAATTGATACTCACAATTTAATTCAATAAAATCTTATTATTTGACAAACACACTTGTTTGTTCAACATCGGAAAGAAACATTAAAGTGGCTTTTAAGTAAGTTGATGTTTTATTTGAAGTCCCTTCCCATGTAACCACACGGCAACCTTGTCTCGAACCTTTTTTCAATAACAGATTCTAGAAGGATTAAAAATTATTTTTTTAAAAAGTATTGTCACCATAATGACGTTTTAGCTGACGTCACACTAGACGTCACACCATTAAAATTTCATGACAAGATGAATTTTAGCTGAGCATACGTTGAGAAAAGTAACCTTATGATTACCTAGATTTAAGATTATTTTCACCTCGAGACTAGCCTCATGAACGGATTTTTTTTTCACGCTTGAAAACCCTAAGTGAACCTCGATTATAAAGTTCTCATATAGAAGATTGTTTTCGAAGATTTTTGATTAGGGTAATGTGAGTAGAATAGAGCAGATTATCTCGTTTTAAGGTTAGAAGGTTTGCTCGTAAACCGCGAAAAAAAACTTTCTAGGTTTACATTAAAAGGTTTTTGATAAGTAAAATTAAACTTTATTTTGTAATCCGGGCATCGCTTTAACACTACATTTTCTGATTTACAAATCTCAAATCGTTTCCAATCCATCTATATAAGTGTTAGTTTAAAAAAAAATGGCTCAAATGGAGCAAAACAATAATAAAAAGGAAGAATAAAATTCATTCTGCCCAAAAGAGTTAAAAAAAAACAACCGATTTCCAGCAGCCACGGGATTTGTCAGAAAAATCGAAAGTAACCCGTAACAAACCCAACACGAAAAAAGACAAGTCTTACGAAAGCTTCGAAATTTGATTTACTCTTGAAGAAAATAGAATCACCTTGTTGATTAGTTTGGTTCTACCTTTCATCTCTTTTTCCCCTTATGGGGATTTTTTATTTTTCCCTCAGTATATAAGCTTTAATTTTCTCTTTCAGTTAAGTTTAATTTCATAAATGTCTTCTTTTTTTTTAAGTATGTTCTCTTCAACTTTTGAAAAGGATAACTTTAAGAAGAAACATTTGTTCAGAGTGCCTTTAATTCAATTGTATTTTCAATCATTTTGATTCTGTGATGATAGATTAAAGACTTTTTTCTTCTTCCGAAGAATCCAACAACAAAAAAAGAAAGAATGCCAGAATTATTAGAAAAACAATTCTAAAGATTAAATTTTTTAAAAAATGTATTCAAGAATTATTTGACTTCATCTAATTCAAGAAAGCCTTTAACTGCCTTTTCTCGATTTTTAAGAATAGTTTAATATTGACAGTGACCACTTATTTAAATGTACTTTAATAATTTTCATTCTAACTTGAAATTATGCATTATACAATTACATTTCTTTCCTCCAAAATCTAACAATAGAAAAAAAAGAGGAAAAAATCACAGAAACATATATTTCTAAAAAGAAGGAAAGACTCAAATTAAGAAAGGAAAATATAAATGAAATATAAAAATGATTCCAGAGACTAACTTTAAAAAAAAGGAATTATACTACAGAAGAAATTTTTGACTTCATTTGCCACAAGAAAGTCTTTATCAACTTCAAAGAATTATCAAAAGGAAAATTGTTTAATCATTCATTTTTGAGATAATAGACTATATATATTTATTTTCGAAAAAAAAGGAAGAGAAATGCCTGAAATATATTTGAAGATGAAGGCTACAAAAGGGATAGGCCGACACGTTTCGAGTTGACAGACGAAAATTAGGAAAGCAAAAATGATTTCCTGACTTACGACAAAACAAGAAAAATTGCTGTACCGAGAGAGGCAAATAAGGACAAGAATGCATTTCAACGCTCTATGTAGAAGTAAAAAAGGGAATTCATATGAATGAAACAAGAGCTGACTTGGATATTTGCATTATCGAAATTTAGTCTATGCCAGTGTTGTGCTGCTGAAGGTTTCGTGTGAGTAGTGTGTGTGTCTTTTTTCAAAAATATAGCATTTATTGTAAAGAATGTGTCCTGATGAAGATCTTTATGTTTCCCAATAAAAGTTTTTCTATTTTATTTTATTCTTCATCATTTATATATATATATATATGCTCATACTTGCAACTTATATATTATAATCACTTGCTACAAAATTATGAATCGAATGATCAAATGTGTCTTCATCTGTCCCCTGAATTTTTATCATATAAATTAGATTTTTATTTCAACTCAAATTATGCTTTAATACATGGTTTTTAGAATCCTTGTAAAAAATAAATAAAAAAAACATTTCGCGTGTCAAAAGGGCTCAAATAAAAAAGAAAGAAATTTTACCCTCCTTTCCTCGTATGATTTTCTTGAGAGTTTCTTTCACAAGTTTAGATTAGGTTTCATTTTAGACAAAGATCCTAAAAAATACATTTAAGAAAACTCTATTATATTTCGTTATGACTAAAACAAAATTGTGAGAGAGAAAAACCCTCACCAGAAATGCGAGTTGTCTAGTATGAGCATGATTTTTGTGAACAGAGATTATATTTTGATTTAAATGCATATATACATTGGAAATTCCACTAGGAAAAATAGTTTACAATAGAGTATAATACACAGAAATAAACTTCAGAGCTTTATTCTAACTCATAAAATGCATAAAAATCAAAGAAAAAAGTTATAAAAAGCACTTAGTCGCAAAGTACATAAATATAGAGGTTAGTAATACGCGAAATGAATGCATGAAAAGAAAGCATGGCAACGAAAAAGGTAAAAATGGAGGTTACGAGAGCAAAAATGAAGCAAAGTAAAAAATATACTAGGAAGCTTCGCCCCCTGCTCGCTGGCGCTCGCCAACCCCCGAAACTGCTTTCGCAGTTCATTTCGGATTGCTACGCAATCCGATGCTCGCTTTGCTCGCTCATTGGATACGTTCTTAACGTCTAGCTTTTGCATACTTTTTTGAACACTGAAGTTCCGAAAACTTTTCACTGTAGAAAATTCTAAACCTGTGCATTTCAATATTAATTTGAAATTGCAAACAGTTCGCATATTTTTCTTAATCACACTATTCCAAATTTCAGTTGTTGAGAAAAGTAACTGTTGTAAGTTTTGTTTTAAAGTCTTTCCCACCAGAGGGCTAAAACCATGTGTTGTAAAGCAATATGAAATAGTACTGAACGCCGGATGTAAAGCATCAGCTTCGATGAAGATAATTTTGTGAGAATTTTTTTGATAATTCGGTGAGAATTCACCCGATTAGACATATGATGCTCCCTACGTGCTCTTGCGCGCCGAAGCCTATCAATTAAAACGTATTAACGTTTTATGTAATATAGATTAGCCATATGATGCTCACTACGTGCTCTTGCGCGCCGAATCCTATCAATTAAAAATGAAAACTGTTGCCAACGCGAGAAAAGAAATATCGGTTTTATTGATACATACGTATTAGCGTTTTATATAATATAGATATTAGGTTTAACCTATAAAAAACATCTCTCGTTTGTTATTCTACATTTCTAGACAAGAAAATTAAGAATATAATATAGGGGTAAGAATGTAATTAAGAATGTGAGGGATAAAAAAATTTTAAGAAAGCATAACAACTTAGAAGAAAAATGGAGGTTATGAAGGCAAAAATAAAACAAAATAAAAAGTATAAATTAGATTTAACTTTAAAAAATACATTTAATCACTCATTTTTCATTCTACATTTCTAGGTAAGAAAATTAAGAAATGAAACAAAAATCTAAATCAGGTTATATATTAGGGTAATATTATAAGGGTAAGAATATAATTAAGAATATAAGAGATAAGAAAATTAAAAGAAAGTAGGCAACAAAGAAGGTAAAAATGGAAGTAACGGCAAAAAAAAAAAAAAAAAATATATATAAATTAGATTTAACCTATAAAAAGCATTTAATCTCTCATTTCTTATTCTACATTTCTAGACAAGAAAATTAAGAGTATAATATGAGGGTAGAAATATAAGGGATAAGAAAATTAAAACGAAGCATAGTAACAAAGAAAGAAAAAATGGAGGTTACGAGACAACATAAAGCAGAATAAAAAATATAAATTATGTTTTACCTATAAAAAGCATTTACTCTCTCATTTCTTATTTTACAATTCTACACAAGAAAATTAAGAATATACTATAAGGGTAAAAATATAAGGGGTAAGAAAATTAAATGAAAACATAGTGAAAAGAAGGAAAAATGGAGGTTACGAGAGCAAAAATAAAATAAAAAATATAAATTAGGTTTAACCTGAAAAAAAAAAACATTTAACGTCGCATTTTCTATTCTACATTTCTTATTATTTATTTTCAACTCATTACTCAGTTAGTGCCATGATTCTGTTGCCAACTCGAAAAAGAAATTTCATCTGTTTTGTGACAATATGCCTATTAGCTCTTCTATAACATAAGATATTTATTTATTTTGAAATTTGCCTTTTAGCATCCTTAAAAGAATAATACATTTTAGTTACTCAGCAAAAATACTTTTGTGACAATAAGTCAAATAAATACAAGTTGAGGTGCAGTGTGATTTGTTAGCCTCTGTAAATACTACTTTAAGAAGAAGGAAAAAAAAGTCCTGAGAGTTTTCTTTCTGAAGAAAAAGAATATTCTTTTGTCCTCACCAGCAAACAACGTTCCCTAATGACCATACAAATTTTTCGAACAAAACGGCGGAAAACATTCGACAGTCCTCGTAAAATAGGGTACAAAAATAAATTACATAAACTCTCCTTCCCTGCGTCAATTTGCCGAAGCCTGACGGTAATTGTGTTTAGATTTCGACTGGAATCATCCCACACTCTTCTCTCTCTCTCTACCTTGCGCCATTTTTCTTTTCCATTTATTCTACAGTCTATTTATTTTACCCCAAAAATGGTTGCTTACGTTGGAGTAAAACACACGACATCATGGCTCAGTCTTCTGACCTTTCCACAAGACTCGCTAGGTAAACTTTTATATATATATATATATATATATATATATATATATATATATATATATATATATATATATATATATATATATATATATATATATATATATATATATATATATATATATATATATATATATATATATATATATATATATATATATATATATATATATATATATATATATACAGGGTTATTCATAATTTCCTCTGGACGGGAATTGGACTATCGCATTGATGTAAGCAGAGCCGGATTATACCTTTCGTATATATATATATATATATATATATATATATATATATATATATATATATATATATATATATATATATATATATATATATATATATATATATATATATATATATATATATATATATATATATATATATATATATATATATATATATATATATATATATATATATATATATATATATATATATATATATATATATATATATATATATATACAGGGTTATTCATAATTTCCTCTGGACGGGAATTGGACTATCGCATTGATGTAAGCAGAGCCGGATTATACCTTTCGTATATATATATATATATATATATATATATATATATATATATATATATATATATATATATATATATATATATATATATATGCACCATTATTGGTGTCGGTCTGGGAAACATCCCTGAGGATGGTCCGAAGACATCATAAGTTTGATACTCTGCAGCAGAGGGGGATGGCCTGCACGTGAAGTCGCATACTGGTGTTTAAGGGGGTGAGAAATTTGGGGGAAGAAAAGAAATAGAGTCGCGTAAGGGCGCTTTTTCACTACACGACACGATAACGACAAAACGGATCCGATTGTCGGCGAACGACATAGGGTCAAGTAAAATACATGGTCAGCAACGGAGCGCTTTTTCACTCACCGATACGATAACGATTATGTCGTATCCGACAAGACGATAACGTTTGTCGGAATCAAATGTCGGTTAGGCAAGAAAATTTCTCCTTAAGTCGTGGCGATTTTATTAGTTGTTGTGCATCTTTCCTGTTTTATCTCCTCTTTTGATATCATTATTTTATTCCTTTAATCAATTTTAATATTTTATTAGATCATGTCAAATGTAAAATTCGAAAATAAAAGTTTTATATAATTTATTCTCATGTCTGGTTATAAATTTTTAATTTCATGAAGTTGCATTTTTTACATTATAATGAAGTTGAAAAACGTAAACAATCATAAAAGTTTCATTGGAAATTTTTATAAATTCATTATATGCTTTAATGAAGGGATGGTATTTTTTATAATAGTAATGGTTTGATAAAAAAGGCAAATAAAGACCCTTATGTATTTCAAACGGAACTCGATCTAACTACTGGTTTCTGCTTGATTGAATAATATAAAGTCTGTTCCCTGATTCAACTGAAACATTTTTTTGAAACATGATAGAACGGCTTCATAAGATAAATTTGATAAAACTCATTTAAAAAATCATCTAAAAAGATTATTCTAAATGAAACTAATATTTTAATTCGATTTGAAAAAAACGTTAATACTTTAAAACATTTAAAGAATTTACGTAATGTTAAGTGATTACAGACATAATTTTAAGTGTAGATTGGTGGCACTTAAAAACCGCCAAATCTGTAGCTGCTGTGGCGTTAATACGTAAGTACCATTTCGTGCACCCAAAAACGTTTCTGCACTGCTAGCTTTTTTCTTCTAAAATAAAGTAAGAAGTTTGAGACGACGATTATCATCCGGCATGTTTAAAGTTTGCAGAAAAAAATCACAGCAGAACACAAGCAACTGCTCACTTGTTGGGTCTTTGTGCCAACTAAATTAAATGAACGCCAATTTACGATACTACCAATAATTTTATCAAAAAATAACATTTTATTTCTTAAACATTTTAGAACACAACAACATTTATTATGTATCTAACTCCGTTGCCAAAACGAATTCAAAACTAAAACTTATAATTTTTCGAAACACGTTCAAATAAATTATTTAAATTTTATGTCTCTACACACTCAAGCTCAAAACATTGAATGAACAAGAATTTCTACTTCTCGGACTAACGATATCGGACAAGTGAAAAAACAGTTGCTTAAACGATCCGGCAACGACATTGTCGTTCACACATTTGTCGTCCGATTTTGTCGGTATCGTGTCGTGTAATGAAAAAGCGCCCTAACTGTTTTGTAAACACATAAAATCGTAAATTTTTTATGAAAAATTTAAATAAATAATTCAACAGCTATACTGAAATATTTTTTTGTATTAAAACTAATTATTTAATTTCAGAAATACCTTTAGATTTGACGAAATGACATTTTGAGTATAATCAGCTCTATTTAAATGAATATTTTTTTTAAAATCCAAAATTGACGCATTCTCGCCTATTAAAGCGACACATACCGGTAGAACATCTACTACGTAAAAATTGAGCTGGCTCTGATTCATTTTTGATCTGTCTTAAAACTAACAAGACTAGATAGAATTTGATGCCAGTCTCTTCCAAATTAAGAAATATATTTATCTTACCTTTTTAAAATAAATTATAATAGGTAAAAAACATTAAAAAATCTCCGTGACAACAAACGAATGCCTCTCACAAAAAAATCATTAAAATCGTCCTAAATAAAAAAGTTTGTATTGAAAAAAAATAGTGCGTTATGTATTCAAAAACATAATTAAGACGTAAAGATCAAACAAAAAAATCAAAAAGTAGGAATGTATGAACTTTAACGCTCATTTACTTTAATCCTCTAAAATGTTACTTTACCGGTTCTTCCACTAAGGCATTTATATATATATATATATATATATATATATATATATATATATATATATATATATATGTGTGTGTGTGTGTGTGTGTGTGTGTGTGTGTGTGTGTGTGTGTGTGTGTGTGTGTGTGTGTGTGTGTGTGTGTGTGTGTGTGTGTGTGTGTGTGTGTGTGTGTGTGTGTGTGTGTGTGTGTGTGTGTGTGTGTGTGTGTGTGTGTGTGTGTGTGTGTGTGTGTGTGTGTGTGTGTGTGTGTGTGTGTGTGTGTGTGTGTGTGTGTGTGTGTGTGTGTGTGTGTGTGTGTGTGTGTGTGTGTGTGTGTGTGTGTGTGTGTGTAATAATATGCCTTTAAAGGCTAGATAATTGAAGAGTTGGGCAGGATTAACAATGACGCATACTAATCACGTGCTTAGGGCACCAGAGCTTAGGGGGACACCACAAGTAGCCAATGAAGAAAAATATATTTCTGGAAATCTTCTTTATAAATTTTCTTCGGTTATAAGCTCTAACACAAGATCATGGTTTAAACTAAATTGCTATTGATGTCTATTTATTTCAATCTCAGGAGATGTTTTCCTCCTGCTGCTGAGCTGAGTTGAGTTGTTTATCCTCTGCTGTAGAGTTGAGTTGTTTCCCTCCTGCTGATGGGTTGTCATGATTAACTACTATTACTGAGTTGAGTTGTTTTCCTTCTGCTGCTGAGGTGAGTTGAGTTGTTTCCATCCTGCTGCTGAGTTGAGTTGTTTCCCCTCTGTTGCCAAGTTAAGTTCAGTTGTTTGCCTCCTGTTGCTCAGTTGAGTTCAGTTGTTTCTCTCCTGCTGCTGAGTTGAGTTGTTTGCCTCTTGTTGCTGAGTTGAGTTGTTTTCATCCTGCTGCCCAGTTGAGTGGAGTTGCTTGCCTCCTGCTGCTAAGTTGAGTTGCTTGCCTCCTGCTGCTAAGTTGAGCTGCCTGCTGCATTTTTTTGAGCAATCATTTTTTGAGTAATCACTTTTCACGTAATCACTTCATACGTAATCACTTTTTACGTAATCGCTTTTACGTAATCGCTTTTTGCGTAATCATTTTTACGTAACTGTTTTTACTTACGCTTTTTGCCTAATCATTTTTTCTAGGTTTTTGTAATCATTTTTTGTAAGCAGTAGTACATCAGTTACTAATTTTCCGCGTATACCAGAAAATTGAATATTTAAAACTTGAACAGATTGAAACAGTGAGACTCTATCTGTAATCAGTATGTGTTAATTTTTGTTTTTAAATTTCCTATTCAAGGAGACTTGGTTTGATTTTAAAAGTATTCATCTTTTTTAAATTTTAATAATGCAACGAGGCTAGAAAAAGAAGCAGAAACCCCTAGAGATTCTTCGAAGTCTTTATGATTGCCATAAAGAAACAAAATAAAAGTAAATAAAACTGATAGTTCTATTTTCCTCCTTCTCTTTTTGAAAATTTACAATAAAATTAGTGTTCAATACAAGCATATATGTTATAAAACAATCGCTCTATCGGTCTGTTTTAAATGCAAAACTCTTTTTCTATAATTCACTAATTTTCAAAAAAAGAGAAATCAAAATTAAGTAACATATAAAGATTCAATTATAAAGTTTACTTATTATTAATTGAGAACTTTAACTGTATATGTTGACTAGATTATAAAGGTCCAGAACATTTTGAAACGCCCGGTGGCTGAGTTGTAGCTCTTCGCGCTCCTGTGCCACAAGTCCTGGGTTCGATCCTCGGGCCGGGCAAGGTTGTCTCAGCCTTTCATCCCTTCAGTGGGTCGATAAATGAGTACCAAGCATGCTTGGGAACTAAACACTGGGGATTCCGCTCTCGGCTGACCACCTAAACCGGAACATCTGCTCCTGAACACCAGAGCCCATGGTCAAGAAAACTGAGATGGGCTCAGTAGGCCTTGGCCCTCTATGGGCTGTCGCGCCACTGAGTTTAGTTTTAGAACATTTTTGATTGTGATTGTAATAAATGAATTGAGTGTAATTAATAATTGATTGTGATAAATATTTATTTTGCATTATAATGTAATAAACGCTACGTTTTTCAAGTTAGCGAAAGAAAAAAGAATAATAATATTTTGTCACTTCTAAAACAAGAAGCTTTGGACGCATCACTTTCTGAACACGGAGAGGGGGGGGGGGGGGTGGCTGGTGATAGGATTATCACCAACTTTAATTCTTCTTTCTCTCCATCGCTAGAAAATGATGCGCCTATATTTTTCGTTTTATGTGCGACAAATTTTTTTCTTCTTTTTTGTCCACCTGAAAACATAGTTCTTGAAATTTATATTTTATTTTTTCTTGTTTTAAATGTTACCTGCTAATGTTTGAAAATCGTTAAAATTTTGATTGTCAATAAAACGGAGATAAATTTTGTTTTGCAATCTTTAGGGAAAAAATGTAACTTGAATTGTCATCAGACACAATTGAAATTTGTAGATTCTACTCACAAAGCGAAGAATTTCGAAGTTTTGTTTCACGAAAAAAATTATCTTTAGTGTTTTGTTTGACGATAAACTTAGCTTTCAGTGGTCCGGAAGCAATCGCAACTGGTTTTGTCAATAGAATGCTGGTAGAATTTGGAGCACTTTGGCTACTTAAGTGATTAAAATATCTATTTGTGATACGTCCTATTTACCGATATAGTGTTAATAAACTCTATTTGTTGAGGTCAGGAAACGACTTTAATTCTCAATAAGCACGGAGCTCAAGTACAGATTTGAATACTGTAGCTAATCGGAAAGTAGTAGATATTTCGATTGCATGTTACCATCGTTATAAATACAAAAGTGAATTAATTCAGTTAATAATAATAAATGCTGTAGGTAATAAGAACAATTCTATGAACTCACGGAGAATTATGACAGGTGTCCCAGCTCTTTCTGAGATAAAAGAAAAATTGTTTGTTAATTTTATTGATTATTAATTCAATTTCGATACAGTATTAAGCTTTTGCAATTTTTTTTATTTTCTATAAAAATTCGTTAATAGTCGATAATTTTTTTTACATGAATATTAATTTGAGATCCACAATAAAAAAATTTCACTTATTTGTTAGGAAAAATTTAAAAAGCATATTAAACGATATTACGGAACACCCGGAAAGTTCGAATAAAAAATTATGCTATATTTCATAGAATTAAAATGAAAAAAAAAAATGGCTTGTGGAACAGGGAATTTTTGAAAAAATAATACATCAGAATTACCAAAATAATTTTATTTCGGTTCTAAGATCACAAAATGTGTGGTTAGCGTTGAAAACTCTTCAAAGAGTTAATTGAAATTTTTTTTTTATTCCCATTATAAATCCTCCTCTTGCAGTTATATAAAATTACTTTTGTAAACCTACTCTTATTTTATTTAAGAAAAGTAATTTTCACTTATTTATGTTGATATTTTTAATTACATTTAAGGAGCATTAAAATCTTGTAAGTGCTTACGGCCTCAAAGGCTCTTCATCCGGCCCTATTGAAGAGAATTCGAGCTAATTCGTTTTTACTAATTGATCTTAAGTTATTTAAAACCATGTTCGTTGGCTATTTACATTGATGGTTTCCCTAGCAGGGATGTTGGGATTGGACACAGATTTATCTATCCATGCAAATATGAAAAAGCCACGAATTTTTGGCAGTCCGGATATTTAAAGAGGGGTTCTGAAAGGGGAGGTGGTTGCAAGGATATTCTTATCTTAATGAAACGTCATTCAAATGATAAAATTAAGAGATTTTGATTCGCTAAAGGGATGACACCATTCTGATGCTGAGAATTCTTGGGACTATCTTAATGCGTACTTCATCTACGAATTATTGCCCATTAACTTCAGAAAATAATCTGTTTTATCTTATCTATCCTTATCTGTTTTATCTTGACTTATGGCTCTTCGTGAGAGACCGACTTCTACATCTTAAAATTGATAAGAAACATCTGCTTTAAGCTTATTAGTTAATATAGAAAGACTCGTCTGAGGCATTCTAAATTACACACACACACACACACACACATATATATATATATATATATATATATATATATATATATATATATATATATATATATATATATATATATATATATATACAGGGTGTCTCAGTTAAGAGTTTCAGAACTTCTAAGAGGGGTAGGGTGCTCAACACTGTGGTGGATTCGAGATTCGTATCGAGGGATTCACATCATTGGGAGACGAGCGCCATGAGCCATCACGGCTCTATTAATCATAATTGGTAAAAAAAAATTTTACACAAAATTACATGAGTACGAGTCGTTTTTATTCAAGCTAAATTTTGTCAATCGATCTGGTTTTCATGACCCCAACACAAGTGGACCAAGTAAATGACTAAAATTGAAATCACTTGTGAAAAACCTTCGATAACATTTTGGAGTATTACGATATTATCATTGATTCCAATGCTAAATTAATATTGGTAATATTTATTAATTGAAATAAGTAAAATAAACAACGTGATGTAAGGCCCGAATTTTGATGACATTTGCATTTTTTTGCATTTTTGTCTTTTAGAGCATTTTTTTTAGATTTATAGGGCATTTTTCTTTAAATTTTGGAGCGTATTTTGCATTTTAATGCATTTTTTAAAGTTTTTTGTTAATTTTTTCCAATTTTTATTATTTTTTTATCAATTTTTATTATTACACTGGCTTCCAAACAATGAAGAAAATCTATAGAATATTAACAGGTGAAGCAAAATCTTTTCAAATTGAAGAAGAATTATCAGTAAGTGAGACCGTCTTTTTCAAGTACGCACCTCTAACATCAGTAGACGTTGAAAGAAGCTTCTGCAGGAATGAAAATTTACTTTCTGGCAAGAGACGCTCGTTTACATTTCAAATTATCAAAAAACATTTAATAATCCAATGTAATTCTGAGATTTAGTAATATTATGATATGGAAGTTGTTATATCCATTAAAGTTTCCATACAAAATAAAAATATTTTGGTGTCAATATATTTTCCTTTTTTTGTTATTTTAGGATATAAAACAAATTTTTCAAACTTTAATGAACGCAGAACAAGTATTGCATTGCTTTATATTTTTTAAATGACCCATAATAATTTTAAAGAGCAAAACATTTTTTAATTTAATATTTTTACTTTATTTAAGGCATTTTTTGCTCAATTTTTGGATTTTTAAGGGCATTTTTTGCCCTTTTTAAGGGCATTAGTTGAGATTTTTTAGGTCATCAAAATCCGGGCTCTAGTGATAAGAAGCAAAATTGAGAAAATGTTAAGGGGAATCGTAGGAAATTGTCATAAGCAGAGGAGGAAGCTTAATAAATTTTGGAAATTACTGAATACCGGTATTGTGGTAATTTGGTGCAGTTTTAATAAGAATTTACAATGAATTTCAGGAAATATTTTATCAGTGGTAGCAAATGCACAGTACGTGGCCAAATTATTCGATGCAGTATCAGATTATGTGTAAAATCTCAATTATCAGGTAATATACTATACACAGCTTGATTGTTTTGACTCGACTGAAACCGGTTTGCACTTGTTTACAATCAATGGGTTAAATGAGACGATATATCATAAATTCTACGATTGGATACATGAGACGATATATTGCATAAATATTGAATATTTAAAATAGCGGGTACTATATTAGTATATTATAATAATTAGACCCAATGATTAGATGCCCCTTAATGTTTTAATAATGACATGTTTTGCATGATTTTCTAGGCAATACTTTTATATTTAAACAAACATGTAATGGGTTTTTAATTGGGAGATTTTTTTATATACTTCCCATTTGTATTTTTTTTTTTTTTACATATTGCATTACAATGTTAACCCATTGATATCTGAACGTAAACAAGTGCAAACAGCCGCATAAAAACAATAAAGCTGTGTATAGTGTATCACCTCATAATTAAGATTTTACATAGAATCTAATAATTCAGTCAGGGACTATAGTATATGAATGAATTAGAATAAACAGAACTTTTTTGTACTCATGAGTATCTTAAACACTAAATTGAAGGTCATATAGAGAAATGGTCTTGTAAGAATTTAATACAAAATCTTGCAAGAAGCCAGGCTTTGATTTGCTGCCGCTGATAAATGTATTTTGTGCAAAACTTAAATGTTGAAGGGAGTTATGTAAAAAGTACTAAATATATTAATATAGTTACATTGGAGATTTTTAAAATTGTACCAATTCTTATCAGCTTTAATTCCGATACTGTGGAAATAAGTGTTTTACTTGAAAGTGGTCAATTTTAACTATCATGAGTTGACGATTAAATTTTAGACATTCAAATTCTTTTTTTTTTTTTTTTTGGAGGGGGGGTGGAGCACGAGAAATTATTTTTAAAATCTTCTACTATTTTTGATATTAATAGCTCGCCTCTTGATTTCCAAGAAATTTTTATTTTAAAGTGATACATTTATTTAAAAAAAAAACTTGAAAAGCAAAATAACGTATTTATTTTATTTTATATCCGTCGTTGAACAGCTGACTCAATTTTGCTTTTACGACTACTAATGTTCAACTCCGTAGCTTTGTCATTTTGAACCAGATCCAGAAGACAAAGAAACTCCTGTATCAAACATTGGGAGGAATTTTGCCTTCGTGGAGGGTTTTTTGTAGCAACTAACCCGCATTTGCGTTACATGAAGAGGAAGACCACGACAACTCCCCAAGGTTAGCCTGACTGCAAAGGAACACTAACATCTGTCTACCGGTGCAAGGTGGATCGACCAGAAGTGTCTGGGATTCGAACCATGTTCACTTCATGGGGAGGTCTGAAAATTTTCTAAGGAAATTTTAATATGAATTAAATAATGAATCAGAAAATATGATAATTAAGACAAATAATTATCACACCCTAATTTTTTAATGAAGGTTTTTTTTTTTGTTGTTGAATGAAAATAATTTTAATGACGGAATATTGTGTGGTTGGAAGTTGTATGGTGCAGTTAACTAGTTGAAGATTGTGATGAAAACAGGATAATGACATTTGAAGATGAAAACTGGATCATAATTGTAATAAAACTTTTATTTAGTATTTGTAGAACTACAGATATAAACATATATTTTTTCTACAATAAGACTAAGTTAAATACATTTTTAATAATAATGTTAATAAGGACAGGCCATGGGAGATAAATCCCCCACGAGTAGTCTAATCAAAAGCCAATTTAAAAAGTGATTGAATTGTTCCCAACAGAGAGTTCGGAGCATGGGAAGAGATCCAAGATGGGTGATTTTATCTTATATTTCATAACCGCCATTGAACATCCCTCCCAAATGTTGGGTCTACGACTACTAATGTTCAACTACGTAGCCTTGTCATTTTGAACCCAGTCCAGAAGACAAGGGAACTCCTGGATTAAGTAATGGGAGAAATTTGCCTTTGTAGAGAACTTTTTGATGAAATTAACCCGCATTTGCGTTGCATGGAGAGGAAGACCACGAGAACCTTCCACAAATAGCCTCACAGCAAAGGAACTTTAACCCATGATCCGTCCACCACAGAGGATATTTCACGTCAGCGCTGTGGTCGGTTCGGCCGGATGCGGGTTCGTATCGACCAGCCATCACTGGAATTCGAGCCCCGGTTCACCTCATTGGAAGGCGAACGCTCTATCCCCTGAATCATCGTGACTCAAGATTGGTGATTTATCGAAAAATAACATAAAGTCTCCCCCCCCCCAAAAAAAAATTATTATGGAATCAAAAATAAATAAAGCATAATCAGAAAATAATTTGGCGAATGTCCACCAAGACTGTGATGAACATGTTATTGAAACATATTTGTGGTAAGAGATTGTTGTATTCGAGGCAGCGAGGCGAGTCTTACATTAGTATTAAAATAAAAAGTTAATCGTTCAATACATTGATTGATAAGAAGATTTATATTCTCTTTTTATAAAATGTAATAAAAATTAAATGATTGATTTAATTTAATCAACATTTGGTTACGAATGATTAAAAAAAAGTTAAAGAAATTTTAAAAGCTGGAAAAATACGTAATGTCTATTGTGGCATCATAGTAATATATCCATTATATTATTACATTCATAAAGCTCACTGGAAAGGAATGGCAGTTTTTCAAAAAATTTCTACAAAATCAAATGAAAAACAAATACATCAATTCTCATGAAAAACAAATCAAATCAATCGATACAAAATCAATCCCAAACGCATATCTATTGAATTGTCAGGGCATAACTATTTCTTACTGCAAAGTTCGTAGGAAAAAAAAAACTAATCAAAGCAACAACTGTAATAAAATACGTTACTGCAAACAAATAACAAGTTGTGGTCAATACGTGAACACAATTATTTACACTGAAACCAAAATGCATCAAATTGTGTTTACTAAATTTGTACAGAGAATTTCAAACAGCTTCTTGAAGCAGACGATTATAAAGACATCTAAAATCTCTTTTTCAAAAAGTGACCATTTATCTTTGATTAATCTAAACTAAGTCGAACTAAATAAAATAAATATATTAACAAGCATTAGACGATTTGAATAGAGAAAATGGGATAGTGGACGTAATAATCTTTACATTTTTGTTCAGTTATGAAATTTTTTTTTTAAATTTATGCAATCTATTCCATTATCCAAATTATTTTCTCACACTGTTATTATTACGCTTTTAATTCAAGAGAACTGTTTTTGATTATGTTATTCTGCTCTACATTTTAAGATAAAGTTATTTAGAAAGGTGGTCTAATCTTATTAACCGTTTTACAATTATTTTTGTGCAAACATTAATATACTGTTATAAATTACAGTTAAAGAAATCTGTTGGAGCTATTTAGAACTGTTAGAAATCTATTAGATCTGTAAATCTTAACAGTTAGAAATCTATTAAGAACTTAACGATCAGCTTCCTGTGCAATAAGATACAAATAAAAGTAATTTTTAATATATCCGCCTGTTGAGTGAGCGAAAATATTAAAGTACGATTGTGAACTCAAATTCGTTTGAACAATATAATGTTATAACACTATAAATGTTATTTTAAAAAAATGATTACTTAGAAAAATTGCTTCTCTATTCACCAATATATATTCTAAATATTTATAATACTAATAGATAATATTTGGACGTGTGAAGTGGAGGCACAGGCAAACAGAATTCTTTTATGTTAATTCATATATGTTAAGTGAATAATTTTATCTCAAGTAGAAAAACTGTTTTCTGCAAAACGAAACAATTATTGCGAAGAAAACATCGGGGTTGGTAAGCGGCAGCGAGCTTAGCCCCTAATACTTAAATATAGTTAAATATTGTTAGCTATTGAAGTCATTCTTTTGAACAATTAATATTTGTACTCAGTTTTCGATAATCCGATCACTTGAACGAAAAGTTACTCAACTTGAAATAGTTTATTTTGCGCGCTGCACGACATTGAAGCAGATACTACAGAAATACTTTTCACTGATATATTCTCTTCGAATCTGAAAAAAATAACATTAATTTATTGAAGTTTAATTGTATTCCCTTACGGCGAAATTTTAATATTAACTTTTATCAAGCCTAGGAAAATATAGAGTCGATCACAAACTTATAAAAAACTAACTCAAAAACTAAATTGCAAGTATAACATTTTTATTTATAATTAATATACTACAAAACACAGATAAGTGCTACAAAACACAGAAATAGAAATTCAATCTGTAGATTATATAAAAAGTCTTACACAAATTACAAAATTGAGTTATTTCAACAAACCAATAGAACAAAATTTAGTACAATGTCAGACACACAATATCAGAATTATACAATACTGCCCAACACAATACTACACCGTATCAAAATTTGCTACCAATTGGCTAAATTTGAAGTAGCTAACCATATATATATATATAAAAAACACTTTTATTATAACTTTTCTAGCTTCTCACATCTATAACTGTAGAGTACATAAATACGAAATAATTACTTTTAAATTTTACAAAAGTTTGCTAAAATTTATTTTGGTTCAAATATTTTAGTTTCGACCAGATATACATTACAGTTAATAAAATGGCTAAGTTTGAAAATCTTCGCTGAAGGAACAAAGACAGTAAAAGCTTTGGTGACTGAGAGCAAACTTACTAAAAAGGTATAAAATCCCTAGTTCATCTGAAAGTTTAGTCGATTATTTTAGATTGAATACATATTCTGCGAGATCAATTAGATTTGCCAACACATCCATAAAAAATTTAAATGAGTGCCCATGTTACCAGATATACTTTTGATAAAACTGAAGAAATGGTTTGTATACACTGCTGGTAGATTATTCCCACCAATTACTCCTAATATTACTGCTGTTATCCATGGTCCGGTCCCACTTTAAAACCTCATTCTGTAGACACAAAAGTTTTTCTCTACTTTATTCTAACAGTAAAAAACACACATTACATTTAACAACACTTTTTATTTACGTATAGGCTCTGGAAATACATAAACTTGGAAGTATTTAACAGCTTTTGTTTAAAAAACAAATTTTCTACATTAATTTTTATCGCCCGCTCCTTCAACAAAAAATGTTACAGTCAGTATGTCAACTATGTATGAAATTAATACAACCGCCTAGAGTTTAACGTTTTATAAGTAAGCAACAATTTATAGAAAGTTTTGGATGTCATTGCAGGTGTTGGAGCCACGTAAATTTCCATTCCCTGAAACTTGGTTAACAGTTTATTTTATGTGCAGTAATATGTGCCATCAAATAAATTTATTGTACAACCGGGCTTAGACGGCAGACTCATTTCTGGGTTTACAACTACTACTGTTCATCTCCATAAACTTGCACCATGGAACCCAATCCAGAAGACCAGGAAACTCCTGGACCAAACAAGCCTTCAAGGAGGAATTTTTGTAGCAACTAACCCGCATTTGCGTTACATGGAGAGGAAAACCTGGAAAACCTCCCACGGTTAGCCCGACGGTATAGAGATTTTAACCCACAATTCGTCTACACTCAGGATATTTTATGTCAGCACTGTGGTCTGTGCCGGTAGAATAATTTGCCTGCACCATCCGAGGATTGGAACTTGAGATACCTCAACGGGAGGGCACCCATGAATCAGTTCTTAATTTCATTTGCAAACAAGATGTCCTTAGGTTCTCGCTGACACATGAATCTGCAAAATTGCAAAGATTCAGTCTGAGAAAAATTAAACTTTTTGTTTTAAATAGAGAGAGAGAAGAGAAAAATCATGGTCTCACCAGCTATTGAAAAGTTTTCTTGGTGTGAGAAGCCATCTTAAAATAGCGCAGTTTTTCCATAGACTCTTCTAATGCTTTTATTCGAAGCTGTGCAGTTTTAGTTCCCCGAGGCTTGTTCAACACCAGCATTCCAAGAAGACAGTCCATCCTGAAAAATACAAGACACAAAAGCAGTACCTATGCACATATCGAAACCAATGAGGTAGAATAATCCAACATTCTAAACCGAAAAAAAAGTTATTAAACAATAGTAATAATGCACTTGCTATAATTAACACTCATTTCGCAGTGTATCAGTACAATTTAAAGTTAATCACAGAAGACGGTACAGAACTTTATATAATTATCACTAATAGTTATGAATGTTTAAAAGAGTAACGTAAAAAATATGCTTTTAAACTATATTCCAAAGTAGTGATACTAAAAAAGGCTTTTAGTTAACTCTTTAGCAATATGTAAACAAGAGTCGTGATGGCTCAGGTGATAGAGCGTTCGCCTTCCAATGCCTCAATTCGCCCCAAATCCTTAAAACTATTCTTCAAAGACTGACATTTTAAAGAAATTTCGACATACCTCAGATTTTTTAACCCTATGTGAGCACAAGTTTAAAAAATTTAGTGATTTTCATCGTAAATATTTTTGAGCTAGATTTTCAAATGAATAATTTCGGAAACAAAAAAAATTATTCGTACAGATAGATCTCAAGGCTTTCAAAGTTATTCTTAAAAATTCGATTAAAGCTTAGTTCAAATTTCGAATAATACCATTGTTAAAATTTTAGAAATGCACCATTCTATCACTTAACTAATTTTACCCAGCAGCTATGTTTTTGCCCTTTTAACCAGAAAATATTATAGATTTAAAAAATTTCAAGCACTATAAACGTTCTCTTTCTAAGATAAAACGTTAGCTGGGTGATTTTTCAGGGCACGCACTGGCAACCTTTAGTTACAGTACAGGACCTTACTCTATCCCACCTCAGCGTTTTAAATTATCTAAAATTTTCCTGCTCTATTTAACAGTCAAATATATGCAGCTGTAAGCGCCAGAGTTCTTCGGAGACTTAGGGTCACGGACATGCGGGCTAGCATCGCAGTGCAAGACCACCCAGTTCTTTTGACACCCCGGTTCTTACGGCAACGTAGTCGAAAGAACGGAAAAGTTCCAAAACGGCTGAACAAGTGTGAAGCTCGAAGAGGGAGCAGAACGGCCGTCTACCACTCCCTATTCGGATTTCACACTTGTTCAATGCATTGAAATTTTCCGTTTCATAACACGTTCATCTGTGTTTTAAAACGAATGAGCCACGTATTTGCCAAAAGTCGGCAATTTGGTTCAATAAATCAGGCGAAAACGTAGGACCAAAAACTCTTCCTTGTGAACGTTTATAGTGTTAAGAATCCATAATGCTTAAAAAGTTTATGTTTTGCATAACGTTTTTAAAGATATCCACTATTTAATATACAGACATAAGAAGGCCCTGCTATCAGTGTGCCCTTCATTGAAAAGTTACGGACAACTATGTATAAACTTAATACGACCCTAAAGACGTTAACATTATTTTAAGCCCCGGTATCCACGATGCCATAGAGTCCAGACGGGGAATTGATAACTCTTTTCCATAGAACAATCTATTTAGCATTCATTCTTGATCCAGCACCGCTGCGTGTAGGCAGATCTCGCCGTCCATGATATCGATGTTAACATTTAATTAAAAAAGGGAAATAAGTTTGAGTTTCATTATTAAACTAATGTTTTTGTCCTACCTTGCTTCACAAACTCCTACAGAAAAATTGCGCAACCGGCATTGAACAACAGACCCATTTCTGGATTTATGACTATTATTGCTCACCTCCGTAGCCTTACACACTTAAACACAAACCAGAAGACAAGGGAACTCCAGGAGGACTTTCAATATAATTAACTGCATTTGTGTTGCATGGAGAGGAAAACCATCAAAACTTTTTACGGTTAGGCAGACAGTAAAGCGATTTTTAACCCATGACCCGTCTACCACTCAGGATATTTTACGTCAGCACCGAGGTCAGTGCAAGCCGGATGCGGAATACATATCGATCAGCCATCGCTGAAATTCGAACCCGGTTCACCTCATGGGAAGGCAAACACTGTCCACGGAGC